>NC_056746.1:287672764-288000264 GCF_019279795.1 Protopterus annectens
TGTGTGTGTATGCACCCACATTTTTGTGTGCGTAAAATAAATAAATAAATAAAATTCATGAACTGTTTCCTTGCTGCAGTTGTGCAAAGTATCTTGCTACAGTTTCATTTCAGTTCTAAAACTATAGTAGGGAGATTTGCTAAATTTACTGAAAGTCTTTGTCATTAAGCAGTCACATTTGTGACTGGTCATAGCTTTTACAGTACAGACTGTACTTCTACAGGGACAGATTAAGAGCTGATCAGCACTTACACTAAAGCTCTGATCATACCCCTAACTGCTTCCAACCAGGGCATCTGCCCCTTTTGCCTCATCTTTGCTGCAGCTCTGTGAGACATCCTTAGTATATTATAGTATAACATTCTATAGATTACTGTATATGTTCTTTGTGTAGCATTTAGTGTAAGAGGAGGATGTAATGTATAGAGGAGTGCATCTTTAAATATTCAATAAGGCCAGAATGGACACAATGTCACATGAAGCTGTTGTGCTTCTTGAATCAGTAAAGAGAATGATTGCTTACCTACATTCTCCTGGATGTCTGCATCTTCCCATCAAGCAAGCAAATGTCTACAAGGTGAAACTGAATCTGGTAGCCTAGAAACATTATACAAGGTCTCATCTCTACTTGGTATATATCATCTAATAAATTTGTATTTTTTGTTGTATTCAGTCCCAAATCATTGTTGTAAAAGGTTTTGTAGGGACAGTTCATTCACACTGTTAGCAAATTAGTAAATAAAAATACTATCAAATGGTGCATTATAGGTCAGTTGGGAATCTTGCTTACAGTAGTCTGTGACGCTTCATAGTTATATAAGTAATTGTCATTGGGTAATAACACAGGACATCAGAATTGGAGGGACCAGATTGCAATTAACTAGTGATATTTATTAGTAACCTAGCCAAATGATACTGTATTGTGAACCAGAGGACACTACAAGTTTAATTTCTCCAGGTCTTTTGGATTTCTAATACCATGAAGGAAATGGACCTCATTCTCTAGTCAAAGTATGATTAAAGTTCATGAAATTATTATTGTTTCACTTCAGTCTTTGATGTTAACAAAAAGTGCTCCTCGCAGCACCTGGAATGTGCCTAGAGACTCCTGTAACTCATATGGAGGTACATGTATCACTAACATATCTAAATACAATTGTAAATTCTTTTTTATAAGATCCAGTGCTCCTGCTACTGTTGGAACTGTCTGGGTATCCTACTTCCACATTGCCATCATTTCTGCCTGCAAATCCTGCTACTTTATGATTTTGTGTCTCCATGTACATAAGAGACTGTAGTCATTGGGCATAGCAATTTCAGTGAGCAATGCTACTTTTGTCTTCTTTTCATGGACTACATATCTGGATTTCTCGCATCTATTTTTGAACTGTTGGTAGTGGAAGATCTCATGTGATATAAACTTTAGCATTCTCTGCAATGCTTTGTGGCTCATCTTTCCAATACTTCTCGGCTACTTCAACATTGTTATGTTTACTCAATCCCCAGTACAATAGCCTCACCACATTATTATACCTTTTAGTATACAAGCCTTCTGACATGTTCAATGGTCTTTGTAAAGCAATGTGTACCCAGTCCACTATACTGGACACCAATATTAACCTTTCATGTTTTGGGTTAAGTTCACCTCTCCTTAAGCACTCCTGCACCAGATCCTGTCGACATGAGGTTGTTCCAGGAGCTTTCTGTACTTGCCATAACATTTATGCCTTTTGCACATTTCTTGCCTTCTCATCAGATCCTTCTCTTTATTTTCTTTTGTTTGTTGGTACATTCTGCTGCTGCCTGATTTTTCTCTACTTCTGGTTTGATTTTCATTCCTGCTCGACACCAATATGCTTCTCTAAACTAAGCAGGGAAGTCACTTTAACCTTGTAATCCTCATGTTTTAAAACTTTCATTATGTTTGGATCTGGTGAAGTTGGCAGATATGAATACAGTCCTGTGATTGCAGATCTATACATGTAATCAGTTTTGAGGAGGCCCATACCTTCAGAACAAGGAATACCTTATCATTGAATTTTTATGTATTATTTGATAAGCATGAAGCAGTTTTCTTGATTTCCTCTCCAAATGAACTAATACTTTTGGGGCCAATCAATCAACTCAAAGCTGTAAGTTAGAACAGGGCGAGCAAGTTGGTTTATAGCTTGGACGTTCTTCCTAGATGTCAGGGCTGTTTTCAGTATTAACTTTAGTTTTGTAAAATATTTCTTACTGAGTTTTGTTTGCATTTGTTCATGTTTTATTGTCTCTCCTTCAAGTCCCAAATATTTATATACTTATTTATATTCTCCCTCCTGCTCAAGTTTATTTATATCACATTCCTGTCCCAGACTGATATTTTTTTGGTGTTGCAGCTTTTCTGCTTTAAAGGTTGTGTTTGCACATTTATCAAGACCAAATGACATTATTATATCATCTGAGAAAGGTTTGACCACTTGCAGTTGTGCTTTAATCTCCTCATTTGATGAACTATACAGTTTTAAATTATCCACAAAAATAAGATGAGTTTTTACACTTTGTTTTATGGGAGCCAAATCTTAACCATGATCTGATATGTTAAGTAGGCAGTTTAATGGGTTAAGGGCAAGTTATTGGTCTATAGCTTTAAGGATAGCTTAGCAGCAAAATGTCTTGTCACTGTAATGTCATTGATCAATGCAGGTTGTATCTTGTACATCTGTAAGCACTCCTTTATCCATAAATGTGGGATGCTGTTAAATGCTTTTTTGTAATCTATCCATGCCATACTTAGATTCTTCCCTTTTTTACAATTCTCCACTATAACTATTTAACAACAAATGATCCTTTCTTCCATATGACTTTCTTTTGTTACCCTTTTGTTCTATTGCCATGATCAAGTTTTCTTCTAAATGACTATAAAATCTGACATCATCAGTTCCAGTATGTAGTTTATACATTCTTGGAAGGCAGGTTATTGGTCTACAGTTTTTAGGATAGCTTGCAGTTTCACTCTTAAGGAGGAGTATTGTTTTTCCTGTTAACCAGGTTGGTGTCTGGTCTGGATGTGCATATAAATAGTTCTTACTCAGGACTAAATCTTTGTGTAAATATGTTAGTACTTGTAGCCAGAAGTTAGGTACTACATCATGGTCTGGGGTTTTCCATTTAGGAGCTTTTCTTAATTATGTTTCAGTTTCCATGACCGTTACTTCTTCCCAGCTCATATCCTGTATATTTGAACTTCTTACTCTTTCTTTTACGTCTTCTATCCATTCAACCTTTGGTATGCTCCACAGGGTTTTCTTTGATATTTTTCCAGAATGTGTCTATTTCTTTTTTTTATGGTGGTGTTTCTGTTCCTTTTATTTATTATTTATTATTATTTATTTTACATTTGTTGACCGGGCTAGTCTAACTGGATACATGTCCATTTTCAGTAGAGGCCCGGGGAGATAAGCTGCAAGATAGGACAATGAAGTTAACACAATAACAAATAAGGAAACATTAAACAAGAAAATCATATTTACAATGCATATTACAGGTTATCACAGTAAATTCAGCAGTGCAGAATACAGGCATAACATAGCATGCTAGTACAATCAAGATGTTCTAGAGGGAGATAGTATTTAGGTTAATAAGGAAAGAATTACAGTTAATGAGTAGAAGGGGTAGGAAGAGCACAGTATTAAGAGACACATAACTAGTCAGGCTTAGTACAGGGGCATAACCAGTGTGTTCTGAGGAACACTTTCAATTTGTTTTTGAAGCATGACACTGAGGGAAGTGAGGAGTGTTCACTGGGGAGGAGATTCCAGGCTTTTCCTACAATATTAGAGAAGAGGGAGTCGCCAGCCTTGTTGTTTGGTTTAGTGGTATGTACTAGACGTCTCTGAGTAGACCTTAAGGATTTCAGGTTTTTATAGGGAGTGATGAGTGTGGATAGAATAGGAGTTTTGGAAGGTTTGTAAAGAGTGTTATAGACAAGTTGATGGAATTTAATCAGATTTTGTAGTTCAAGCCATCCCAGCTGCTTTAAATTAATGCAATGGTGGGTTCTAAATGGGTTGCCTGTAGCAAATCTGGCAATGTTTCTATAAAACTTTTTTGGGTCATCAATGAATTACTTATTTTGTACTTTTCCTTTCTATTTAATTGTGTATCTTCTTAAGTTTTTCTGCCTGTGCTGATATCTTTAGTTTATTATTTGCAATAGTGTATGATAGATCCTGGTCTGTTCTGATACTGCACATTGCTTTTATCATGTCTGTTTTTGTCTAAGTATTTTTGTTGGTCTGTTCCCTCTTCTATACTCTTCTAACAATGACACATCCTGTCATAATTGTTTTGTTGTTTTCTGTATTCAAAACCTCCATGATGACATTTGATTTCTTCCCTTGCTGTCCCTTATTAGTCTGTTTTTGTGGTAAGACTATCTATTATTAATTTAGCTGCAAAGTAATATTATCCGATTTACTTCTGTTATATCATATTTCTGTTAATAGTTTTGATTATTGTGTTCATCTGTTTTATCAGATTTCTAACATTTTGGTTCTTTTTGACTTTCTGTGATCTATTTCTTTCATAAATCTTAATATGTCTGTCCATGTCTATTGAATCAAGCAACTCTTCCCTTAGATCATTTTCTTCTAAACTGAGGGCATATTCTGTATTCTGTTTCCTGCAGGCATTCTACATAAAGCTCCAGAACATCTTCCTGTGACATATTCTCTTCAGCTGCATCCTGTATCAACTCACTACCCTATTACTCCACAACATTAGTCACATCAGAGTTGCCACTCTTTCCTGCTCCATTCTTTGCTGTAAAACTCCATATGAAGTTTTGTACTGGTTTCCTACTGAAGTCTCCTGAGTATATTCATGTGACAAGTGATCAGATGCTTCCTGTTTCACCTGTTTCTCATTAATTTGGGGACCCATTGTTCCATCATGCTGTGACATTACCAGAGTTAGATTTTCTACACTAAATCCTTTACTTTGAGGGCAATCCATAACTTTAGTTTCTGTTTCTTTAATTTCTCCATTACTAATCCTCTTTTCGATTTTCCTTCTTTGTTTTCCCATTTTTGTATTGTGAAATTTTCCATATCATGATGTCTCTGCCTGTATTTCTCTTCAAATATCTTTGGTGCAGCTTTTTTATATTAATTAGTTTTGCTTTCTCCTTTACATAAATATTGCATGATGTTATATCTCTTTTTCTTTCCCGTGTCCATAGTTCTTCTTCAGATGTCTCCTGCTCCATCTCTTTCTTCTTACTTTGGGGACTGAATCTCCTATCATGCTGTGACATTGTCTGTGTTAAGCTTTCTACATTAAATCCTTCACTTTGCAATTTTTCCATAACTTCGGCTTCTGTTTGTTTAACTTGTACTTTACTAATTATCTGTTCTACGTTCACTCTTTGTGATGTTATTTTTTTTTTGTATTGTGAAACTTTCCATACCTGGGTGCCTTCGACTGCATTTCTCTTCAAATACCTTTGGAGCTGCTTTTTTATATTGATTAGTTTGGCTTTCTCCTGCCTAAATATTGCACTATATTAGATTTCTTTTTCTTTCCAATGTCCAAGTTTCTTTTTTTATACGTTTCAAAAATCTCTAAATTTTGTTCTTTGCATTTTAGCACTGCCTCTGTCGCTTCCTTTTCCATTGCCCAAAGTTATTTTGTCTATATAATGTTTTTCACGGAACTGTTTTAATGAACACAACTCTGCATTTGAAGCTTTTGACTATTTTCTTGTGCAAATATTTTTCTTTTGTCTAATTTCTCTCTTAATCTTTTTGAATATCTTTTATCTGGAAATTATGGGCTTTTTGAAGAGTAGTAACAAAACATAATTTCTTCCTGTCCTCAGTGGTCCACTATATCATCTTTGTGGCTCTTTTTTGGCCTGTCAGTTTTTGTACTTTTTGTGCACTACTACTTTCTTCTACAACAGGGGGGCCATCCTCCCTCTTAGCCTGGCCTAGCCCCATTGTAGGAATGATTCCGTGTCTTGAGGATTCTACACTGTCATCTTTTCTAGTCCTGGCACCAGTGTACATACCAGGATTGGATACTTTTTTATCCTGGTACTTGTGCACCCAGCTGTCTTTTTTTAATTTTTTTAAATTACCTCTATCCATGATAGATGCTGTATAAACTACAGTCTATACATCATTGTCATCTTGGTGAGGTTTTGTGAAAACAAGGTCCACCATGTGAAGGTACTTGCCAAAAATTCAGAATGAGTTCACTTCCAACAGTATTAGTCTCCTTTTCTTGCTAATTTTATCATCTCTCCATTTGGACATTACCTGCAGTACATTAGCCATGTGATAGTAGTGAACTTGGTTAATGATTTACAATAGCTGAATATACAAGCCCAACCTGCCACATATTAGTCTGATAACAGTGTCCCTAAGTAATAAAAATAAGTCAGTGGATCTGGAGGGACTTGTTCCTTGTATACACAAATAAGGTGGCATTAGTTGGTCCAGCCTAAGAGATGTCACAGAAGAAAGGAAATTCCAGCATCCAGTACACTAACTGTGGGCTGTCCCCATCACTAGCTAACATTGCTTACTGAAATCAGGGTACCTTACTTACTGTGAAATAGCCACATAATGTCATTGACCATGCCTAATAACACAGCTTAACAGATCGGGATCACATTTACAGTGCAATTTCACATGGCATCAGTGACCCTGCACTAAAGGTGCAACAGAGTGGAAGAGAAGGGCTACACATCTAACATGCATGGTCATATGGTATTCCTGGTCATTCCTAATGACACATTTTGGAGGTGCTACATGATATCCATAAATCACATAATGTCAGTGATATTGTTTAAAAAGTGGAACAGTAAGACTCCACCAATCACAGACTAGGTTACATTAGTGACCTTGCTTTAAAATACAGTCTCATATGACTTTTGTACTAGTCAAATAATATGTATGCATATGTTGTTGTTGTTGTTGTGTCTTTCAGCTTTTTCCCGGTTAGGGGTCGCCACAGTGGAACTCCGGACCGCTAATGATTGGCAGTACATTTTTATGTGCCGTTTTGCCGGCCCTGACGCACAACCTTCAACAAAGGTATGCTCATTCACGCATGTCTCCACACAGAAGATGCTCTAGCTGAGAATCAAACAGGACAACGTCTTACTGTGAGGCGACAATGCTACCGCAGCACCACCACTGCAGTATACTGACAGAAAAATACCTGTTGTTTGCTGCATCCACCCAAGTCTTGTAGTGAATCCATATATAGCTGTCTCCTCCCTTACCTCATTAATTATGCCATACACCATAGACATACCTGAATTCTTGGTTACACTACATTCTGTATATAAATATACATATAATACTAATATATATATATATATATATATATATATATATATATTTATTATAATAATTTATCCTTGGTCTTGTGACCCTGGTCTCAGCTGAAAAGGGCCCATGGTCTAGCTCAATTACATAGTTTAAAAAATAATAATAACAAAAATTCTAAATTCATCTTCTGACGTACATTCTGCCATTTTTCCAGTGTTCAACCACTTTCTCTGAGGAATACTGTTCTGACTTGAATCATTCCACTTCCAGCTGGCTTTTATATCCTCTGCCCCACACCTGTGCCATTCTTATTCACCTCCAATTTGTGACTTTCCACCTAACAGTGCAGTGTGACTTATCATAACTCCCTTTCTTGTCTCTAGCTTCCATTGCATACATTCCACATTGTCCTGCACTTCTCCTTTTGCTCCGTACCTTAGATTCCCCCTCAACATTTTACAGTACTCCTTTGCATGCTTTCTTCCATGCTGTTCTCCCCTCCTCTGTATATCTACCAAAAATGGACACAATGCCTCATATAACACATTACGGTATCCTGTACAGATGACCTCAGCATATTTTGGGTCCACTCCCTAGCTGCATTATAGTATCCTGCACAGTGGGTGGATTTCTTAGTGACAGAGATATAAAGTAATGTTTGTAAGACTATGGTACAGAAAGGTTAAGTAAAGGCAGTGTAACTCTGAAGGTGGAGTTTAAGTTGAGTATTGGGGGTGGTTAGCCTGGGGTGGTGTGGGAGCACAACCAGTTATTTAGCAGGTGCTTCTTTAATGTTGTTTTGAAGACGTGCAGACAAATGCAGTGTTTTTACCTGTTTTATTTCAGGATTTGGTTCCAGGTTTTTGCTACCTGGTTAGAGTATAGTGAGTGTTCTACACTATTGTTTGATTTTGTGATGCATAGAAAAGCTTTGCTGTTGAATCATAGGGCTCGATTAGTGGTAGAGGGCTGAAGCATTCCTTTTAGCACTGGGTATTTTTCTGGGGAGTTTATTAATTTATGAGCTGTAATAAGCTGATGGTAGTTGAGATGGTTTTCAAATTCTAGCTAGTTAAGGTTTTTTAATGTTATGCAATGGTGTGCTTTTTTTGAGGAATTTTGTAGCAAATTTTGCAGTTTTGTTTCTCTACATATTTTTGATGGGTAAGATTTTTTTTTCTGGAGTTACTAGTGAGGAATTTCCTAGCCCTGTAGAGGGATCCTAACTTCCGGTTTGTTTTTTTGATGGCTAGGAGTAGGTGCTGGTCATATCTGAGATTATCATCAAGCATTACTCCAAGGAGTTTTGCCTGTGTGACATAATTCTGTTTTTCTTGGCTGATAGGATATGAAAAGATTGTTTTTGGTTTGAGTAGTTTTTAGGAGTGAAAAGCATCAGTTGTGTTTTTTTTAGCATCTAAGACCAAATTTGAGCCATCTAGCCAGGATTTTATGGCTAGAAAGATCTTTTGGGTGTATTCTTGTAGGGAGGCTAATGTTTGAGCTGAGCAGATGAGAGTGGCATTATCTGCATATTGTACCTGGGTAGCATCTTTAGTGGCAGAGTGTAGCTTATTAATAAAGATCAGCCAAAAAAAGCACTGCAGAGGACCAGGCTTGACTCCTGATAATCCAAATTAAACTTTATCATAAAAATGTGAAAACAAACTCAGTGAAGCACATCCACAGTGGCCACACACAGCAGTGACTGTCCACAGAAAGAGATGAACAAAAACATGTACCACAGTACTAATCTTCAAACGCTAAACAATGCGGTTAAAATCCAAATAGAATCCACCACGAAATAGTCCACCAAAAGATTGTAAAACGAATTTATTGTACAAGAGTTAGCGCTTTCACCAACATGGCTTCATCAGACTCATAAAGACAAACATTTCATAGAACATTTAAAATACAAAAAGCAAGCCTATAGGTTAACGGCACCATTGACGACAAACCTCATAGAACTAATATCCCATATTAAAGGGATATAAAAATGTATAAAAGTCGTTAAAAGCCTAAGCATGTACTACACCTAAAGTCATGTTATGACCACTATTCCTATCAAAATGTAAGCCATTATTGCTTATATATCTTAGGACATAATGTCAATCTTATTGAAAAGCATATTTTATCAATAGCAAATTAATGTGTCACACATTATTATAACATCTAAAACCTTCTGTTTAGTAGGATAAGAAGAATAGGTGCATCGCTATAAAGTTAGAAACAAACTAAATACCTATACATACAAAGTTCAATGAAAAGCTAGATATACACTACCCCCCAAATCATGTCATAACAGCCATCCTTGTCAAAGTGTAGTCCATTATTACTTAAATATCATAAAATACAATTTCAATCTAAATAAAAAATAAATTGATGTAATACACCTTATTTTAACATTTTGATCCTTCTGTTGTGAAGGATAGGTTTTAAAGGTACTTTTTCATTCAAGCCTGGCAGTTTATTGGCCCTAAGCCTAATAATCCACCTTAATTCGCACTCTTCAGTGTAATTTTCAAGATCACCCCCTCTTAGGCTAGGGCTAATGGTCTGTACTACTAAAAATTTGAAAAAGTGTTCAGGTCCTGTCAATTTGACATGCTTAGCTAGAGCACTGACATCAGAACCCATACGTATTTGATATAAGTGTTCTCTAATGTGTTCACGAAGCTTCCTATTTGTTTTACCTAGATAGAACGCTGTGCAAAATGAACATTTCGCAAGGTAAATAACATGCTCACTCTGACAATTGGTGGCTGTATGAAATGTGTACTTATATCCTGTTACAGGGTGAATAAATTCAGGTGTCATATCAATATACTCACACTGGTTACAGTTATGGCATGGCATAGTATTATCTAAGCTAACTGTATAGTTATCTCTCATTTTAGCTTGTACTGGTTGGCAAAGGATTCGTTTCAGATTCCTTTTATTTTTAAACAAAAATTTTGGTGTGTCCCCAACTATCCTTCTAATGTCATCGTCTAAAAGTAAGGTCCCCCAATGCCTCTTAATTGTATCCTAGATGGTTCGCATATCAGAACTATAAAATGTAGAAAAACTTAACTGGTGACTGTTCCTAGTAGGTTTGACATAATATTCAGTATTGTTGTTATTGGAAAAATATGGAATTGCTCTGGTACTTTGCAATGTACCAGTTTTCTTTATAATTTTATTGACTTCATTGACATTATAACTCTTGTTCATAAACCTGTGGGCAATGCTATTTAGTTCCTGTTCATATCCCTCAGATGTAGGATTCAGTCTGGATGCTCTCATAACTTGGCTGCGGACAACATTACCAAACACATAGTGGGGGTGCATGCTGTCCCTATGAAGCAACGTGTTCCTATAACATGCTTTCCTGTGCACCCCTGTGTTTAAAAGACCATTTCCCAGTCTTTCAATATTAACATCCAAGAATGAAATTTTCTGCCGTGAGAAGGACATAGTAAATTCAAGAAAGTCAGTCAAACCATTAACTACATACAAAAAATCCATAAGTTCCCTTTCATCCCCCTTCCAAACCAGGAACAAATCATCCACAAAATGCTTATAAAATCCTACTTTCAACTTAAAACTTTCTAAAGGAAACAATAACTCATCCTCCCAATGTGCCATGACAATGTTGGCGTAGCTATTGGCACAAGACGTGCCCATAGCGACGCCATCATTCTGTATGTAAATACAATCATTAAACAAAAAGATATTATTCTGTAGGACAATTTCAAGGAATAAAGTCAATAAATCAATCATTTTATTATCTAAGCCTGAGTGTTTTAACAGATAATCTCGAGTCATTTCAACACCTGCCCCATTGGGGATTACAGTAATTAGACTTTTAACGTCAAGTGTGACTAAAATATACAATTCATCATCATTCAATGTTTTGACATATGTATAGAGATCTATGAGGAACTGTTTACTGTCTCTTAAAATTGTTGGATTCATTTCAATGACTGGTCTAAAAAAGTGTTCTAAATAGATAGAAAAGGGTTCCGTGACCCAACCACGTCCTGCCACTATTGGACACAAAGGAGGTGCAGACATACATTTATGGACCTTGGGTAGGCCTTGGATCGCTGGTATCAAAGGTTTGTTCACCCTAAGAAATCTGAAAAAATCTGTATTGATATCAAAGCTTTTCAATAAGTCATCCAACGTGTCATAAATTTTATATACTTTATTAATAACCTCATTCATCTCAATTTTAGTATAGAAATGCTCTTCCTATAATAGTCCATTCATGCCTTCTGTATAGTCTATATAATCCATTAAAACTACGGGTCCTCCCTTGTCGGCAGGTCTAATGACTATAGAGGGATCCCTACTTAAATTATTAATATTCTGTTGCTGTTCATTAACTTGAGCTCTCAACATTCCTTCTTCAGGACCAAAAAATTCATTTAGAAGTCTCATATAACTAAAACTGAGTTCTAAATTAAGTTTTTTTTTTTTGGTCCTGAAGAAGGGATGTTGAGAGCTCAAGTTATTGAACAGCAACAGAACATTTTGCTAAAATATCCTCATACCAAGACTGACACAGGCTTAGAGAGATTATTAGATAATGTTCTGTTGTATGAGAAATGCCTATTAGAACAAAAGAAAAGTAAGATTTGTAGAGACACCAAGGATTTCCAACTTGGTAATGTCTTTACTTGGCCTAGGGGAACCAACAACAACAATAGTAATGAGTCTTATGAACACAGGCAATATCCAAGGACTGCCACAAAACCACCCAGAACCTATAATAGTTTTAATTCCTTCAATCAGGTGGACAATTCTACCAGTTCACACTATTCCCCTGTCACATCAGTTAAACAAGACCTGATAGTCGTATCTCAGGAAATATCTGCAGAACATTTGGAAGCACATGCAGGTTCTGATCCATTAGATGTGTCCAATGGTGGTAATAATGCCACCAGAACCTCAACCCCCCCCTGAACTAATTGTCAGAAGGAAAGAAGCTTCCCTCATGTCATCATGTAGTACTTCTATCAGAACTAATACTATTGCACGTGTTCCTTTTCCTATAGAACAACAGTCTCACCCCCGGAGACAAAGGTCTTACAGCAGGGGGAGACAGAAACGGAAAGGATCAGGGAACGAGCATTTGGGTCCCACGTTGAAGAAGATGTGGGAACAAGTGGACAGTTATTAGTCATCAATCTCTCCAGTAGAATTTTAACTTTCTATGAAGAGCAGGTTTTAAACAAAGGACTTACTTTTATTCCTACAACTCATAGTGACTTGACTGAAACCATCATTGATGTTAAAATGTTTGCATGTCATGTTCAGTTGAAATTAGAATTAGGAAATGAGGGTGGTCAGGGTCATGTCAGAATGTTTTGCACTCCTAGTACATATGTACATATGTACCAACATTGCATCCTCTTATAGATACTTTCGTTAGGTTAGTGGAGAATGATGTACATAGTATGAAGAAATCCAATCCACGTATTAGGAATAATTTATCATACCAACAAAGACAAGCACTTAATAATTTAAGTAGGGATCCCTCTATAGTCATTAGACCTGCCAACAAGGGAGGACCCGTAGTTTTAATGGATTATATAGACTATATAGAAGGCATGAATGGACTATTACAGGAAGAGCATTTCTATACTAAAATTGAGAATGAATGAGGTTATTAATAAAATATATAAAATTTATGACACATTGGATGACTTATTGAAAAGCTTTGATATCAATACAGATTTGTTCAGATTTCTTAGGGTGAACAAACCTTTGATACCAGTGATCCAAGGCCTACCCAAGGTCCATAAATGTATGTCTGCACCTCCTATACGTCCAATAGTGGCAGGACGTGGTTGGGTCACGGAACCCTTTTCTATCTATTTAGAATGCTTTTTTAGACCAGTCATTGAAATGAATCCAACAATTTTAAGAGACAGTAAACAGTTCCTCATAGATCTCTATAAATATGTCAAAACATTGAATGATGAAATGTATATTTTAGTCACACTTGACGTTAAAAGTCTATTTACTGTAATCCCCAATGGGGCAGGTGTTGAAATGACTCGAGATTATCTGTTAAAACACTCAGGCTTAGATAATAAAATTATTGATTTATTGACTTTATTCCTTGAAATTGTCCTACAGAATAATATCTTTTTGTTTAATGATTGTATTTACATACAGAATGATGGCGTGGCTATGGGCACGTTGTGTGCCAATAGCTACGCCAACATTGTCATGGCACATTGGGAGGATGAGTTATTGTTTCCTTTAGAAAGTTTTAAGTTGAAAGTACGATTGTATAAGCGTTTTGTGGATGATTTGTTCCTGGTTTGGAAGGGGGATGAAAGGGAACTTATGGATTTTTTGTATGTAGTTAATGGTTTGACTGACTTTCTTGAATTTACTATGTCCTTCTCATGGCAGAAAATTTCATTCTTGAATGTTAATATTGAAAGACTGGGAAATGGTCTTTTAAACACAGGGGTGCACAGGAAAGCATGTTATAGGAACACGTTGCTTCATAGGGACAGCATGCACCCCCACTATGTGTTTGGTAATGTTGTCCGCAGCCAAGTTATGAGAGCATCCAGACTGAATCCTACATCTGAGGATATGAACAGGAACTAAATAACATTGCCCACAGGTTTATGAACAGGAGTTATAATGTCAATGAAGTCAATAAAATTATAAAGAAAACTGGTACTTTGCAAAGTACCAGAGCAATTCCATATTTTTCCAATAACAACAATACTGAATATTATGTCAAACCTACTAGGAACAGTCACCAGTTAAGTTTTTCTACATTTTATAGTTCTGATGTGCGAACCATCCAGGATACAATTAAGAGGCATTGGGGGACCTTACTTTTAGACGATGACATTAGAAGGATAGTTGGGGACACACCAAAATTTTTGTTTAAAAATAAAAGGAATCTGAAACAAATCCTTTGCCAACCAGTACAAGCTAGAATGAGAGAAAACTATACAGTTAGCTTAGATAATACTATGCCATGCCATAACTGTAACCAGTGTGAGTATATTGATATGACACCTGAATTTATTCACCCTGTAACAGGATATAAGTACACATTTCATACAGCCACCAATTGTCAGAGTGAACATGTTATTTACCTTGCGAAATGTTCATTTTGCACAGCGTTCTATCTAGGTAAAACAAATAGGAAGCTTCATGAACGTATTAGAGAACACTTATATCAAATACGTATGGGTTCTGATGTCAGTGCTCTAGCTAAGCATGTCAAATTGACAGGACCTGAACACTTTTTCAAATTTTTAGTAGTACAGACCATTAGCCCTAGCCTGAGAGGGGGTGATCTTGAAAATTACACTGAAGAGTGTGAATTAAGGTGGATTATTAGGCTTAGGGCCGATAAACTGCCAGGCTAGAATGAAAAAGTACCTTTAAAACCTATCCTTCGCAACAGAAGGATCAAAATGTTAAAATAAGGTGTATTACATCAATTTATTTTTTATTTAGATTGAAATTGTATTTTATGATATTTAAGTAATAATGGACTACACTTTGACAAGGATGGCTGTTATGACATGATTTGGGGGGGTAGCGTATATCTAGCTTTTCATTGAACTTTGTATGTATAGGTATTTAGTTTGTTTCTAACTTTATAGCGATGCACCTATTCTTCTTATCCTACTAAACAGAAGGTTTTAGATGTTATAATAATGTGTGACACATTAATTTGCTATTGATAAAATATGCTTTTCAATAAGATTGACGTTATGTCCTATGATAGATAAGCAATAATGGCTTATATTTTGATAGGAATGGTGGTCATAACATGACTTTGGGTGTAGTACATGCTTAGGCTTTTAACAATTTTTATACATTTTTATATGTCTAAATAATTATTTTAAAGCTATATATTCTATGTTTTTTTATTTATCTAAACTTTTTATCAGTTTGATTGTATTTGCATCTGGCCCTTTAATATGGGATATTAGTTCTATGAGGTTTGTCGTCGATGGTGACGCTAACCTATAGGCTTGCTTTTTGTATTTTAAATGTTCTATGAAATGTTTGTCTTTATGAGTCTGATGAAGCTGTGTTGGTGAAAGTGCTAACTCTTGTACAATAAATTCATTTTACAACCTTTTGGTGGACTATTTCGTGGTGGATTCTATTTGGATTTTAACTGCATTGTTTAGCGTTTGAAGATTAGTACTGTGGTATATGTTTTTGTTCATCTCTTTCTGTGGACAGTCTTTGCTGTGTGTGGCCACTGTGGATGTGCTTCGCTTAGTTTGTTTTCACTATTACTAGATACACAGTGGTCTTAGCCCTTTGGGGGTGCATCTTCCTGTTATTGCTACCAATTTATCATAAAAATATAAACACTTAACTAAATCACCATGTTTCACAGACTTAATCAGATGTAATACACTGAACAACTCTGGGATTTATATACTCCATCTCCCATAACCCATCATGTTAATTGAAAATTAATAACAATTGAACTTCAATAATAGCCATAGCAACACAGAATAAGTAAATAACCATATCAGCAAAACAGAAAACTAAAAGGAATAAAACCATATATTAAATAATAAACTATTACCATATCTGTTTTTAATAACAACCTGTAACTATGTTTGATAAATATTTAAACATAAAACAATCATTACAAACATGTCCAAAACATTTCTAAAAACAATATATATTCCACTATCCTAAATTGATTTGGTCTGCCTTGCAGTTTCTACATCCTCTATCTGGCTGTAAGGTGGATTTCCATCACTTTGCAGGCTGCAAAAGCAGCAACTTTGTTTATTTGGTACAGTGCATGATGTAGCAGTTTTTACGTAGGTAAGACAAACCGTAATTTGAGGGAGAGCATTTTAGAACACAATGATATAAAGAATTTGAAATTAAGTAACACTTTAGTGAAACATGTCAAGGAATGTGGTGTTGTTCATTCTTTTAAATTTACCGTGCTGGAGCTGATTAAAGTTAATTTAAGGGGAGGGGACTTAAAGACGATAACAGAATGTAATGAACCTAGATGGATTAATTCCTTATATGCAGATAAGATCCCTGGATTAAATGACTCTATTTCTTTAAAACCGGTGCTCAGATCACATTACCTACTCACTGAATTTGTTGGTTTACAGAGTATATAAAGGTGGAGATTTTATTGAATGTAGTAGGTCTGATGAAGTGGCTATTGCCATGAAAGCACTAACCTTTATTACATTTTATTTGTGTATTAAATTTTGGTTTATTTTACTCAGCTGTGGTGGTCAAGTGTTCTACTTGTGGTTTTAGCCATGTTTTTTTAGCTATAAATATGTTGTGGTATAGTGTGAGAGGTATGTGTGGAGATCATGGCTCTTGTTACATACACTTTGAAAATGTATGTTTAGGAGAAACAGGTTGTGAACTGAGTTATGCTTTGGGAGAGGGGTTGTATCATTTTGAAGGGGGTTGGTTGCTTCTAGCTGTATATTGGTGTTTCAGCCAAAGTTAGGGTGGATGTCCTCACTTTGGAGCAGCTTAGTTATGGTATGCAGGTATGTGTAGAAAAATGTAGCCTTTTTATGTGTATGTAGTTAGGCAGAGAATGATGACTTACTGATCTTGAAGTGTTTAAAGGTGTGTGTGTTTATTAGTGAGTGTAGATATAGTTTGGGAGATATGTTTGAAAAATGTGGAGTGTTAGAGGACTGTTGTGGTTGTGGTTTTATGGGAGAGAAACTGGGTGGATATAACGGTGATTTGTGATGTGTGTGATAAGGGTGAGTGGTGTTATGTTGATTACAAAATAAAGTTCTGCTCTTGAAAGGAATATAAGATATGTCTCATACTTCATGACAGTGGGAAGTAGTGTTTCTTGTAGTATAGGATTGCTAGCATATTGTATAGTATATGTTTAGAGTAGTTAGGTGTATTATTGAAGGTTGCAAAAGTATTAGACAGGGTAGAGGTCTTAATAGTGATGGAGGATGAGGGAGGTGTTGCTAAAGGCAGTTATTGGTTAATTTGGAGAGGTGGGCATAGGTTGGGAAGTATAAATGTAGGTATAGCAGGCAAGGGAGCCTGCAGGATTTTTTGCAGGGGGGTGCAAACCCAGAGCCCCACCCCCTCCACCCACACAGCCCCACCTACCCACGCAGCCATTCCAGTGTCCCATTACTTGGCTATTCCTCCCCATTTGTCTAGACACTGTTCAACTCTCTCAGTGTGCATACTGCTTTATGCTTTACTTCTACAATGATTACAGATATTTGGATTTCATTTCATAGGTTCATAGATGTGTACTAGGCTAATGGCCCTGGACCCTTTACAAGCCTAGCCCATAGGATTACCCTGGCATCGTGCCACACGACCTTAGTTCCCAGTGCCTCTGTCAAGTAAAGCCACTGGAGTGATCCCTGGGGTGAATTTTCCATTTCCCATCCACTCATCAAGATTTCTCTTGAAGAGGGCCAGTGAGGTGCTCTGCTTAATATGTACGGGAAGTCTATTCCATAGCATGGGCAGTCTCTGGGTTATGAACATGTCCCTCCAGCATGTTCTGTTGATTGTGGTAATGAGGTTGAGGTCTCTGAAGCATGTGGTATGGAGGGATTAGGATTTCTTTAGATGTAGCATTTTATAGCAATGTTTTGTTCAGTTTGTACAAAGTAACATGTACAAAACAGATTAGAGTATGGTCATCTTTAGTGTTGACAATGACATAAAGTTATAATTAGACAATGAAAAAACAAAGATAAAATCAATAATAAGACAGGTGGAAAAAAAAAACCAAGAAATTAAAAATGTGACAGACTGAGAACTATTTTAGGGCTCTAAAACATAACTCCAAAGTAAAAAATAAAAAAGGCTGTAAGGGATTCTGTAATGGAAACAGCTTGAAGAGGACACCTACAGGGAACAAAGCACCTAAAATGTTTATCTGTAAAGTAGACTGCAAAACAGGATATGAAGTCATTAGTTCAAATGTTAAAACAGTGAAAACAAAACACTATGGTCACTAGTTAGTTCCTGAAATCAAATTATATTGTAAATAGTTAACTTGGGCATTATAACCCTTTTTTAAAGCAGCAACATTAAATCAAACCCAAGATTAACATTAGATAAAACAGTCGATTGTGATACTTGAATTTGCATACTTAACAATGGCAAGATAATGAAAGTTAAATGCAAGTCCCAATAGCCTGACATAAAGCAAGTTTATTAATGTTGCATAAACATGAAGCTATATAAAACGGTTGTATCAAAAATTAGTGCCAAAATAACAAGTGCACTTTGTACAGGGATTGCAAAGCATGTAAAAATGTAAATGCTGTTCATAATAATAAATGTCTATCATTTATTTCAAATTTTATAGCACAAACACTGATAGATATTTACTAAACCTAAACAAAGCAATAGTCTAACAATGAAAACTTGAAGCTCACAATTCATTGAAAATGCACTTGAAAACAAATTCCACCTGCTAATTCTAACTAAGGCATTTCACTCTCTCTTTTTCTCTCACACACACAGACACACACACCCTCAACCTCTTAGTGCAATAAATCTGGACAAAGCCTAAAATAAATAGGGGCAGATTGTAAATATTGCTCTCATGAACTTAGAAAATTGCTAGAATAACAGGATTTGTGTTAGTATGCATTTTTCTAAAGAATACAATGTCTAAAACTGAAATGTCTGTTATTATTTAGCAACTTCAATCCTTTTTAGGAGGAATATGGGGCAAAAATCTAGACATTCTTCAAAGACCTGTACAGCTGAGGGGTATGCTACCTCCATCTTACACACACACACGCACACACACACGCACAGACACACATACACACACACACACACACACACACACACACACACACACACACACACACACACACACACACACACACACACTATTCCTCTCAATCTATTAGCACAAGAAATCTGGACAAAGACTGTTATGTCAGGGACAAAGACCCAAAACTAGGGACACATTTAGAAAGATTCTAAAAAACAGGATCTGTGTTAGAATGCATTTTCTAAAGGATATGAAAGTCTGAAACTAAAACACGTCATTTAATAACTTTAATCCTTAGCTCAACCCAGTGATTTTGATTTGTCAATAAAAAAAAAAGAATTTTTATGAGGAACAGACCAAAATATAACAAAAATTTAGACATTCTGTGGAAATCTATACAGTTGAAAGGTATGACAAATATACATCCCCCCTACCTCCTTAGAAAGTGGATAGAAGAAAACAAGGCTTGCATTAGTATGCATTTTCTGAGGATAAGAAGTCAAACTTGAATGTCTGCCATTATTTTCTGACTTCAGTCCTCAATGATTTGCCAGAAAAAACTATTTTATGAGAAACGAACTGAAAATATGAGGCAAAAATCTGGATAATTGTGAGGTATGAACCCCCCTTACACACACTCCTAACCCCCTCTTACTTACACACAAACACATGCACACTTCTACCTCTCTCTTACAAACACACACACAGACCTACCTACTTCTTACACACACAGACCTACCTACTTCTTACACACAAACTTACCTTTAGCATACTAACACACATACACACACACACACACACACACACACACACACACACACACACACACACACACACACACCATTAGTTCAGCTAAGCATACTAAATTTCCAGTTCCTTTACACTTTCTTCATAACGTCTCTGGTCGCAAAATTTCAAATTCCCTTACACTTATCTCATAACATTTCCAGTTCCTTTACACTTACTTCATAACATCAGTGGTGTTCTCTGTGAGGCGGGCAGAGAGGAAAAAGCAATCATAACATTTGTGGTCTTCTCGGACAGGAGGAAGCAATTTCAAATTAGCGCGGGTGGGCTGTTAGGAAGAACAGGACATCTGCACGCACAGATGTGATGTCACCAGACAGGACCGTTCTTAAAGAAGAATGCAACGTAAAATAAAACTAAAGAAAAATGCACACATGTAGCGAAGAAGCAATTTCAAATTAGCGCGGGTGGGCAGTTAGGAAGAACAGGACGACTGCACGTACAGATGTGATGTCACCGAACAAGACTGTTCTTAAAGAAGAATGCAATGTAAAAGAAAACTAAAGAAAAATGCACAAAACTAAAGAAAAATGTGCAAATTGTAATTAAAAGAAAATTAATCTCCTGGTAAGCCCATTCCAGGGGGGGTGCAAGTGCACCCCCTTGCACCTTCCTGTGGGCGCCCTTGATAGCAGGGGTGGGTGAGAATTGGAGGCAGGGTAGGGGAGCATAGTAGAGCCTCAGTGGAGCAAGGGTGGAATGGAGCCCACATACCAAATATTGTATTCTCAAGAAAAACAATCATTGGAGCTACATTTAGAAGTATGATGAGCTTATTAAGGCAATATTGCAAAGATTAATCAACCACAAGCAAAGTGTCAATGTTTCTGACAGTGAAGAAAATGGCAGCAGGCAGTACTTGCTAGCAAGTATATTGAGGTAAACTGTCTTACTAAGCTTGATTTAAGATTGACCCGTACACAAGCTTTTTGACTTTCTACCAAGTATAAGATGCTACTGTTAGAAATAGGGTGCATAAGCAAATACGTTTCCTAATGTTTGTTTGCAGGATATGATATTGTTAGATAGGTACTTATCAGGTGGAAGAAAACTATTGATTTAGTTTTAGTGGCAGGGGATGGAGTCCTCTAGTACTGTGTACATAATAAGATAGCTAGATGCATGAAATGAGTACATCAGTAGCTTATGATTATGAGATGAACATTAATCATACTTTAAATGTTCTTTTTCACTGAGGGGTGGTTCTTGTTCTTGGTTCTGTTTTACTGTCTACAGTAAATTTTACATTACATTTTTATTTGTACAGTACAGTTTATTGATCTGTGACTGTTAGAGCCTTCTTCCCACCTCCATGATCAACTGACAAGTGATATGAGCCACCATTGGTATGATAACATACATACACACAAACATTCATCACATTTCAGATGGCTGATGCACATATCTGGTGGGGTATGGCATTGAGACACATTGTTCACACATTTGCTATTATCCCATGTCACCAACTGTATTCTTGTTTGGCTTGCATACTTAAAATCTAACATCTGTATAACTAGTATTATCTATTTTATTGTATCACCTATTCTGTAATGCAGTGTTCTGTACCATCACTGCTTGATTTCTGTATTTTGACTCTGTAGCTTTATCATGTTGTTTGTTTTTGGGCTTTTCTCTCCAGGCCTCTACTGAAAACGGGTTCACCCTGGCCCAGTAGACCCCCTGATAAACAAATGCAAAATAAATAAGTAAATAAATAAATTGACCTTTCTGTGATATGGATGTGAAGGTGAGTTGTAACCAGTGTCACCAAATGTGAATCTGGATAACCACCAATGTGCTTTGAATCCCACCAAGAAAGTGTATATACGTCTGTTTTAATAACTAGTTTACAATGTACAAATTGTCTCCAAAAGCATAAAGAAAATATACACTGCTGTCCCTGTATGCTGCATGGGCTTCTGATCTCCACCACCTGACTAGGCTGAACACTGGTGACTTATAGAGCCGAGTTCCTGGCCCATCAGTCCCAGGCTCCCGCCTGAACCAGTGTTGGCCAGTGCCCCTTTATCTACAATAATTGCCTTTCACACAAAATATTACTTACACACACACACACACACACACACACACACACACACACACACACACACACACACACACACTTCCCAGGGAAGGTTGGCAGAATCCTTTAATTCCCCACAGCCTTCTTCATGGTTTAGTAGTTCTACTACCATCCTAGAAAAAGCCAGATGCTGTCAGTAACAGTTTGCTCTAAAAACAAGTCTAATAGGAAATATTCAATTAATATCCATTTTACTGGTGACCAACAGTGTAAATAATGATTACCATCTTGCCAGATAAACCACAGTGCATAAATTCATTTATAATAGTAAAATACCAGCCACAAGACCTTAAAAGTAAATAACAGAACTTTAGTTAAATAGTAATGAAAATAGCACACATGTAGAGTAAAGTTAAACAGGTTGGCATGCACAAGAAAGACAAAGAAAAGGCCATAAAATAGATAAGATGCATACAGAAAACTCTAAGCTCCAGATTCTATGTTCATTGGCTAGCTTACTACAGAAATACTGACTGTAAATAAATAACTAGTAGCCATAGATGGTTCCACACAAACAAGACAGCATCAACATCAACTACTTTTTAACTTACACAGTTAAATAAAAAAAAGATCCTTTCTCTAGTCCCTAATGTCTATGATATCATCATCATGTGCCTGGGAAAATACATTATTTTACTTGTCATGATGACCATAGCCAAAATCCATCCACATCTGATTTTCTTCAATCCTCAGTCTACTGGATGTCTTAGTAATAACACGTTATAGCCAATACATTCCAGTGGTGTGTCATCCTTATTTGTTACATTAATATGAAGTCAAAGCACATCTGAAGATTCAGAACATTTCACAGACATTCACTGTCCTTTGATAGCCAGACAAGGTCTTCATATTGTTAACCATGAGAACATCACACTGTAGGTGAATATGAGAAAAGAAAACAAAAAAGAATACGTTACATATTAACTATTTCATTTAGCCTGGCATTACAGGGGGTATATGAGATGCTGATGAAGATAGATGCTTTGACCACTGGGGTATGCACAAGGACAATGGGCACTGTCATCTTATAAGAACTGTAAGGTGCTCCTGTGTAGCATGGCTACTGTTATGTACATCCCCCTGCAGATGGGCACTGTCCTCTTATAAGAACTGTAAGGTGCTCCTGTGTGGCATGGCTACTGTTATGTACATTCATCCTGCAGATGGGCACTGTCCTCTTATAAGAACTGTAAGGTGCTCCTGTGTGGCATGGCTACTGTTATGTACACCCCCCTGCAGATGGGCACTGTCCTCTTATAAGAACTGTAAGGTGCTCCTGTGTGGCATGGCTACTGTTATGTACATTCCCCCTGCAGATGGGCACTGTCCTCTTATAAGAACTGTAAGGTGTTCCTGTGTGGCATGGCTACTGTTAAGTACATTCCTCCTGCAGATGGGCACTGTCCTCTTATAAGAACTGTAAGGTGCTCCTGTGTGGCATGGCTACTGTTATGTACATTCCTCCTGCAGATGGGTACTGTCCTCTTATAAGAACTGTAAGGTGCTCCTGTGTGGCATGGCTACTGTTATGTACATCCCACCTGCAGATGGGCACTGTCCTCTTATAAGAACTGTAAGGTGCTCCTGTGTGGCATGGCTACTGTTATGTACATTCCCCCTGCAGATGGGCACTGTCCTCTTATAAGAACTGTAAGGTGTTCCTGTGTGGCATGGCTACTGTTAAGTACATCCCCCCTGCAGATGGGCACTGTCCTCTTATAAAAACTGTAAGGTGCTCCTGTGTGGCATGGCTACTGTTATGTACATTCCCCCTGCAGATGGGCACTGTCCTCTTATAAGAACTGTAAGGTGCTCCTGTGTGGCATGGCTACTGTTATGCACATTCCCCCTGCAGATGGGCACTGTCCTCTTATAAGAACTGTAAGGTGCTCCTGTGTGACATGGCTACTGTTATGTACATTCCCCCTGCAGATGGGCACTGTCCTCTTATAAGAACTGTAAGGTGATCCTGTGTGACATGGCTACTGTTATGTACATTCCCCCTGCAGATGGGCATTGTCCTCTTATAAGAACTGTAAAGTGCTCCTGTGTGGCATGGCTACTGTTATGTACATCCCCCCTGCAGAGGACTACAGGGAAATTTCTCCTGTGTGAAACATTATTTATATCGTGCTATAAAATGTGACTGTTTCTAATATTGCATTTTCTGGTTGTTGCATATTTTAGTTTCATTATATCACCACAGAACCAAAGTAATGATTCAACACAGAAGGTATGTTATTGGAATGTATTCATGGCATGTACTATATGGCACTGTGATTAAGAAGTGAACAATATCCTTTTAGAACAACAATGGATATATTTGGAGTAACTGAAAGGCATGCCTTTTAATAAGCAATTATTGGAGCACATTTGAAGTTGTCCTGAACATGTATACTCTGTTGGAGTGATAGAAACATGATTACTTTTATCAGCAGTGTGATTTTTCAGCTGTATCTAAATTAAGGTCTGATGAATAACATGTAAATGCAGAAATTCTGGATTGGATGGTATGCATTTGTTGCTGCATTTGTGGCCAGAAAACAGTAATAGTTACTTGTAGCGTGAAAGCATAAGGCATGTATTTATATTACCCCATAGAATACAAATGCAAATTATGCCTGCCTGCTGGAAGTAATCAAAGAAATTTAAATGTACTAACCCTAAACCAACAACTCCATCCCTAACCATAAAGCTCTTTCCCTACCCCAACCCTAAAATTCCCACACTTACCCTAATCGTAAAATTCTGACCCTAGCCCTAAAATCCCTCACCTAAACATAAAACTCTTTTTCTAACCATGATCTAAACTGCCATCATTATTTATTTCATTATTTATATTTGTTTACCAGTGTGTAGCACTGATCTACATTGACCTTTTTGATTGAGCCTGAGATTGCTGTCTGGTTAAATAACTTGCCCAGAGTCACACAGTCATGTGATTTAGACTGAAGGAATTAAACCTAGTACCACTGCACCCCAGGAAATAACTTAACAGCTCCTTAATCCTCTCCCCACCACCAGCTGCCACTAGCAGCCTTACTAGCACTAATTTTAACACCCCCTTAATCCTAAACACCTTCCTTAACTTTAAACTATCCTCCCTAGCCTTAAAACTCCATCTCTAGCTCTAATCCTAAACCCCCTTCCTAACACCAACACTCTTTCCCTTACCTTAATCGTAAAACCCCTCCCTAACTCTAAACATCAGACCCTAACCCTAAAACTCAATCACTAACCTGAACCCCTCTCTAATCCTAAACCTCTCTCTTTATCACTAAAACCCTACAGCTAACCCTAAACCTCTAACCCAAACAAAATAAAATATATATCACACAATACAGAAAAGTGAATCACCTCTTTACAAAATGCATGCCTCCATTTTACCTCAGAAGTGACACACTGTTGTCTTTCATAGTGTAACTCATAGCTACTTCCATACAGCCTCTACCTGTTTGCAATATATACTCATGGCTCTGAAATGATTGAAAGAAGGAAAGTGTCAGTCTAAAGTTCAGTGACAAAGACATCAGCAAACTGACTTTATTTGATTTGTTTGTCAACAAAAAAAAAATTTACTAAAATTCTGTGTGTTTCAACTCAAGTTAAGCCATACCTATTATGGACAGCCTGCAACTAAAGAAACTTTGGAACATCAGTAGAACTCTTTTTGTATTACGTTTCACACCACTTGATGCAGCAACTATTTGAGCTGGAGGAGCTCCATCACATTAACAGAAGTGGAGCTCCACACTTCTAGAATTGCACTGTTGGATTATTTGGAGGGACTCCATCACATTATCAGAAGTGGAGCTACACATCTCTAGAATAGCACTGTTGGATTTTCTGGAGGGACTGCATCACTTTTAACAGAAGTGGATCTACACACCTCTAGAATAGCACTATTGGATTATCTGGAGGGACTGCATCACTTTTAACAGAAGTGGAGCTATACACCTCTAGAATAGCACTGTTGGATTATCTGGAGGGACTGCATCACTTTTAACAGAAGTGGAGCTGCACAACTCTAGAATAGCACTGTTGGATTATCTGGAGGGACTGCATCACTTTTAGCAGATGTGGAGCTACACACCTCTAGAATAGCACTGTTGGATTATCTGGAGGGACTGCATTACTTTTAATAGAAGTGGAGCTGCACACCTCCAGAATAGCACTGTTGGATTATTTGTAGGGACTCCATCACTTTAACAGTAGTTGAGATACACACCTCTAGAACAGCACTGTTGGATTATCTAGAGGAACTGCATTACTTTTAGGTGCACACCTCTAGAACAGCACTGTTGGATTATCTGGAGGGACTGCATCACTTTTAATAGAAGTGGAGCTGCACACCTCCAGAATAGCACTGTTGGATTATCTGGAGGGACTGCATCACTTTAACAGAAGTTGAGGTGCACACCTCTAGAACAGCACTGTTGGATTATCTGGAGGGACTGCATCCTGGAAGGACTACATCACTTTTAACAGAAGTGGAGCTGCACACCTCTAGAATAGCACTGTTGGATTATCTGGAGGGACTTCATCACTTTAACAGAAGTTGAGGTGCACACCTCTAGAAAAGCACTGTTGGATTATCTGGAGGGACTGCATCACTTTTAACAGAACTTAAGGTGCATACCTCCAGGCAGCACTGTTGGATTATCCATACTCGGAAGTATTTCTTTCTTCACTAGCTTTGTAACAAGGTGCTGAAATCTTACTTTCTGTGATATTTGATGGATGGTGTTATATCCTGTTGTGAGTTCTTCCCCACCAGTTATGCTAAGGGTTGTTGCACATTTATAATATGCAGAACATCTGTTTTTCTAGGCAACACTAATTAGTCTTGTCATTCAATACTATTTTATGTAATGCATACAACCACAATGGACTTAGTGGCTGTGGTAATATTGGCAAGGCAGTTAAATCAGAATGTAAATGGTAGAGCCTTGCTTCATCAACTCTAGGTTTCACATAAGTCATGGAAATCTTTGTTTATCTCTCAACTTCTTTGCTCAAGAATTCAGGACAAAGCCAAAATTATTTGAGGGACAGACAGTTTTTAAATATTACTGTAATTCACTTTAATACGTGAATAGAACAATAGATTTTGCATCAGTATGCATCATCTGAACAATAAGGAAGTATAACTCTAATGTTTGGCATTATTGATTTCACATCTTGGTGAATTACCTGAAAAATCTAAACTTTTACAAGGACCAGGGCAAAAAATATAAGGCAAACTCAGGGATACAAAGTCAGAGAGTTGAGAGATAAGAATTGCCATAATAAAAATGATCCTCCTCCAGCAAAAGGCTGATTTCCATTCCCATACCTGCTAAAAAAGCATTCTTAATTCCTTATGCAACTTGTGAAGTAAATAGCCTGAGAAGACGCAATTATTAAACATTTAATCAGTAAGCAAATATTTGTGTATCCACTGCTTATGCAGCATTCACTCAAAATCCCTTTTCAGGATACCAAGACTTTACCTTAAAATGGGGTGCTGACTCTATGTGCTGTGTCTCACTATCTTCAGACTCCCTGTGAGAACAACAGCAAGAAGGAGGATGCTAGAGGTACAAGGAAGACCTTAATGAGTTTGTCAGAATAATGTTACATTAGACAAAGGCACCAATGGCACCGGTGTCTCCATATTAAAACAAATCTTCATCTCCAGACATTTGTCTTAACTGCACAGATTTTTGCAGAATGTCCAGATTTTTGCCTAATATTTTGGTCTGTTTCTCATAAAATTGTGGTTTTCTGATAAATCATTAGTAAATCACTGAGGATTGAAGTCAGAAAATAATGACAGACAGTTGAGTTTCAGACTTCATACTCTTCAGAGAATTCATGTTAATGCAAAACCTGTTATTCTATCAACTTCCTAAGTTTGTAAGAGCAATATTTAAAAAGTGTCTCTATTTTTGGGTCTTTGTCCCCCCATTATTTATGGCTTTGTCCAGATTTTTTGCTCAAAGAGGTTGAGAGGTATGTCTCAAGACTCATTAGATAAGGTAATGACTTGAAACTCCTTCTTATCTAACTTAGTTATTAACAAAACCCCTTATCATATCATAGCTAACTATAAGACCCCTTGATATCCCCTTCAGCCCATACCTCCTTCCTAACTAGTATGGAGTCCCTATGTATCAAGCCAAAAACATTTCTCTTAGGAGACTTTAACTATCCCTCCATACACTTATACATCCTCATACATGTATGCACAGAGATTTCTGGACTTAATCATTTCAAACTCCTTGAACCAGTAACTTCACACCCCAAAGAGGGGTGATAAAATCTGGACCTGGTCCTTGCCAATATAAAGCAGCTTTGATATCCACCAATTGTAACTTCCTCCCTGGTTAAGTCAATAACACTCACCATAACACAGAAGTCTGAAGCATCTTCCAATACCTAGGTATTCCTGGATTATGCAAAGGCAAATCTACTAAAACTGAGTGATGACACAACTAAATTCAAAAGCCCCTTCTAACTCAATAACACCACTGCTTATGTGGAATCTTTCACTGAAAATTTCTATGTACATGTAACTAGCCGCATAGACTAGTCTGTTTTCCTCAGAAATAAATACAGTGCCAGATTCAAAAATAAACCTTTATGGTGTAACCTAAATATAAAAAGGCTCTCTATAATTAAAGAAAAAAATGATTGCGTTCAAAAATAAATCTAAATCTCAATGTGCCAAAATCTCTTTTACTAAACTAAGTAAGAAACTCTGGACCTGATCAAATGAACTAAAGCCAGATGTGCGGTAAGAATTGACAGCCAGATGAAGGATAACCACAAAGCCTTATTTAATTATGTTAAAAATCTCTGAAACAATGCCTGGCATTGTGCAGAGCTAAAACTAAATGATGTCATATACTCAGACCCACAGGTCATATCCAACCTACTAGCAGATGAATTTAGCTCAAACATCACCTACTCCCCCTCCAATAGTTTTAGATCATATGCACACACACCTATAAACCCCCCACACACACACACATACACACACACACTCAAATCTCTCAGGAACAAGTCCTCATTTTTCTAAGACTAACACACTATGTCTGTGGGGCCAGATAATATAATAGGCTACCTAATGTGACTTGTTTGATATCCTACAGGAGCTATTCAATATCAACTTCAAAACATGCTGTGTGCTGGATGAATGGAGGATAGCAACAGTCATTGCCCTGTACAATCCTGGGGCTTCAATGGTCCCAGATAATTACAGGCCCATAAGTCTGAACAGTCTCATCTGTAAAGCTATGGGAAGGATAATTATGAAATGAATAAATAAGGATATAGGTAATCTACAGCTCTCAACCTAAACCTGTTCAGATTTGTCGACGGCAAGTCCTTACTACTTAACTGGTTGACTTCAAAAAATTTACTGAAGCAATGAATGAGAGCAAAACAGTTCACACCATACATCCAGATCTCACAAATATGTCTGACACTGTCCCACATTCAGGTGTTACAGATAAACTCTCCCAGCTAATTGTCAACCCTATGTAATTCATTGGATAGCAAACTGGTTCACAGTTAGTGCATAGGAAGTTAGGGTGGGTGGGCTCTACCTCTTCCAAAAGACCTGTCACTAGAGGTATACTTCAGGATTCAGTCCTTGAGATGGTCCTCTTTTAGCATTTGCTTCTCAGAGGTCATAGCTAATGTTAAGGGTTTGTGGATGACCAGGTTTACAGATGACTGCAAAATTGGTGGTATCACAAACTCCCCAGAGGACACCAAGATCCTTCAGGAGGGCCTGATCCAAACAAATAGCTGGTGTCAAAACTATGGACTAAAACTAAGTACCAAGAAGTGTATAACCACAGTCATCATGTCTCCCCCTCTAAAAATCTTGAAAGATGTTTTCATCAACAATTTCTCCATTATTTCTTACAAAACAAGCTAATCACCAATATGCAACATGGATTTCAGCCAGACCACAACACATCTACTGCATTACTATCATTTACAGACACTGTCAATAAAGTGCATAACTCTAATAAACTTGTATCTGCAGTTTTTCTAGATCTTTCAAAAGCTTTTGACATGGTCTCTCACAGTAAACTCCTCAATCAATTTTCCACCCTGGGTCTAACATCTCCATCTATTCAATGGTTCTCAAGCTACCTTGCCAACAGGTAACAAGCTGTAAAATGGCAAGGATCCATCTCTGCATACCTTCCTACTTCCTCAGGAGTCCCAAAAGGATCCATCCTTGGCTCTCTACTGTTCAATATTTTTATCAATAAGCTACATTCATCTTCTTGTGAAGGCACATTGATTCAATATGTAGATGACCCTATCAACATCTGCTCTTCAAACGCCTTAACTCGCCTCCAAGATATCACTCAGCAAGCTGTCATCTGCATTGAAACCTGGCTTACAATATCACAACTCCTACCCAGCCCCCATAAAAACAAACTCCTCCTCTTTAAACCCAAAAACTCACACCCCTAACAAAACATCTTTCAAAATCTTGTCAGCAAATGGCACTGAAACTGTTAGTCCACCACACCAAACTATTAGGAGTCATAATAGATTTTAATCTTAAATCTGTCCTCAACATCCAAAGCAATATCAAGAAAACCCATCAAAAACTAGGCATGCTACACAGAAACAATCATTTTCTGAGCACACACACAAAACTTACTCTAGCCAAAACCTACATTTTTCCCTCATACACTATACAGCACCAGTTCTAACTAATTTTCAATCCTCCATAAAAAAAACAAACTTGAAAGTTGCCACAACAAAACTGCTAAGTTTGCTACTAATTCATCCTCCTTTACCCACCACTGTAAAGCTATGCATACCCTTAGTTGGCTGGAACCCCCCCCCCCCTTCACCTCTCCTACATTTAACTTATAACAGTACATAAAATCATATACAAACCATTAGCCTGCCCAGCTCTTACCCCTTTAATCAATATGTATTTTCCAAAAAAATTAGATCGGAAAATAAACAACTTCTCACCGTAAATAAATCAAATTAAATCCCATGGACGAAGCCTATACGCATAGTCAGTAGCAAAAAAAAAAAAAAAATGGAACACCTTACCTCTAACCACCAGAACTATTTCTAATCTAACCACTTTTAAAAGCTCCCTAAAAGAATACCTTACAAAATCTTGAACCTGCTCCTATGCCAATCCTTGCTGAACTTACTCACTGTACTTCACTCACCCCCCTTCAATCTAGATCACACTCACAATCCTCTCCAGCCTCCTACTCCACTCCTTTTTGTTTTCCCACTACCTTACTTTATTTAATTCATCTCTGCAGACCTTTTCCCTTACCTCTTTCCTCCATACTCACTGAAGCTACCTGAAGACACCCTGCACTCCTCTTATAATCACCGTCTCTCCACCCGTCTTCCTTCTATAACCATAATATGAGCACCAGCTCTCATACTAATACATCACTTAATGCCAGCTCACTGTCTTTAATCATATAATTTCTGATATCTCTTTAAACATCTTATTAGCATTGTCTCAGGTTTCACTTACCACAAACCTGTGTAACAAATAGTATGACTACTGAATTTTTCCTCACATATTCTCTTCAGCTCATGTTATTGTTTTTCATTCCACTCTGCTATGAAATATATGTTTTATGTTTTTTCTCATTACATTTTTTACTCTTATGTTTTGCAGTATAATGTGATACTTTGTGATTTAAAATATTCGTACTTGCTGTTTTGTAATGTAACTTGATACTTTGTGATTGAAAATACCTATACTTGATTTTTAAAATATTGTGATTGTGGAGCTTTTCTCCTCAAGCCCTCCACTGAAAATGGGCACTTTCTGGCCCAGTCGGACTTTCTCAGTAAAGAAATGTCAAATAAATAATAAATAAATAAATATTTTTTGGCAAGCATGACTCCCCTTGTAACTATCACATTTATAATACCTCCCTAAAATTAAACTTGTAGTTAGGGAACGGGGAATGTATGGTAACAATGAACTGCCTTTCGATCACCATGTAACCAGTGTTGTGAGGATGCCCTTTTTCATCACGCACCTTATATCTAAAGGTATTGCATTTAGATCCAGGGATGTAATCAGTCCACTGTACCTGGAACTCATTAGGTCCATCAATGAATATAATGTCCCTTTCGGTATGTACCTGTCCTAATACTTGTCACAACTGAAACAACCACAATGCTTTTTCACTACAATAAATCAAGGTCTAAATTGTAAAAATTTTGCAAGCCCTCAAAATCTCATCCCTCTTCTCAGTATTGTACAGGATACTGAGAGGTGACACATGCCTCATGCATAGAGCTTCAGCTGACCCCACCCTGTCAAAATTATAACACATTCTCAAGTCAAATGGTGTCAGCTTCAGACCAGTGACAAGTGGAGTACCACAGGGTTCAGTCCTGGGCCCTCTCCTGTTTGGTATCTACTTCTCTGAAGTACAGGCTAACACAGAAGGTCTTTGGCTAACAAAGTTCGCAGATGACTACAAACTAGGAGTCATAATCAAGACTCCTAATGATGTGGACATCCTACAAAAGGGCCTCACTGAGACAGATGCCTGGTGTCAAAGCCATGGCCTTAAGCTCAATGCCAAAAAGTGCGTTGTCATCCCTTTTGGTAAAAACTCCGTACCCATGAACTACCACATAGGTGATAGTCTACTTAACACCGAAAGTGTGATAAGAGACCTTGGGACACAGGTGGATAGTAGTCTCTCCTTTGATAATCACATTGCCGCAGTAGTCAGGAAATCCTTCTATGTGGCACACCTCATCACAAAAGGTTTCTCATTTAGGAAGAAAGAGGTCATTGTTCCCCTCTACTCATCACTCATTAGACCCATTATAGAGTACAATGCCCCTTATGGTATGTACCTCACAAGACATCTACAACATGTGGAAATGCTGCAGAAATACCTCACAAAGTTGATTACCAGCCTCAAACAGATGTCCTATGCAGACCATCTCAAAAAGCTCCAGCTTTACTCTGTCGCATATCGCCTACTCAGAGATGATAACATACAAAGCTATGTCAAACCCAAAGCTGTTCGACATGCTCCAATTAAAGAAATCACAATCCCTCTGAGCTACACACTCTAGGGACCTAAAACTTGTCACCACAATAAACAGAACATGCTAGAGGGATAGATTCCTGTCCCAGAGACTTCCCATACTCTGGAACAAACTACCTATCTATATCAAACAAAGCTCCTCATTAGCACTCTTCAAGTAAAATCTTGATGATTGGATGGGAGATAGGAAATTCACCCTGGGGATCACTTCTGTGGCTCTGCTTGACAGGGGCACAGGAAAATAATTTTCTTGGGTGGCAAAAGCCAGGGTACCATTTGGCTAGGCTTATATAGGCCCTAGGGCCAATAGCCTAGTACCTACCTATGAACCTATGAACTCCAACTTAAGGGATCTTGGTCTCTTTTGCAAAATAAATAGACTGTGGTGGATGGATATGTATGTATCCCAAAGAATGCTGATTCTTTGGAACTGTCTTCACTCTACATAAAGCAAAGCACCTCTCTTTCTATTCAAACATAATTTGGATGAATGGATGGTTTACTGCAAATTCACACCTAGTTTATCACACCTGCCCCTCATGGATAGGGGAAACACTACTTTGCTGTGCCGGTTTTTAGAAACATGTAAATGTCCCAATGAATCCGCATTTGGCCCATGTCTGGGTTATTCATATGCAAAATATAAGGATTAAAAACTACCATACAGCTGTAAGGCTGGGCTTCTTAAGATCCTCACAGATCAATAGCCTAGTTCATACATGAACCTAAGAATATGCACCCAAATGCTTTTATTGTAAGTTTTAACCGTCTTCATAAAACTGGTATTGTTCAAATCCTATAAAATAAAGAATGTTTGGTGCTTGAGCTCATGACTGTACAGATGTAGTCATTGCCACATAACAGCTTTTAATGGCACTGGCTGGTGTGGCACATTTGTGAAGACCTTTCACCATGCAAGTGAAGAATTAGTGTGGGCATTTAAACAAGTTTTTACATAAAAAAAGTGGTTATAATGTCAATGACTGTTACATTCAGTAGTAAAATGTGGTAGCATTGCTGAACATAACAAAGTAACTTTAAATAATTTTTGGATAAATTACCTGGATAGTATACTGGATGGACAGCCATGAGCCCCCTGGAGTCATGGGAACTGGGAGGACACCCAAATCACCTCTATTGTAATCTGCCACTGCACACATTCAGATTGTTTCACATTCCATTGCCAAACAGTATTCTCCTTTCACAAGCTGGATTGTATTGTAGTTCCGGGAGGACACCCAAATCATCTCTATTGTAATCTGCCACTGCACACATTCAGATTGTTTCACATTCCATTGCCAGACGGTATTCTCCTTTCACAAGCTGGATTGTATTGTAGTGTGCACTGTTTCCCACAACTGCAAAACCAGATATTGGAAATGGGGAATCCCAAATACCATGGCATGTTATAAATTGCTTGTTTTTCTGAGACAGATTTTACTACAGTCACACTTTTGACACTGGGACAGCAAATGCATAGAGCCCTGTCTATGATCCAAATTACCTGGGATCAGTTAGCAGGCCTGGAATTTGAGGAATCAGCTACAGACTATAGAGGAATGAAAGGGCTGAGTCTATTCACCTCTCACAGGGTGTAAATGAATGGGAATATGACCAAAAGCATATGATCCATCCAAGCTTTTTAATGAAGATCACAGAGCCAAAAGAGGCATTTACATTTTAGGAGAACAGAGCATCTATGGGTTTATGCTACTCATGAAAGCATGTGGCAGCCAAATGAAATGCCTGTAATATGTCCAGCCAAGAAGAATTGTGTGAGTATGCACAGCTAAACAATAGGACTAATATGAAAATCCTCAAAACCACTGTGGATGATGACACAATTCCAAGTCTTCACCTTTGTTTCCAAGGGTAGCAATGTGTCATAGGGCTGACAACTCAGGGAAATGAACAGGTCAACACAGTGATCACAGCGATAGCTTGATATACAGCTGTTGAAGCAGAAGCAAAAATAAATAAGTAATAAACCAAAACAAAGTAAAATAAAGGGGCATCCCACTCTTGTGCATGGGTTTGGTGCAGAATAACTACTTATTTCGATTCATGTGAATTCATGTCAGGGGGTTTCAGTTCATTTATCTTGATTTGTGTTATGGATTTTACCTTCTTCTCATGCATTTACTTGATGTTTGTGATATACTTCCTGCAAGAACACTACGTTGTATCAATATATGGAAAAAATATGCCTGAATTGTATTTTTTATCCTGCTAATTCCGTTATTACCCTTCCTATGTCCTCCCCATCTTAGAAGATTTACAAAATGTTTAATAAGTAAACATTTTAAATTATAAAGAGCATATTGTATATGAATTAGAAAAACAGAAATGATGCCTATGAGCCATGTATTATTCTGTCTCGGACTAGTCAGTTGTGGATGGGGGAAGGCAGTTTGTGCTTTTTGTTTAAATATTGCTGGTATTCACGGATATTAAAAGATGTCCTTGTTCTTATATTGTGGAAAACACAAACTTACATGCTTGTGCTTAGTGTCTGTGTGGGGCCTCTGGGCAGGAACACACATGTGGAGACAAACTAGAATATGGCTGTCTTCACACCACTTTGTTGTGGTCAGGATCTGCACATTTCCCATGTAATCTTGAAATACCTCATTTCTGTGACAGAGAGAGATCAAAAAGTAGCTCACAAGTCATTGGCAGAAAACTGAATTTCCTGGAGAGAGGGTAAAAAATCCTGTCCTGAACTATCGTTCCTTTGATCCTGGCCTTTTCTTTGACCCCTTTAGTGCTCTGTGACATCAAGGTCATTTGCCTGAAAGCCTAGACTGCTCTGCAAGGGAGCCTGGGACAAACTTAATTTGAAAGTCATGCCTCATGACCAGCACACAAGATTAAGCAGAAGAAAAGAACTGCATTTTAAATTTGGGGCACACATCCCACCGGCTCCAAGATACACCAGATGTACTATGCAGATATTTGTAGCTTTTACGGTTCCACACTAGCTCATGCTTTCCTCAGTTCATTTGTCTTGTCATCTACCCTTCCCTAGTGTGTTTAGAGGAAGGGGTGGTACCAGAGTAATAGCTGAACTATTTAACTGTTTTCATAGGATAAGGAAGCGTCCTAGATCTCTTTTCACTGATTCTGTATTGCTAAAGAGAAAAAACAACAAACAAAAAAAACCCCATTATATGTGTGAAGACAGGAACATGAATTGGACCCGTGAAACACACAAAAAAAGCACATATGAGCTGTAATGACATGGATTTTACCCAACTTTTAACTTTATTGACAAAATAAATGACAGCCCATTGACAGAAACACAGAAGCAGAGACTTAGAATGTAATCAAGGATGTTGGGACAGCAGAAAGCTTCAGATTACAATAGGCCAGAGAAATAAAAGTGGAAATTAAATTGTAGGGAATGCATTAGGCAGTGGCTGTGTATTATAAACTTGACAACATATAGTTCAAAATATAAGATCATTATTTGTAGGTCTCTGACTAGATCTGTCTTGATTTGGAATAACTTGAAACAAAGTATTTCACATTAACTATCTTTGTAAGGTAGCTTTTAGAACAAAGTTTTAACAGAAAATACCACTGATAGTGTAATTGTAAATAGCACAGAACTTTAAATTTTACTGTTGTGTTTTGTAGTAAGCCTTGGAATTGTTATTAGTTTAAGAGGTTTATGTTTCGTGGCTTCTGATAGAAAATAATAAAGACATGCATGTTTTGCACCTGAACACTATGTACAGTGTCATAATCATGGCTTTGATGCATATTGCAGAAGCAGTTATCTCCTGCAAAGGTGCACTTTAAGTTAATATTTAAAATTAGTGTTAGCTTGACTTATTGAGCCCGTAGGTCTCAGAATCATGTGGCAGTACCCGGACAAAAATGTATCAAGCTGTGGCAGAGATTATGTACAGCACCGTGTTTTACAAGAGTCTTGTTTTTGGAAGTATCAACATATTTACCCAAGGATTCAGAAACTTACCACAGGTACTGCTCATTTTAGTGATGTAACCTGAAGTTAATTAGCAATTGTCTAGGTGAAAATTCACAGCCCAAGTCACTGCAAATTAAAATAACCCACTCACATATGGCACATGATCTGTGGTGAAGGAGAAAACCTTACCGTTGCAGCTAGGATTTTGGTGAGGAAAACTGATAAGGACAGAGAATGCAGGTGCTTCTGCATATGCACATGTGCAGATTTGCAAAAAACCAGGAAAGCAAGCATCCTACTTTTAAGGGTCCACTACAATGTTTAAATCTTTTTTTTACCATAAAAAAAGAGTTTAAATGGGTGTATAGAACAAGAGGAAAAATATATCATGGAAATGGGGGAGATAAGAATGGAAGTGGGGAGATGGAGAAAGGATGCACACATGCACACATATATTGGGACAGGTGCCCATTTTTATAGGATCATAGGAGGTTACTAGGCTATTGGCCCTAAGGCCTCTAAGCCTAGCCATGTTATACCTTTGTTCCCTTATGGACCAGGATATATAGTCTTATGTTTGCGCGTGAATCTGACATCAGCACTGGCTGACCCTGTCTAAGAGGAACATAGGTGAAACCCTTTGTGTAAATTTATGGTTTCCCATCCAATTGTCCAGGTTGCACTTAAATAGGGTAATTGAAAAGCTCTGTTTTACTCTGACAATGATAATAGTTGAACTTTGGCACTGCCAGGTGACACAGTGTCAGTGCTGGATACAGGAAATGTGGAATCTGGATCCCCACCATAATCAGTGGCCATGGCCTGTGTGCCTGTGGAATCCACTAAGGCACACAGGAAGACACAGAAGGACAGGAAGCATCAGAGAGGTCTACCAAGGAAAGGATGTCTGCCCATGCAACGCAGTCCCTATTGGTTTCCACAAGCTCCACTGTGCATGGGGAAGACAGGGGTGGATGTCATGCCATTGGCCATACTCACCATGGGTACCCTCCCACACCTGAGCTAGCTGTCTTGACATCTATTACCCAGTGAATGTGCATGGTCTTCATAAAAGGACAATACTACACTAAAGTCCTTGCTGATATGGTATTTTATGGGGTGGGTGTAATGATTTTAGAGAGTGTATGTCCCATATGTGTGACATCAGAACAGCTTGCAGCTCACATAACCCAGGTCTCTTTGTGAAGATGGGCATCTTGCCAGACACACTTCATAGGGCCTCTATACCTCTGTCTCCATGGTGAGGACTGCTGTGGAAAGGGGAGGCCATGGGTAGACAACCATAGTGCCACCACTTCCACTCTGCCATCCACTGTAGAAGGTAGTAGGGTACATTGTATACATCTGTGAGGATTTGGAGTTCATGCCACAGTGATGCATGGTATGAGTATTCATACAACGCTACTTTCTGTAGATAGGGACTACATAGTGCACATTTCCCTCACAAGAGAGGGTGCTCCTACAGACAGGGGTGTGCATGGTCTGCATACACATCACCTGTGGGTGTCCTGGTCCTCTCTAGAAAATCTCACCATAGTGCTGCAACATCTGCTGAAGCTGTGTCCCAGCACAGACACATGCACACATGCACTAAAACACACTCATACATTCACAAGGCCTAGCTCCACACACATACACAACAGTGTTGACAGAGCCCCTTCCTGCAAGTGCACTCTATCCCCCCCCAATATCTAACACTCACAGTACCAAGTTTGTTTTAAACATACTGACACACGCACTTGCCTGTGGATGACACTTGAGTTGAGGATCCTACATTCTCTGTTATTTCAGACAACTTTAACAGCCAGTGTTTTAGGACCTTTTTGGGGTATCTAGGTCTGAAGAAGCAGGGTCAGCCACAGTGGTCCTATAAAGGAATTTAAGCTGCTCATTACGTTATAAAATCTATCAGCTTTTCAGAAAGTGGTGGCTGCAAGTCAGACTCTGGGAATATCCTAAAAGATGTTATTCTTGGAGGAATGGCTAGTGGCTTAATTGCCCCGAGCCTTCACAACTCTAACATTCTTAAGAAAATGTTTTTCTTTACCCTATTTACAATAGTCATTCATTGAATTTAATGCATCATCAAGGAAGATATTCCCTGGTGGAGAATCAGGTGAAAGGAAGTCTTCATCCATACAGTGACTAGACCAAGACGAAAAGTTATCTGGTTTGTATAAACCAGAAACTTTTCATCTTCCTCAGGGCTTCCATATGGGAGAAGAGGAATTAGGGATCTTTTCCTCTTTTTGAGCAGAATATAAGTAGCTGACAAACAATGTTTAGGAAGAGATACCTAAGTTTAAGAAGCTGTTACAGCATCAGAAAATATTAGTGAGTGAATTTCTTATAACTGATACATACCACAAGCAACACCTTGGATATCCACTAGATTTTATATCTAATATGCAAATGCCCCAACATCAGGTACCTGGATATCACACATCCAAGCCTAACTAGTTTAGTAATACATATCTGCTTTACTGACTTCTGGTCCCAAGGGTCCCTATCACCATAATTGATGTCATCCCTAGACTGAGTAGCAAAAACCTAGTCAGTTTCAGGATCACAAAGCAAAATCAATCCCAGAGCAAGTCCCACAGCAGATGTCTAGCATCCAGGATGGGTTATTTATTTTCCATAATCTGGAAACTTCCTGCAATGGATACCATTTTGAATACCATTACCATTAATGGTATCAAAGCAGTCTATTTCTTAACTGCTTCATTCACTGAAACCTCCTGTTCCTACATTGAAGTCAGGTTATTGTAACAACTGGGTAAGCTGATTGGACTTGGTGGTATGGGCAACAGTACTCCATCAGCCACTGGAAGAATTGTTTCAATCACTACAACAAGATCTCTCAGTACAGAAATAACACATACAAAAAAAAAAAACAGTAACAGTGTACTAAGAAATAACTTCATTGAACTATGCAAGATTTCAGATTACCTGCCCTTCTTCGGTCACAAACATTTTAAATTCTGTTGCCAAGCCTTTAAATCTAACTGCAGATCCAAGAAAGAAAAAAAAATCACAAACATAGATTTTATGGGTTAAAACTTAATACATCATTAATTATTTTAATATGATAATTAGGGTTAGCCGAATGTAACACAATCCTGGGTATTCAATAAACTCTGTGAAGGCTTCACCTGAAGTCTACATGGAGTTTCTGTGTTAGTGTGATGAGCAACAGTGCTAATTACATATTCATGCTGCTCACTGCACTTACAAATACAAGCAAGTTTCATCATGAATGGCAAGAGAAACCATGCAGAGTAGCACAAGCATGGAAAGAAGCAGCAATTAAGCTTGCCTGTGGGCAAACCTGCGCCACAAGATCACGTGGACAGCAACGACTACTACGGCTGAAAATACTGCAATAACAGTAGTAACAACACAGTAAAGAAAAGTGTACTGAGTGCAACGTACATGAAAACAATTATTTGCAGGAGTGAAATAATGGAGGGGAAAAGTAAACGGTAAGGGCAACTACAAAGAAAGGTACACTGGGTTGGGAAAGTGTGCTGATGAAAATGTGCACAGGCATGAATGATAGAAATTAATAAAGAGGAAGAGGGCTTTGGTCAATATGCAAATGCCCAAAGATAGGATATATCAATGTATGCACACTTCCAAGATAAGTCAGTAGCATGACATTATGCACAGTACATAATGCTGTTTACATCTACTAAGCAAGTGTATTATGATGTAAACACACATGATAGTATTTATGTGAGAGTCACACAAGGTTACATGTCAGTGGAGGTGAATGTTTATGATATACTCTCTGGAGAGGACATTTAGCAAGGATAGTAAATACAATAAGAGGTATGTGCATACTCTGAAAATCTGCAAAATGACTGGCTTGTATATGACTGACATGTCTCCATAGCTCTCAACCAATCAGGGATGCATAGCAACAGACTCCTGGACAAATGTAGAAAGAAACAGGCACAATCATGGACACTTAAAATATTACAACCATTAACCTGCTGCATTGACAGAATATGTGATTATAACTTATAATTCATGTTCTGCAGTAACAGAGGTATACAAGTGTAATGAGTGTCAGTATTTTAAAAGGGGAATTCACCATTCCTTCCCAAAAAGAGACCACATTTTGGAGGCGGTAAGAGGGACAGTGTTAAACCTGGAGTTGAAATCAGGTACAATCTTGGTGAGTTGAGAAGTTTGCATGACACGTAAACCACAATACCGCTACAATAATCAAATCCATGCCATTAGTGTTGCCACTGAGCTGAGTATTTACTGGGTGCAACACAGAAAGATGTCTCACACATGTATCTAGTAGAACATCTTAAAGGGAATTTTGCACTGTCATATTCTAATGGGTATGTATCTCAAAATAATGCTGTATGAACTACCAGATGTGGAAGCTCACTATGCCAAATGTGATACACTTGACTAAAGCAACCCTGCCTGATGCAGGTATTGGCAATGCAGATAATACATACAAACAGCACACTATTATTAGTGGATTCCCTACACACAGCTGGGTATTGCATGTATTTGTCACAAGAAATAGCTATGAATATTGTCTGAAGCATCTGCAATTGATGTGGGAATTAAGAAGTGATCCTTGATAATGAATGGTATAGCAGCATGTGAGACTGATTTCAGTGCATCAACTATGTGTCAGTGATCAAGGAAGCTGATACTGTAATACTGTACACATACCAAACAATACATGGAGCTCAATCTGTAAGTACATGTCAAATCTCAACACATGCTCCACGATCACTATCCTTATGACATTGCCAGTGAAAATGTTATGCTGTCATGAAATCCTAAAATACATCCATATGTGTTCATGAAGATTTATCAAGTAGTGATACTGATGTGATGTAGTGGTACATCTGTGATGCAGTACAGTCACATTATAGCTGTACCTATGCTACAATCAGACTTCAAGCTGTACATCACCTCCAGATAAAACCTTGGGTACGAATCACATATGACACAGTGGAACTGTAAACACAGTCATGCAGCTCTACCTATTTCATATCATTACATCAGTTGTACAACATATACCTATATGTTTATCAGTGAAAATGTGTGGGAGACAGCTTTGACGCCATATATGGACTCAATGCAATGGAGGTGGATGTCATTCATACAGAACAGTTAATGATACAAATGCTGACAGTCACACAGTGCTGCTGGGAACACCTGTATAATCCTTGTGAATAGCAACACAAGTGCATACAATGAATTCTGCAAAGTTGCAAGTGAATCTCAAGATGTCATATGTTTGTGTATATAACAGCATTACAACATATGGATGACCCCAAGTGTATGTGCCCGTGTAATCTGTATGATGTAATATTGCTATATATCAGATAACATTTCCAGATGTTAGGTATTGACATGCACACCTGTGCAGTACTGCAACTGTCACTGTGATGGATGAATGAGAGCTGTCTAGAATGTGGATGTACACCACTATCAGAACACATGCCTTAGTAAGGCAACAATGTACAGTATCATCCATGTCAACAGTCCTCAAGAGGTATATTATTACATCTGTTATGGAAGGAACATGGAACCAAATGGCAGGAGTGGGGATTGATATAGTAGCTCAAATCCCAAATTGGAAATACACTATTGTAGGGCTACAGTATATCCACACCTTAACACAGCACATGTGGTTGACAACAGCATTGTCATTTGCAATGTTCATAGGGTCACAGGAGATTACTATGGTAATGACCAAGAGTCCATACAAACCTAGCCATTATTATCCCATTTAATCCGAATCACTATCTCTAGGTGAGGGAAGATAGTAGGCATATGTGTTTGACTTTATTACAGACTGTCTCTGTCCATATGGGACATGGACACCACCTCATGAGTGAATTAAAAATCACGCATGTAGTGGTCTGGAGATGGCTTGTAGAGGGTCATGGAGGGGCTCTGCTTCATGATATGTGTATGTATCATTGAGATGATGACATCTTCTGTATTCCACAGAAAGGATGCTATGTGGACAGAAGGAAAAAGAGGATTTTGGATTCAAGGGGCTATATATAAGGTTCTCCTGAGTGGGAGTCAAATGAGAACATATTCAAAACATCATACAATGACCATAACATACCAGCAACCCACGCACACACCACTTGACCAAGGTCAGATTCAAACACCATACCTGTCTATGTATACAAGCTGGATTCCACATAATGAAAGACTAGCGCCACCACAGAAGTCTAGCTTACACTTTGTCAGAGTGCACTTTATAGAGGATGGCATAATCAGTGTATGCTGAGAAGATGATATTGGGAGGAATGGTTGACATAGCTGTGGACTCACATCCCAGTGTAAAACTGTCTCAAGATTGATAGTTAAAGAAAGTCATCAGTAGGTGGCCTTATGCTGACATGAGTCTGCACACACATGTTGACTGCTACGAGATTACAACCCCTACTTTTCTAATTATACAACCTAGAAAACACAGTACTCAATGCTGGCTCCGCTGCAGAAGTCCAGCTTAACCACTGTCAGAGTGCACTTTATAGAGGATGACATCATCAGTGTATGCTGAGATGATGATGTTGGGAGGAGTGTCTGACATAGCTGTAGACTCACATCCCTGTGTAAAATTGTCTTTAGACTGATAGTTGAAGGAAGACAGCAGAAGGTAAGCTTATCCTAACATGAGTCTGCACACACACACACACACACACACACACACACACACACACACACACACTGACTGCTGTGAGATAAAACCCCTACCTATCCAATTACACAAGCTAGAGAATACAATACTTAATGCTAGTGCCACCGCAGAAGTCTGACTTTAACAGTGTCAGAGTGCACTTTATAGAGAATAACATCATCATCATAGTGTTCCAAGTAACATATACTGTTATGAAACTTGGGTGCAAAGCCAGGATTTATGATATGATTGTGTGAGGGTAATTTGCAAAAGTACTTATAGATATATCCTGGCAACCTAGGTCAAATAAGCTACCATTAATGCATATCACAGAAGTGAGAGAGACATGTACCTGTTTTTTAGGATGTTGTGTAGATAAAACACACAAACACACAGACACACACTTTGGGAAACACCAGTAGTGCAATGATAGTAACCTGTTTTAATGTGGACATACCTTCATCCGAATATGAAGACACATAATTCTGACAACATCAATGGGATATGATCATACATGCCCAATGCCCAATGTCACTATAAACCCATACCAAATGTAACAATGCAGTTATGCTATGTAATTCATGGGTCTGTTTGACAATGGCCCAAGTACCGATTTATTATTTGCAAGTGCATTGCTGCAGGGCACACATGAATATTAGAAAGTATGAGTTCAGTCAAACATACATGTCACTGCCCTTGTATTGTGTTTGTGAATGCATTTCCATGTATTGGAGAATTACAAACCATTAACCAGTTAGAAAAGCCATACACCTCTTCACAAAGTGCATCGTTGAGAAGCTGATTTATGCAGATGATTGCAAAGTATTAGCACATGCATGATTTCAATTTCAGGAATTCAACTTGGACTTTTGAAGTAGCAGTGTCCACTGGTGCTCATTGCCAAACTGGGTGCAAATAGGGACATATAGTAACTGACCTGATTGGGGTTAACTGCAAAATACATCTGTTTGCTGTTAATGTTTCATGAGTCAGGCTTGCAAGGTATGTTATGGAAGAAATTGCTGGCAGCTAGTGTGATGTGCATTCTGTAGTCTATCTTTGAAATGTTGGGGCCAAAGTTTTATTATATAAATAACTGTTGGCCTTGCCTTCCCCATTTGCATGACATTAAGAGCTGAGCAAATGCGGTTCTCTGCTTAAGGAAAACAATAAAAAATGTAATGTAGTATGCCTTCCTTCACACAGAGAGGCTCAGTGGCGATGCACAGTTGTCAGCACTCTGGACAGTACTGAGTGTGGAAATACACCTGCTGCCAAGCTTTCTTTCTGGCATAGGTTATAAGAACAGTGACCTCCTGGTCAGAGCACAGGTGAGCCAGGGTTCCAGTCCAGATGATTCTCTTTTTTTACAAGTGGTGCCAGGATGTCATTAGCTAAGTAAATGTGATCAGGACTGCATATGTGGCTATGAACAACTACACTAAAGTATGTGTTTTCCCCAAATTGTATCAGTAATGCCTACCTCAGTACACTTCTACAGCTAGTAGCTATTTTACAGGCCTCACTGCAAATCACAAGTTAATTGTGGGAACAGCTTGCTACAAATGACAAGGGGTGGTACATCTTTTGAAATGATTAGTATGACTCAGCAGATATGTTAACTATTTGTGTAGGTCTGGATATCTTGAAAACTGTGAGCAGTATGCTTCTTCATAGTAAGGACATTTTCCACATTATATTAGATGTACATTTCCTCCATCATCCTTCTAAAGATGCTACTGTATATGCTAATCAGACAGAGAAGGTGATGACAAACACAGGGCTGTAGAGGACATAGGAGGTATTGTCTTTGCACATTCGTGAACATCCTGATGGTGTGTTGGTATGATGTGTCTTCCAATCAGAATATGTCCTGCTCTGTAGTATGGATTGCATGCGATAAGGATAGAAGAGATATAGAGTGACAATAATTAATATATCCATATACATCTGTTTGAAGATGATGTGGGACATCTGCAATATAATGGTGTGATGCAGGAATTGATTTCTGACAGGTATACCAACTGTGGCCCACCCCACCATTTACTTGATATGTAGACGTATCACACTTATTTAGGAGAAGGGGTAGACAGATGGAGAGGCAACAGATACAATGTATCATACTTATGTGGGATTGGGAGGGTGGCCTAATGGTTAAGGTGCTTGCCTTACAAACACAAGGTGCAGGGTTTGAGTCTCACAAGGGATAACTGGCTAAGCTTAAAATGGTTCTCAAGGGCAGTTAGCTTAGTACTAATCTATGAACCTATGTAGAAGGGCTAGACAGATGCATAGGCAACAGATACACAGGAAAGAGACTTCTGAAAACAGCCCTTAACAGCATCCTCTACTGCTGGGTTATAAATACAAATGTACATTTATACTTCTGATCATCATCTGAACATGACACAAAAGGAATCCTACAGCAGATTTTGAAACTTTGTACACTACAGGAGCACTGATCACCTATTGGCTCAAAGTAGCATGTTGGTATTATCCATTAGCAGAGCCACGACAGTATGCAGAAACCACAAGAACAGCTTTACATCTATCAGCCTAATAGATACACAATACATTAAGAGGGGTGGGAGTGAAGTGGTGAATACAAGGAGAGATGGACATCCAGATAACAATGTCTGGTGTAATGGAACATTCATGGACATGTTTTTGGTGTGTTCTCATTATTAACCTGCCATAGCATGAAGTGACTGTTATAGGGGTAAAGGATTAGGAGAGGGACAATAGGCTTATGAGAAGCAGAACAAGGTTGGATAAATATCTCATAGATGTGGAGATGGAAATCACTTCAAATACTCTTTTTGGCCAGTATTCAATATGTCTCCATGAGAAGTCATAACTATGGCAAATGTTAAAATGGTGATGATTGCATCTATTATAGACATATAATATCACACTAAAAAATTATGTCAAGTGCATGTGGAATTGAACCCTTGATGTTATGAGAAAAAATAATCTTCCGTCATGTGATTTGTCAGCACTCCACATAGAAAGTTGCACTTTATTATATCTTGCAGTCTCAGAACTGTCAGAGTAACTGTTTCAAAGTACTGCCTTTACTCTGCTTTAACTTTGTGTTCTTCTAGCTCAGTGAGTTTAAGCAGTATTGCACAGAGATACTAGGACTAGTGCGACCAATAGCAAAAACTCACCAGGTTTTGCCAAAGGATGTGAACAGCCATTTACCACTGCTCGGCACTGGTGCATGATTTCAAACTCTGTGCAAATGCAGAGGACAAAAAGTGACTGTTTTTTTTATGGGCTAGTTCTAGCCATGTGTATTGTGTGTAATTCTATTTTTTTGACCAGATTAAATGTGTAAAAATGGAGTTGATAGGAAAGTGGAGAAATGGGGAGGCAAGCAGAGGGAAAAACAAAGTGGAAGCAATGCATTTACAGAATGGTAAGCAAAGAGAGACATTGCCAAACAAAGAGGAAGGGAGTTTATGAAACAGCAGTGATGATGTGAAACTTGGCAATGATCTTTGGCATGTGTAATGCTATACCTGGTCACACTTTGTCCAGTGGTCAACACTGAAATGCTCAATGGCTTGGCTTTTAAACCTTGACTAAGGAGGGATGAATGGGATAACTTGTCATGCACGTTGTTGGGACTTACACACTGTTAAAAGTAATTTGTACAAGACGACATTCAAACCTATGTTAAAGAGAATGCATAAATTTGCACACAAGTGATTATTCCTCATTACTACAGAAGAAGTGCTTATCAACCATGGTCATTAAAGATATACAGCTTAAAGAGTGACTGCTGCTATACTTCAATTAGGACTATATGTATGTGACATTAAATGGTCCTGGCTCATGTATTCTCAGCTGTGATGCAGACTAATGTCTGAAATATATTGGAAATGGATAGACTTGCATTACTTTAGTAACAGGGTTTGGAGTTAAGATACATACTTCACAATACATTCTGTTTTACAGTTATAATTGGATTATGAGAGAGGTCTAGATGATTGTCAGTAAACGTTTGTGTCTATCAGAGATATACAACTGCATTTTTTATTAAATAATTATCATTGTCATGCTAAACCAGTTACACACATAATCAAGTGGGGTTCATACATACGTCATTGATGAGCTATGATACCTACAAAAGTATGTGTATGCAAGCAGTGATCATACCTTTCTGTCAATCAGGTCTATATTAGATTATCGACCCGTAAAAGTCGAACTCTTATAATAGCGAAAACCTGAATAAGCGAATTCTTTCCCTGGGAAAGAAATCAGTAACCTTACCATGAACTAAACACTACTTTAAACATAACAAAGTAGGGGGTTTTGTCCCCCCACACCCCCTTACTAAATATACCAACTCTGAGATCGCACTACAGTGGGGAAAAGGGCAAACTCACAAGGATGGCTAAGTGGTTTCTTTCCCAGGGAAAGAATTTACTCATTCGGGTGTTCGCTATTATAAAAGTTCAACTTGTGCAGGTCGATGAAAAGCCGTTCAATATAATGGCTTTTCAATAACGTAATATAGACCCCCTGTCGATCAACCTATTATACATAGCTATTGTTATGTAGTATTACCTTTATAATAAAAGATTTGGGAGCAATGACAGTGTGACCCCTTACTAAAATGTAGAGCCTGATGGACTTGAGCCCTGAGCACCTGATAATAAATTCAATGCACTTATACCTGGTGCCACAGGGAAGGCTAGGCAGCAGGTGTATTTTCTCCACTCAGTATTGCACAGAGTGCTAAAGGCTACCCATTGACACTGAGCCTGTCTGCGTGGAGGAAGGCACACTAAATTAAAATTTTAACCCAATACCAGTAGCGTTGGCTTACAAAGATGTAGGACTGCCCAGTAGCATTGTTAAATCTTAAACCTGACAAATTAAATTTTTCACTTTTTTCCTTAAGCATGTAAGCTAGTTTGTGTACCACTCAGCAGCGAACAAGTGCAGATGACATTGAACACAAACAGCTGACATCTGGATTTGACAAAATAGGAATTCATGTGAGTAATACTGTCAGCACTCCCATGGCACATCATTAGTTGCTTACACTTATGATTTATGCAGGTACTAGCAAGTCTTCAAAAAGGGGACACTACAATTTGTACTGTTTACAGCTGCACAATGTCACTGAGCCTGTTTATGCTCATAAAGGTGCACTAAATTAAAATTTTCACATTTTTATTAACCAGTGAACCAAGTTTGTGCTCAAGTAGGCAACACTCAAATGGACAAAGAAATAGAGAACAAATATTACTTGTGTAAGTACTCATTATGACCCCCTCACTAAAATATTGACTGTCAGACTCCAACCCTGGTTTAACTCTGTTCTCTCTTTCTTACACCTTGTGCCGCAGAGACAGTCAACTAACAGATGAAAATTCTGCAGTCATTATGATCCATGTTGCTGACCACAGTGCAATGCTGTTAAGTGTGTTTGCAATCTATAAGATGAATGAAAATTAAATGTTCACTTTTTTCTTAAGCAGTGAACCATGTTTGCACTATGCCACATGCTGAGTAGATGGTAAAGGCAAAAAAAAAAAAAGGAAATAAAAGTTAAACAATTATTTCTGGATTTGAACCATGAAATTATTGCATTTACACATCACAGTTATAGTGGGTGATCTGTCTTTGCCACAGACACTGTTTTGCAATAACAAACAAATAATATGCATACAAGCAATTCACATTTCATATCCAGTATTAAAAAGTGCATACAGTTGCACATTCTCAGTTGATTGTACATGTGTAGATAACATATTTAGTGGAATGAGTAATCGCACAATATTTATGAACACGTTTGCTGAACTGCAGCTCTATCTTCTCTTTGTACTCTGGGAATTCTTCTCATCTCTGTTTTACTATCAGATGTACAACCTATAGTGCATATCCTCTAAATTTTCTTTCAAGGGGTGATACAAATACACAACAGTGAATAGCAGTTTTCAGCAAAAGCAGGAAACTGTGCTATAATGCCAAAGAAATATACATGTGGGGTTCTCTTTAAAAGCTCACTGTGGTCAGTTCCACAATTTGTAAGTGTATCCTCACTGACATGCTCACTTCAGTGAAGGGTGTCTGTGAATTATTGTTTTCCTTCAGTCAGACTAATCATTCACGGTTGCAAGCCACTAGCACATAGCAATGGTGTAGAGGCTATACTATGTTCACATCTGATACACGAAATGAAACATTTGGTATTCATCAATTCTAATGAGTTCACACCTCATTTGCAAATTCAGAGTCCTCAGAGGGCTGAATCTACGCTATAAAGAGTTAACAGTGTAGCCAGGGAACTTGAAGGTGAGGAGACTGTTTTAAGACAGAAAAGATTGTGACTACTATTTCTCTGAAGGAGATTTTCTGCAAATAAGCACATATTTTGCTAAGGCATGTTTCTCTTATTCAAGTACATTTACTTTCTAACATTAGGAATGTATTTATGTAGACTATAGAAAATAAAGTTTGATCTGTATGCACTTCTTATACTTCACTGTTGGCATAGGCAGTTCTTGCAGTGCTTTACATTTGTGAAATGAGAATCTTATGCTTACAGTACAGTATGTTGTTACCATTTAATTCTGCAATGTTAACTGGTATTAGAAACAACTGCATTGTGTTTTTCACCAAATGCAAGGGGTTGTACATAAGGCTAACAGTGGTATTAGGCTTCTCAGATGTCCCAGGGCAACATTCACAGCAGTGGTGGGCACAGTGAAAATTGTCTGGCATTCTACTTTGCATTATTGACTATTTAGCAATGATAACTGTCATCCAGCAATTAATGACAGAATTGCAGTCTTGAGTATAAGAATGCTGACAGAATAGGTGTTGTGCAGACACTTTTGTTTGTGTTGGAGGTTGGGGGGGGGGTGCAACCTCCCATTCTGTTCTAAATGGGAAGTGTGTTTCAAGTGGTTTATGTTGACAGTGGGTACATAGCCTGAGTATTTTTTGGAAAACATGCTGATGTGCTATTTGTGGTTTATCCACACCTTTACATTTGTGTTGGGAGGGCATAGCATTCAGGAATTGGTTTAGAATCCTGGATGCTGATGCCTCTGACACCCACAGAATGTCCACTGTAGGTCCCTGAAGGGTTTCTGTATCTAAAATTCTAAGTGCTGCACATACCTTGGTCTCCACAGGTATTGGTTCCCCTTGGTTTCAAGTAAGGACAATAGAGGTTGCAGAGTTTCAGAAGTGTGTCTGTATCCACCCTGTAGCTCTCTGCCATTTTCACTTAATGCAGACCATAAAAAGTTAAACAGGGTAAAATATCCTTCTCCTCCTTGTCCAAAGTTTATCATCATCATCAGCAGCAGCAGCAGCATAGAACTGAGCCTGCTGTACATACGCATGAACAAGAGCAGCAGCAGCCCCTAACATTCTTTCTTTCCAGTGTAGTTTCTGCAGCTATATTCCAAAAGGTTTTGGAGTACAGGGCAAACGGCTACACAAAGTGTACGTGATTGCTTTATAGCTTGCTGAATAGCTCCTCCATCTTGGATTGGTTGATTAGCATATAATTCAGCTGCTTATGCACTGATTAGCATTCCACAATGTTTATCTGGTTTGTGCAGCTCTACACTTTGTGTAGAGCCATTTACTGAATACCAATTGGCATGATATCATGTGTGCCTTGTGCCATAATGCAAACATGGTTTCAGTGTGCCATGTAAGGTTTATTGAATCCAGCCCATTGTTTAAACTTTTACCATACAGCTGCATTTCATTTAAAATGTCTTTTTTTTATTGCAGTAGCTGATTACTAACATTAACTACTACTACAGACCTATTTAGTCTAATACGGAGCAAAACAAACTTTTTTTAAACTCCCACATGATTTTTGCTTAAAGTGTTAGTCAAATGTTGCTGCCTATCTCTCAGTGTTCCAAAATGGATGTACCTGTCTTTCAGTCTCACCTTTAGAGAAGACATCACATGTTCTACAAATGTATTTTCTCAATTAATGATGCCTACTGCTGTACGACACCCAGTGAAGACTTGATCATTTTTTTATTTTTTTTTTAGAAATTTTTTAGACTGTTTAGAAGGAGCATCCTTGTGGATCCCTAACTCCTGAGAAGCTTTATCCTTAGGCAAATGTTTATTTTTTCCCCAAAGATTTTAAGCTAATGCTAGAAGAGTAGTTAGGTGTAAGAGCAACTAATCTCTATTCTAAAATGTCTGTAGATTAGGTGTTTCCTAATTAAAGGTTTCCTCAATAAATTTTCTCCAAGATTCACAACCCTCTTTATTGGGCTACTTTGCTAAACAAAATATACTTTTTGGTTGAAGTCTTTTTGAAGAAGTTGATACCTACAAGAGGACTTGGTGATAACTTACTTTTAGGATGCCATTAAAAGAATACAAGATCATAAATTATATATCGGTTTACAACTAAAGATAAAAGAAAAGTTGTGCTTAGTAATGCCAAAGAACGAGATCTGGGAATAAACCAATGAACTGTCAGATATAAACAGATCAATCATTCAGTTCAGGCAGCTAAAAGAAATTGAGACAAGTGTGTGGTGCATTCTCTTTTACAGCTAATTTCGCTCTCTTTCTGTTTGTCTGTCTGTCTGTAATGGCTAAGAGAACTATATCCATGTGCCCTAGACACCCTTGATGAAAAAGGTATAACCTAAATTCTGCTTTGATTAGATTTATTGCATCGAACCAAAGATTTAAATGGTAAATTCAAAACACATTTTTTCATGCTGCTATTACCATATAGTATTGGTACAATCTCCCCACTTACCATACTGGTGGACACTCATGCATACTTATGCGCACACCTGCAAACTTTTATACATTACTAGTTTACTTCATCCACTGTTTTCTGTATTTTTGTGTTTTTTTTTCTACTAGTTTTCATTATATAAACATGTTTTTGGGGATATAAATATGAAAACTGTCGTGACAGTTTTTTTTTTGCAAAGCACTGACATTTTTTTCTGAGCTGTTAACTTATTTTTTATGCACACTAATACACATGGATGGATATTTACTAGATGTTATTAGACATATGTTTTATAGTATTCTAGTTTGATTCTGTTTATGTTTAGATAGCTATGTGTTTTTTATTTTAGTTCTTGTCACAGACCTGATGAAGGCTTTATTTTATTGCATTAGTTACCAAAAGTGATTTTAGTTAAAAGTATTTTTATGTATATCATTTTATGTATATGTTATGCTTTTCTTAATACCTGATCTTGGAATGTGAGTTGCAAATAGGTAGTGTTTACTTAACTAGGATTTAGTTGGCTCAAATCAGTATTAATGTGTGGGGGTGGTTACTTGCTGTTCTAAAATGCACTTCTATGTTTCTGTTTATATTGTTTGCCATGAACAGGCTGGGTTAATATTAAACAGTACATATATTTTCCTCACCTACTTCTAATTATATAAAAGCTGATATGTTTAACATTGTTAAAATATTTCTGATTTTTTGTTACTGAAGATCGCTTGTCTGTGATGAATAAAGGCTTGTTGCTTTGGAACACTACCTGGGTTTCATGAGTTTTGGAAATTATTGTTACTAACCTCATCAACAAAGCTTTAAGACCACTAGTTTCTCTGTTTTTTATTTTTTCCTCAACACTTGTGGTGCTGAGGTTGGATCTAGACAGATTCTTGAGCTTGTTCATTTTTTAGAAGTTAGGAGTATTCTGATATTTCAGTTATATTGTCAAGTAGAGGTTGCCTTCGTTTACTTATTCTGTCTTCTTTTTCTTCTCTGGTTCCAACTGAAAAGAGTATGTTAGAGTAATATTACATCTACCCTTGCTCCTGTTTCATTACTTATAGTTATCTGCAACCTCTTAATCTAGTTCCCTCTGAAAAGTGTATCTCAGGACACGTTAACCTGTATTTGTTCCAGTTCCCTTACTTATAGTTACTTGCTGTCTAAAGTCATGATTTTTCTATCTTGTACTGACATACACTGCTTTAAAACTCTAGTCAGATATTATTCCTACTTCTTTAGCTACATTAGTGCAACTTCTGTATTGATAAATTCATCATCCACAACAATCGGCTGTTGATTAGAATCCCCCTTCTGAGACTTTCAGTTTTAATTTCACAGAAAGTTCACAATTCTGCATTTTCCTTACTTCCTAGTCTACTCCTGTAAACACTCTCTTGGTGAGTGATTCATTTTCTTTGGTTTAGCTGGTCATTTCTTCTTTCTATCTTGCAACATTTCCAAGCTGCACTGTCTTGTCAGTATCTTCTTTCTACTCACTTTACCCTTGTATGATGCAATATTTTATTTTGCAAGTCTCCCATTTCTACAGGTTCTGCTTTTGCAGGCTTCTCTGTCAGACTAATATTTTGGTGTACAAATTGTTTGCATCTACAAATTCTGCACTCACAGTCTGCTCTAGCACAACAGACTGCAATACAGTGTGCATGTTCCTTGCTTTGAACTGCTCCTATGAACTGCCATGTTATAGGGGTAAAACTGACACATGTTTAAATGGTGTATGCTCTTCATCCCTGTGCATTTCCAACCCAGCCTTTGTATCTTTAGGACTTTCCAACAATATACCTAGATCTTTGTTGAGTTCATACACTTCAGTGCATGTGCCTATTTGATTGCCCAGCGTGTTTCTCTTAAGTTGAGTAGAGACATATGTGTAGGCTTAGTCTCTTGCTGGTTCCCCTTCTCTCTCTGATAGAGTGGTGCATCTGAAAAGGGGCATTCTTCTCTTCTAAAAGATCCTATCTTTTCTGAGTTTGGACTAGCATTCATCTTCTTTGGTGCCCACATTTCTTAATCCTGTAAACAAATGAAGGTTTCAGCTCCCTATATGAGTTGTTACTACTTTTGTTAGGGAATCTAACCAGCATCCCTCTACCCCCTTCAGTTTTAATAGGTGTATCTGATAATGTATTAAACCATGTTCATTCATCTTAGTTGTGAGGGTATGTAATGTTGCTTTTCTTTTTCCTTGTCAGTACTAGTATTTGCCACAATGATTCTAGCAAATCTAATACCTGCCCTTGCAATGTTCTCATTTATTTTGAGTACAGTTCCTGTAGGGGTAGTTTTAAGAGAACATACATTGTCATTTACCACAATTTGTTTAATATGTTTAATATTTACAATCTATGTTGTTTAATAGCTATAGACTTTGTATTAGCTTTCTTATGATTATCCTTTTTACTAGACTCAGTTTTAGTACAACCATTTGACCCCGTTAACTACGCATCCTCTCCTAGCATGCTAAAACCCATTTAGCTCAAGAGGTGTTATAATAATGAACACCATTACACTTTTTTTGGTACTTACTTTTTGAATTGGTTCAGTCATGCCAAAACATTTTTTTTTTACATTGGTCTTTAAAACATTGTCAGCACATTAGGAAACAAACTTTTTCTGAGTCTTTTAGGCTCTGGAATTTACTGTACCAAATACCTGAGCAGAATGAAACATTCTCCAGTGGCCTTCCTTCCAACTACAAGTACACAGCAAGGGCAGTAAACAATATACTTGGTGACTGAATTTCACAATGGCTGGAACATATAGTTGCACTCTTCCAAATAAAAACTTACTCACAACTAATTACCAGCAAAAGGGGCAGACAGTTACATGAAGTCAAACTCCTCAGCAATACAGATGCACTCTCTCAGTGATCAGTTTTACAGTACCACAAGACCATTTTCTCTCTTTTTGAGTGGAATCACACTCATTTTGGCAGCAACAAGTTGACTCGACAGTTCAGGCACAAAAATATGTGCTCAAAATGCTCACTACATGTTCTGCCAATATGAAAATGAATGCAGTTAGCCACAAAGCTTGCAGAATAAACCTGTTTATTCCATAAACAGAAACATAAAATGCAGACATTTTCAAACAACAGAGAATCTTGTGATCTTTCATGCAACGCACAGACTATCATAACATGGTTTAAAATTTACTGGGAACATGGTCTCTGCCTGCCTCCTGTGTCATCTCCGGCCTTCTCTTTGGTTACTTTCTCTGGTGTATGCCCCTCCACCACCCAGAGTCACTCTTTGGTCTTTCAGTTTCCTTTACCAAGTGTGTTTACAAATCTTAACCTCAGATGGTCTGTTCTCCCAGTTCCCCTTAGCAACACGAGTACTTTCTCTGTTGTCAGCCTTCTCCAGTCCTTTCTTATTGTTCAGTAACTGGTTCACTTCCAACACCAGTTCAATCATTATTTCAGCCAGATTGTACCTTCCCCTCAAGACACAGGTTGCTATAGTCTGAAACACTTCATTTTAAAGTAATATTGCTTACTATTTACAAAGAATAGTGTTTACATGCTTTATTTATAAAATTGTATACAATGTTCATGCATTCAACGTGACAATGTCAAAATTACATAAAACTTTATACATTTTTGTAGACTCGGCATGTCAAAATTTCACTATATATCTGTATCTATAGTTGTGTGCGTTTATGTATATATACTTACACACACACACACACACACACACACACATATATATATATATATATAAATGGAGTTTTTAAACTGGTAACATGCCATGGCTCAGAATCAATGGTTTGAAACAAAAAGTAGTGGGGTTAAATCCAGTGTTAAACCGTGCTTTAATCTTTGAGGTTATTATTGTGGTTTTACATGCATTTTATAACTATGTATCATACTGTAACATTTAGAATTTCACTATGAGCTCTCAGGGGTGAACTGACATAAGGCCTTTTACACATATGTACTAAATACAGGTATTGGTTGACCTTTAACATGGTCTGCACATTGCAGTGATCATGGGGTTATAAAGGTTCATTTGTTGCTAGAGAATTCTGCCAAACTGAAATCTAAACCAATGCACAGAAAATTAATTACAGATTATATGGAAGCAAAACAATCACTATGTAAAACTAACTGAAGTGAGGTGTTCAGTGGAAAAACTGCAAATGGAATGTAGAAAGTTATGAGAGAAATTGTTTGAGTGCAAAAAATCAGGATCTAGGCATACAACATTAGCGGAATATATTTCCATAAGAACAAGATATCTGATTAAGGTGAGAGACAAACAATATATGAAATGGAAGAGAGGTCAAACTACAACTTTGAAAACTAAAATAAACAAGCTGAACAAATGAATTAAGCGTAGTGTGAGACAAGATCAAGAAAAAATTGTAGAAAATTTATATAAAGATATAGGTTCATAGATTAGTACTAGGCTAGCTGTCCTTGTGAGCCATTTTAAGCCTACCTAATTATCCCCTGTGAGACTCAAACCCTGCAACGTTGTGTTTGTAAGGCAAACACCTTAACCATTAGGCCACCCTCCCAACCTTGAGCATAATAGGAAACTTTTTTACAGATACATAAGATGTGGAAGGAGTAAAGACATACAAATTGATAAACTGTGTGTAGATTCTAAAATTTATTCTCAGACACAACAGATTATGGATATATTTAGAAAATCCCATGCAAAACAGCCAGTGCATAGTTGTCCTAGTGTCATCCAAGTAACCAAAGAGAATGGAATAAAATTAGACTATATTGCAAAAGAACTGCACAAACTGGATCCAGACAAAGCACAGGGAGGCAACAGAATTAGTAATAATGACCCGAGAACACTTCAGCAAGAACTTACAGTACCATTATATCTTATTTACTAGGTCATATAGATATGGGGAGAGTGGAGACATGCTGTTATTAAACTTTTGAGGGAAAGGGGGTAGGACAAATCCAGTCATGTATACCCTTAAATCTACTTTCATATTGTGGAAAATTTGAAACAGCTAACATTAGATAAGTTATTGTCAGAATTCAATAGGTTGGGACTTGAAAGCATATACCAACATGCATATGTTGAAAATAGATATATTACTACCTGTAACATGAAGTTCTATAATAATATAACAGCTATGAATGAAAAGTTCTGCTGTGATGTAATTTATATAGAATGTCAGCATTTGACAGAGTCATATACAAAACACTGATTAATAAATTAGAACTAGGTATCGATGTACTCAAGATAAGATGGATAGCTGCATGGCTTACAAATAGGGCATGGCAAGTATCATACAGCAACTGGACAGGTGAAATTCTTGGTTACAGTCAGGGTGTCCAACAGGGTCTATCCTAGGTTCTTACTTGTTTAGATTGTATCTTTTAGACCTAACTTTTTCATTTGAGGTGTTCTACAGTCTATATACAGATGACCTGAAATTGGGTAAACTGAGTAAGTGTTACACATAAGGCATGTCTGCAAAATAATTTAACTAAAGTGACCATTTGGGCATAGGAAAATAATATACTGATAAATACATCAAAAACTAAGCATATGAGATTTAGGAGACATAAATTCAAAGGTGAATATTTAATACAGCATACAGTAATTGAAACTGTAGATTTAAGGACCTGGGTATGTGGGTAGATCCAACTTTGAGATTTTCTAATCATATTAGCAAATTGGTTAATGCTAGTCACGGAATTATAGGTTGGACAAAAAGATTTATAAAGTCTAGGAAATCAAAATGATGAAGTCATTGTTTGTTAGTTACATTAGACCCAGACTTGAGTATGGAATAACAATATGGAAACCTTATAAGAAAACAAGCATGAGTAAACTGGAAAGAGTACAGCAGAAATATACCATAGGTTCATAGGTAGGTACTAGGCTATCTGCCCGAGTGTATTTATAAGCCTAGCCAGAGTGTGTCAGCTTTCACCACCCCATTGATTGATTAACTGATCCTCTGTCAAGCAGAGCCAATGAAGTGATCCCAGGGGTGTATTTTCTGTTACCCTTCCACTTGTCAAGGTTTCTCTTGAAGAGTGTTAGTGAGGGGTTCTGCCTGATGTAATTTGGAATTTTGTTCCAAAGCATGGGGAGTCTCTGTGACAGGAATCTATCCCTCCAACATGTTCTATTTATTGTTGTGGCAAGGTTTAGCTCACTAGAGTGTGGCTCACAGTGACTTGAATTTCTTTAGGTGGAGCATGTCCATCAATTCTGAGTTGGCCATGGCTTTGTAAGTCAGGTAGAGATCACCTATGAGTAAACAATATATCACTGGGTACAGCCGGAGTTTTTTCAGTCGGGCTACATAGGGCATATGTTTGAGACCAGTAATCCTCTTGGTGAGGTACTTTTGTGGTCTTTCCAGCTGTTGGAAGTGTCTTGTGAGGTACATCCCAAATGGGGCATTGTACTCTGTGATGGGTCTAATGAGTGACGAGTAGAGGGGCACTATAACCTGTTTATTTCTAGATGCGAACCCTTTAGTAATTAGATGGGCCACATAGAAGGATTTCCTAACTACTTTGGCAATATGATTGTCAAAGGAGAGATTACTATCTACCTGGTCCCCAGATCTCTTATTACCTCTTTTGTATTAAGGTGGCTGCCACCTATGTGGTAATTCCTGGGTGTTCTGTTTTTCCCAGATGGGATGACTATGCATTTATTGGCATTTAGCTTACGGCCATGACTTTGACACCAGGTGTCCGTCTCAGTAAGGCCCTTTTGGTGGATGTCCGTGTCAGCCGGAGAGTCAATTATGGCTCCCAGTTTGCTGTCATCGGTGAACTTGGTTAGCCATCATCCTCCTGTGTTTGCCTGTACTTCTGAGAAGTATATGCCGAACAGTAGGGGTCCCAGGACCGAGCCTTGTGGGACACCACTTGTGACTGGTTTAGAGTCGGACCTGGAGCCCGGTATTCTTACCGTGTGAGTTCTGTCTGTAAGCCAGTTGGCAACCCATCTCATGACATAGGGGTTTATGTTCAGGCTGGTGAGTTTTTCTGTAATACCCAAGAGGGGAATGGTGTGGAAAGCCTTGGCGAGGTCAAGGTAGGCTGTATGAAGCACCTTTCCCTCGTCTATGGCCTTGGTGACTGTCTCAAATAAGTCAACCAGTTTTAGTAGGCATGATCTGCCCTTAACAAAGCCGAACTGTGTCGGGTCAAGTGTTTGGAACTTCCCAATGTCTTTGTTAATGAGTTCCATGATGATTCGCTCAATAGCTTTGCAGACCAGGCTAGTCAGGCTTATGGGGCAATAGTTACCAGGGTCAGTTGTGGCCCCTCCTTTGTGGAGAGGAATAACCATTGCTGTGCGCCATTCCATGGGCACGTAGCCTGTGGAGAGGCTGAGGTTGAACAGTGTGTTTAGGTGGGAGGTTAGTTTGTTCTGTAGTTCATGCAAGACGCAGCCTGGGACGCCATCTGGTCCCATTGACGCTGTGTTTTTGGCTTTTGAAAGGGCTGTTTTCACCTGTGCATCTGTGATTTTTGGGACACTACACTTTTCCGATATTGTTGTGGGCCCTTTTGGAGGTGAGAGAGGGGTGACGTTTGCACTGAATCTATCTGCCAGGATGTTGGCAATATCAGTAGGTTCAGTATATTTTGTGCTATTTTGCACTAGTTCAGTGCATATCTGTGAGTTGCCACTTAGTAAAGAAGGCTTTGTGGTTATCTTTTGAATCATTGGCTATTTCTCTTTCGAAGTTAGCCTTGGATGATTTCATGAGGGACCTCAGTTTCTTACTGATACTGATCAGGGATGTATTTCCTTCTTGGGATTTGCTTTTTTTCTGAACTAGTTTCCTCCTTCTATTGTATAGCCTGTTTATTGCAGGGGTCCACCAAACTGGTTTCCTTATCTTAGAGGAGTGAGTCTTGGTTTTGCTAGGGATGGCATGATCCATGCATCCTTGTAGGTGCTCATAGAGTGCATCTGTAAAGGTTTCTGCATCTAGGGCAGCGTTATCCTTTAGCGTGGGGGCTGTGAAACTTACCACCTCTGTCTTAAGTAAGGTGAAGTTTGCTTTAGAAAAGTTTTTTACTGTGGTTTCCTTAGTTGGGGGTGGTGGTGGGGTGTGGACATCCAGAATGATTAGTTTATGGTCAGATCTAACCAGTGACGGGTTGACCTCCGGTGTGGAACACCTGTCGCCCATGTTGGCAATGACCAGGTCCAATATGTTTTCACCTCTGGTAGGGGAGTTTACCAGCTGATCCAGGGCATTTGAGTTGATGAATTCCAGGAAGCGCTGGGCCTGGGAATTTGTACTCGAGTAGTTTTCCCAGTGAATGGTAGGGTAATTGAAATCGCCCAATATCGGGGTGTTTGGTAGGACCTTCATGTTTTCCAGTGTCTCCAGAAAGATGGAGTGGTGGTCCTGGGTCATGGAGGGTGATCTGTAGCAGGCCACAATTTGCATTGCAGATTTGCCTGATGTTAGTTGCACATGGGTGATCTCAGAGGTATCATGCTGCACCACTAACCTGGAGGTCTAGGTATCCTTGATGAATATGGATATACCCCCTCCTTTTGTGTTTTGGTCTGTGTTCTGTGGCCATAATGTGTGGCATGACTTGTAGCCCGGTAGTGCTGGGGTGCTCTCTGGAGCCTTAAACCAGGTTTCAGTTACTGCACAGATGTCAGCTTTCTCCATACTGAGGAGTGCTTTGAGCACCTGCATTTTGAGATTTAAACTCCTGGCGTTGAGTAGCATAACCCTCGTTTTTTTGTTAATTGTGCTGTTTTATGGAGGTGGGTTTGACTTTTGAGCCTTGCCTAAAAAAGGCACTGTGGGGGCAGCAAAAGCCTTGGCCAGTATTCGAAAGCCTAGGGGTGACAGGTGCAAGCTGTCTCTTGTGAAGCAATGCGGCTTGTCGAGCATGTCGTCCCAGGCTGACAGACACTGGATCCCCTTTGAATGACACCAGAAGCTTAGCCAATTGTTGAAATTGATCATTTTTTCTTTATACTGAGGTATCATTCTTGGTGAGGGCAGGATGCTACTCAGGGTCAGGGTCATACCAGCCTGGGCTACATGATCAGAGAGCTTTTCCATGTCTCTTTTCATATAGTCCAGAGAGGTACATCTCAGGTCATTCACACCAACATGAACAATGAGAGCCATATTTGTACTTGTTCTGGAGTGACCTGAGTGCTTGTGTTATGTGGTGGATTCTGGCTCCCGACTGGCAGCTAACAGTAACCTTATGCTTGTCCAGCCTAGTGAGTGGGATGTCAGTGTGCCTGACTATAGAGTCACAGTAACTAGTGTGTTAGGTATGCATCCATGGATGTGCAAATTTAAATTATGAGTGCCTCCAATAAATATTTGAGGAGATCTTATTCAGACATACAGGACATTTAAAGACAACTACCTCTGGGAATGTTTGGAGTTATAAAAAGTAGTAGAGAATTATCAGACAACCTATGTAGAAGATTCTATAAGAACGAGAAGTGTATTAATTGGTCCTCTGAGAGAGACGCTAATGCATGGAACAGACTACCAAATTACATTAAAACGAGTACTAGTTTAGATATTTTTTAAGAACAGCCTGGGCATTTATTATGGGAGCACATATTTTGGTATACTGGCAGGCTAGAAGGGCTTTAATGCCTGTGCTTGAAATATTTGTATGTATATGTATGTATATTGCATTCAACTCTGCTTCCAATGGGGAGTACAGGTGTTCTGCCAGAATAAATAAACTAATAGAAAAACACCAAAGCTTTATCTTTATATTATCAATTTTCTTTATCTGTTCTGCCAGAATGCTGCACCAGTCCAGAATATATATTTAATGGGTTTTCATTATATCAGAAATAAAAAAAAAATGCATATTCCTAAAATGTTTATTTCATTTGTAACATCACTTTATTTAAACTCCATGTGAAGTATCCAAAATGGTGAATTCAGATTCAGTTTAATCTACATTTAAACAGCTGAGAGTAGTATAACACTTTTAGATGCATTTTATGGATAAACATCTTGTTGTACTGCCTTAAAGCTTTGTAATGAAGTCTTAAAGAGGGACTGACATATCGCCTTTTATACATAGATGCAAAATGCAGTGATTCAAAGGCTTTCCCCTGTTACAGACTGCCATTTACATTTCACTTTTCCCAGTGACAGTATGCAGCTTCTGTTCAGTTTGGACAATGCAGCACATAGTTAAAATATATATATACTGAGTTGTTAATATTATTAGAAGCAAAAATCCTATACATCTCTTTAGACAGGATTTTTTTTTTCAGGAGCAACTTGCCATAGATCAAATGTCATGATCTGAAGCAAGGAAAGTGTGAAGGTCAAATTCAGTACTAAGCAGCAATGAGATCCCCAAGGACATAACTGTTTTACAGGCATATTTTAATAATCATTACCTGAATATTTCATAATGAAATCTCAAAGTGAGACTAACATATTGTTTTTCCTACAAAGATACCAAATCTAGGAGTTCACAGGCCTGCAATTTCAACCTGACATTCATTCTGCAGTTGTATCAGTTTTCATTGATGTGGTGGAGGTGTATGATTTCTGCCCTTGATGAGCTATGCAGCAACAGTCTACAGCAAGTATTTACTGAGTTACTGAAGAAGTAAAACTCATACACATTTTACCAGAAAATGTTCTTTTTTCTGTTGTAATATGTCACAGCTTAAACACTGAAACAGATACAGTGATTGAGCCAAATTCAACAATGATGGTAAATCAGTAGTAAAGACTATTATTATTTCTTGAATAATGTATTATGAACTTTTAAAGAGGAATTGGCATATAACATTATAAGTATGTATCAAATGAAGGTATTCATATGCGTTTCACTGACATAATGTGACATTTTGCATTATATATTCTGTTTCTAATGGGGCAAGAATGTGACTTACCATCAGACTGAAGAGTGCAGCATTGGCCCAAAATATACATTTTACAGAATTATTGTTGAATAAGAAGTAAAAATCACATTTTGCCATAATGGTAATAATAAACAATAACAGCAACGATAAACACAAACACCAAAGTCTGAAGCGTGTGTGTGTGTGTGTGTGTGTGTGTGTATTTTTGTAAGAGAGAGAGATGGAGGTCAAATTCAGCACTGGGATGCACTGAAATCCTTATCACCAAATTTCTTTATTAAATAATGAATGATGTTATAAAGTACAACTAACAAAATAGAAAATAATACTATCAAACAGCATAAACAATTTCCAGCAGCCCAACATATTAAATGATAGTGAACAGACATTAGAATAAAGGCATTTTGATAACTCAAAGAAGAAAAAACATATAATGATCTTAACCAAGTCCTTTTCCATTCAAAACAGTCCTTTGAACTTGCCATTTATCTTAGGTGCTGATATTTTTAAAACAAAACTTATAGAGTACACAACTAAAACATCTTGAAATGATAGCTGCATTGTGGACACATTTTACTAAAGCAGAAGAACTCTGTGTAGTGCTGTGAACCTTGTGGTCTTCTACACAAACCAGGTCAGCTAATAAATATTGAGACCAACCTAATAACTGATATGATGAAATATTGTGCTGCAATCCATCCTTAATAAGTTAGGAAAAAATAAACCAGTCTTAGTGGAGTGTAACAGCAGTATGGCATATTGTATAATATAGTTTTTTAAATGGAAAATAAATAGAAGCCTTAGCACCAATGCACAGTCAAGTAATGTGACAGAGCATTTTAACTGCACAGTGATCCCATTCATATTAATGGAAAAAGTTCTCATCTACATTAATTTTTGGTTTTGTGTAAATTTATATAAATAAAAAACAGAATGAGGTCTTTCCATGGATAATTGAACTTCACTATACAAACTAAATATGTTCAAATCTGTAATTAAAGACCAGAAACAGCAGGGATAGTAGAAAGCGCAGTTGTGTAAACAAACTTACCATAAAAGTAGATGTTTGAATGATCAGTACTGCAGTAACCTTAGCTATGAGGGCTATATCCTGCCAAGGATGTAACAACCAGCCAGCTTCCAAAGCTCCAAGGCACCTTCCACTTGCCCAAACTGTCAGGCAGCTTGAACTGAGCAGACTAAAGGACAAGTTTGGGTGCCAAGCCCTTCAGAGCTTTCCTGCCAACAGAGAGGGGAGACTGAGTCCTGAAAGTACAGTGCTAGGAACAACAAAAAATAAATGTCCACACCTTAGCATAAAAACACACCAAAAACAAGGGGGGGGGGGGGAGCAGCTACTGCAGCGGTGATCATTTTAACATCTATTGTTATGGTAAGTTTACTTACATAACTGTACTATAGTCATCATATTGATCACTGCTGTAGTACCTTTAGGTATATGGATAGATTCTCTTGCTTACTACATTTTGGAGGTGGAAAGAGAAGAGGCTGGGAGCCCCTGGAGAATGGTATTAGCAAAGCTTGACCTGAACCTAGATAAAGAATCATGCTTATAATGGTTTGTAAAAGTATGCACAGATGGCCAAGTGGCAGCTTCTATAATACTTCTACAATCCAACCCTTTCCAAAAAGCCATAGATGAAGCTAAGGCCCTGGTAGAGTTGATCTTGTCCCTGCCCAAAATACATTTTGTTATACTCACCATAACAAAACTAACAGCCTTGGACAACAATTTGTAAATCATCTGTTTTGTGACAGGTTGTCTCTTCTTACCTTCACAAGAAATGAAAATGTGAAAGATTTAGTTCTGTAAGAGTAGTACCTGAGTTGTCTACAGACATCAAAGGTATGGAGTATCATTTCTTATTCATTTTCAAGTTCAGCAGTGATTAGCACCGTCACCTCACAGCAAGAGGTTCTCCCATTTGATTCTCAGCTGGAGCACCTTCTGTGTGGAGTCTGCATGTCCTCCCTGCGGTTGAGTGATGTTAAAGACATCCAGGTAGGTGCGTGCATGAATGGGTGTACCTTCTTTGAAGGTTGGGCATCGGGCTGGCAACTCGGCACCATAAGAAAAATCCACTGCCAATCATTAGTGGACCAGAGTTCTGCTGTGGTGATCCCTAACCGGAAAAAGCCGAAAGAAGTATAGAAAACAGGGAGATTGATAATTCAGTTTAAAGTCAACATGGGTACCACTTTAGCCATAAAAGACAGATTACTCAAAAAAAATCTGTTTCGGTGGAAAATGAGATATAGTTGACTCACCATAATAGCTTGCAACTTAGATACTTTTATTGCAGAGGTCAAAACAATCAGTAAAACTGCTTTCCATGTTAAAAACCTCAAGTTAGTGAGGTTAGCTCATTTAAATGGAGCAAGTGTTAACTTCTCTAAAACAAAATTAAGATCCCAAGGAGAGACTGTCAGTTTGCTTGTAACCCCCTTGTACAAACCCCCTTTCAAAAATATTTTGACATGACTTCCATTCGTGTGGATCTGTCATATTCCTGCTTAGGTTGTCTGCCAGCGTGTTTTCCTTGCCTGGCAAGTACTGTGCTTGTAGTTCCATTTGTAAGTCCATGGCCATGTTCCAAAGTGACATGGCCAGTCTGCACAGGGGATAAGAATGTGTTCCTCCCTGCTTGTTTATGTACCACATAACTGTGGTGTTGTCTGTTCTTATCAATAGCTGACCTGGTTGTAGAAGGTCCTTGAAAGCTATAATAGCATTTATCACTGCTAGCATTTCTTTTTGATTGATGTGAAGGTGCTTTTCTTTTTGGGTCCATTTGCCCTGAATGCACCGGTCTGTCATGTGCGCCCCCCAGGCGTAGTCCGAGGCGTCTGTTGTGATGACTTGATTTGCTTGAGGCTTACTTAATGGAAGACCTGTGTTTGTTTGGCATGCTTGAGCCCACCACAGAAATTCCTTTTGCAGACATGGAATTAATGGTATTATTGTTTCCAAACTGTGGCTGTGTTGAGACCATATGTTTTTTAGGTACCATTGTAGTTTTCTCATATGCAGCTTTGCACATGGGATTAGTAAGATGCAAGATGCCATGAATCCCAGAGCCTGCAGGATTTTCCTTGCAGTCAGCCTGGTGGAATTTGCCAGTGTTCTGAAATATTGAATTAGTTGCCCCTGCTTCTCTGGCGTGAGGTAGGCCATCTGGGTGTTTGTGTCCAAATTGGCACCCAGGAAAATTATCTTCCGAGAGGGTATTAGTCTTGATTTCTCTTTGTTGACTGTGTATCCTAGAGAGTTTAATAATATTATTACATAAGCCAGATGTTTCAGAAGAATGTGCTTGCTGTCTGCTTGGATCAGGCAGTCGTCCAAATAAGGGTATATTTGTATCCCTTGAAGTCTGCAGTAGGCAATTACTGATGCCAGGCATTTTGTGAATACTCTGGGTGCAGTAGATAAACCAAAGGGCAATGCAGAGAATTGATAATGTGTTGAACCTGCAAGAAATCTGAGGTATCTTCTGCAATTTTGTCTGATTGGGACATGCAGGTATGCCTCCTTGAGGTCCAATGTTACCAGCCAAGACTCCTTGCCCAGCATGGGAAGAAGTTGCTGTAGAGTGAGCATCTTGAATTTTGGTACGAGTAGGAATGTGTTTAGGATGGAAAGATCCAAAATCGGTCTCCAATCTTTTCCCTTCCTTGGCACCAGAAATAGCCTGGAATAAAAACCTTGACCTTGTTCGTGTGTAGGTACCTCTTGAATAGCTTTCATGTTTATAAGACCTGAAATTTGCTTTTGTGCCTCTGCCCTTTGATTGTGTGGCAGGTTTGGCATGCCTTTCATTTTTGGAAGGGTATGAAAATGGAATTTGTAGCCTCTGTTTATAATGTCCAGGATCCATTTGTCCTTTGTGACAATATGCCAATTTTTTGAGAATAGTGCCAGCTTTTCTCCTAAGGGGGCTGCCATTTGAGACCTGGTTGGCATGCAAAGGGGAAAGTCATTGGTTTTGCTTTCTGAAAGATTGCGAGTTGTCCTCACCACCTCTTTGTGCAGGAGCTTGCCATTGTCTGCCTCTGTACGAGCCTTGTGTTTGTCCTCTGCCCCTCAGGCGCCTGTATCTGCCTCTTTGGGGTCTGTCTGTGGCAGGAAAGAACCAGTTTTTGGAAGGCCAATTTCTACTAAAATGTGGGGGTTGGACCTGCAGAAATTCTTTCACAGTTTGCATTGATTTAGCCTTTTCCTCCATTTTCCGTAATACTTCCTCAGCATTTGCCCCAAATAGTACATCCTTTTGAAGAGGGGCGTCTAGTAATTTAGCTTTGACATGATCAGGCAAGGCTTGTTCCTTGAGCCAGGCATGCCTACGTATGACTGAGCCTATAACAGCAGCTCTACATGAGGCCTCTAGAGCATCAAAACCACATTATAAGGTATGTTTACCCACTTGTTCTGCACTATGCATCAAATCCTGCAACTCCTTCATGTCTGGTTGTTCAGGTTGTGACATTTTACTTTTCAATTGAGATAACATAAACTGTTGGTATTTTAGCATATGAAACTGACAATTTAAGGCCCTCATGGATAAGGTAGCTGAGGTATATACCTTTTTTCCCCACCTTTCTAAGGATCTGGAATCTCTCTCGGAAGGCAATGGGTTTTTGGTAATGGAGGCCTTAACTCCCTTGGGCCCCTGAGAGATGGTTTCTAGGTCAGCAGGATGGCTTTTGTATAGAAATTGGTGTGAGTCAGGAACCCTGTAGTACCTGTCAGGCTTAACTGGAGCTGGAGGAAGAGAATCCGGGTTAAGGCAGGCCTCCAAGTAAACATCATCTAGGATGTCCAGGACAGGAGGTATAGCCAGAGGCCTGTGCTGGGGTAACAAAAGAAATTCCCTGAGCCTTTTCTTGGAATCTGAATAATCCTGGCCTTCCCAGTGGAAGTGTTCCCTTAAGGTATGCAGAGTTTCACCAAATGAGTAATCCTCAGGGGGGATACAGAAGGAATAGATTCCTCTGCATCAGAGTCTTCAAAAGGGGAGTAAGACTGTCCCTGATAATCAGAGTACTCTGAAATAATGGAGCCCTTATCACAGGAGGGGGAATCTTCCTCCACTCTGGGTCTTTTGTCCGGAGGTGGCTGAGAACCTCTGATTAGAGTAATTAAATCTTCAGCCATTTTAAGCATCTGTTTCTTAGGCATGGGGCCTGGAGATGGGCCCTGTGTAGCTGGTCTCTTAGGATGCATGGTAGCTTTAGACTTGGTGAAAGCCTTGATGGAGAAAGAAGAGGAAGGTCTGAAGACACCTTGAGTGGAGGTGGACCTGTCCACATTCTGTGTTTCAATGCCAAGCATGGCTTCGGTATCTGTAGCCAGGGTGTGGGCCAAGGAGCCTGCGACCTCAGGTACAGGAGACACTGCCAAAGATGTGTCGTCGGTAATCAGGGTGGGTAGGTGCCTCGCTGAGAACCGGACCACGAGTAGTCGGCTTAGGCGTGGTGTCGGTAGAGGCTGCGGACCTCGAGTGTCGGTCCTTGTCTTTGCGTTTTTTAGACAAAACCGGAGTCGGAGTATCCGACGACATAGTATAGTTAAATGCTTTTCCAAAATAATGCTGGGCGAACTCCGCCCAACGCTTAATAGTGCGTTTGTTGAATGTAGCACAAAAGCGACAGACCGAGATGTCGTGGTCTGGGCCTAAACAAGGTATACAGAGGGAATGGAAATCCTTATGCGATATTTGCTTCCCACAAGAAATACAATTATTAACTTTGTCTGACATCGGTCTGAGGCAAGAAAAAGTTTCCCCAATGGGGTACTTAGCTTTTAAGAAGACTTCGGTTCCAAATTTTTCGTAATCTCAGGAGCTGGCCGACTGGCACTTGCGAACTGCTTCTGCTTCGGGCACCGCGCGGCAAGAAAGACTGAAGAAAATGGCGTCGGCTGGTTCTTTTATACCCCTGTCGCAGTGACGTCAGGGAAGAAGCGACGACAACCGACGCCGGACCTAGACTTTGGAATTCGGCCGACCGAGGACCCGCCTGACGGCAGGAGAACCCATCTGTTATGACTGCAGCTGTATGCACGATGAACATCTAAAGGATGCACCCTTTGAAATGACCTTTCTCAGTCCAGCATTTTCCGGAGTCTTGTAATGAAACATCATACATGTTTGTTGAGGGTGCAATTCATCACAACTGAAACTTGTAATGATAGCAAAATTGAAAGCCCATGTTATCGAACTTGGAAGTTGTTCAAGCTGGCATAATGGTTAAGGTCTTTGCCTCACATGCAGAAGGTTCAATCCTGACGTACAGCCAATGCCTGTTTGGAGTTTGCATGTTCGCTCTGTGTCTGTGTGAGCTTCGCCCCACTTCCAAAAACATGCTGGGTGTTTTCAACTCAAACTCACCAATGAATGGAGATGATGGCAGCAGCACAGACTCTACATGGTGCCCTACAGGGGGAAGACTTGCATAGACCTACTGCTTTGGGCATCCACTGTGGTGCACAGTCTCCTTAAGATAGGAAAACACAGATCACAGACTGCATGCTGTGACAGGGCTAACCACTCGATGGTGCAAAATATGGCTCTAGGTAATTTGGTCATGTTGACTAATGTCTCCAAAACAGTATGGGTGCTTGCTGGTGATAACTGGGTTGAGAACCCAACCTACTCCGACCTATGTCATGGGCCCTTGCTAGCGGTAGGAGGGGTGTATGTGCCACTATTGACTAGTGTGCACCTGCCATAAAGCCCAGCAGCCCTGAGTCAATAAGCTACTGGCTGGCTAGTGTCCAGCTGCCCAGCCTGGGTTACCTGGGATAGCTATGTTGAGCAAAAGCTAGATGTAAAACCAATAGCTGTGTTGAGCAAAAGCTAGATGTAAAACCAATCAACCTGTCAACGATGAACTTAGAATTACTACACTCAATGTAGGTTCAGTGACATGACAGCTTGGATGACATGATGGTATGGAGGAGGCTGGACATCCTATGTATCCAAGAGACAAGATGGAATGGCAGTGGTTTGGGATCCAGAGTCTACTACACAGGAGGAGGACAGACTAGAAATAGAGTGGGAAAGTGGTGAGAGACAGGCTTCAGAAGGCAGTGGGGGATATCATCAGAATTAGTGCAGACACATAGCAATCAGACTCCAGTGCAATGATAGGGCAGTATTCATAATCTCACCATGTGCCCCACAGCAGGGTTGTAACAATGAGAAAAAAGAGCGCATTCACACAGCAGTCGCAGGACCTACTATTTACAGGAGAGCATGGACTAGTGTTGATGATGGGTGACTAGAATGCACATATCGGGACAGACAGAACAGCTTATGAGGACTGTGTGGGTCCACATGGGTGGGGCAAGAGGAATAAAGGAGGACAGGCCATTCTAGACTTCTGTCTGGCAAATGGGTTGGTAGTAGCCAACACATGGTTCAGAAAGAGACAGTCATAAGATCACATGCAAGAGTGGCCAACATGCAACTCAGGCAGACTTTCTCCTTGTAAGGAAAGAGCACTGGGGTAGAATCAATGATTGCAAAGACATCCTCAGTGAAACAGTCAGCCCATAGCATAAAACAATGGTTGCTACAATCAGCTGCAAGCAATGGTAAGAGAAGGCTGTAAGATCAACAGAGATCAAGCTGAAGACTTGGAAGTTGTCCAGTGAGAAAGTAAAATAGTTCAAGGAATTACTCAGGGGTCTAGTACCCCAAGAAGAGGAGGAAATAGATGGAGTTGAAGAAAAATGGCAGCACCTCAAAACAGCATGTATGAGGACTGCAGAACAGATATGTGGCTGACCCAGGCATGGAAATAAGGTACATAAGAAAAGTTGGTGGTGGAATGCAGAAGTCCAGCAAATCATCAAAAGAAAGGAGGAGTGCAGGAAAACGTGGGAGATAGAAAAGATGAACCAGGCTAGAAGGAATGTTAGTTGGCTAACAAAGAAGCTACGAAAAGAGTTGCAATAGCAAAGAAAAGGGCATCAGAGGTACTCTACCAGCTTCTGGAAAGTGACTTAGTAGTTGGCACAAAGAAACTACAGGTTGCAAGGCAAAGACAGAAAGATAAAGAAGATAGTCAGACACCCCTCCTGCTTACCAGTCCACATGACATCAAAGGCAGATGGAAGGAGTACTTCTAGCAGCTTCTGAATGAAGAAAATCAGACAGAAGCTGTACTGCCCAGGCCTAGGTACAGTCTTCGATGAGAGAAGAGGAGCCCACCCAAGAAGAAGTAAGAATAGCACTAAGGAAATGAAGTCAGAGAAAGCAGCAGGCTCAGATGAGGTCACAGCAGGTATGATAAAGATACTGGTAGGACTAAGCCAACATGGGAATGTGGAAAGGAGATTCTGCTGATAGGGATAACTGCAGTTATGATGTAGACAATAGGGAAGAGTGTCTGGAATTTATTGGAGAAAACTGGCAAATGAACCAATGTATTGGGAGCAAATAACTAGAGAGGGAAGGGTAATAGAATGGGAAGAGGCCAAGAACTTATTTGGACTGCAGGTTACAGACTGCCTTCCCTATCAAGGATTGATATCAGAGTATATCCAAAGAGAAAGAAATAGGGGGTCCTAATCGAAAGACCAGCACTGGTAGAGTTTTTAGTAGAATCTAGAAAAGATGTTGCCACTAAGAAAGGAATAATTAGCACAGCATATAAAATATACTGCTTAATAAATATAAGAATCAATCAGAGGAGGTAAGAAAGGATTGGAAAGAGAGAATGGATAAGCAATTCACAAAGGAACAATGGGGGGGTTATATGTATGTCTCCCAAATATGCAACAAAGTCTAGAAGATTTAGGATCTTTGCTTGGAAGTGTTTACATGGGTATTTTTATACCCCAAGTGGAATCCCAAAGAATTTTTCCTCAAGCAGACAGCAAATGTTTGAGGTGTGATGGGGAAGAAACAGGTAACTGGGAGTATATTTTCTGGGAGTGTAATGAGTTGTCAGACTTTACAGATTCTCTGCAGACTGCTCTGTCAGAGGTACTGGGTGAGCAAATTGGTGTAACTAAGGAAATTATTTTTTTAAGCTATGATGCAGAATCAGAATTGCCTAGACATAGTAAGGCCTTGCTGAGCCTAATTATGGTGGCTGCCAAAATATAGCAGATATAGCAGCAGAGATAAAACAACTGGAATTTAGATCTTAAGAAAAGTGTAGGAGCAAATTACATAGGAGAAAATTGGAATTGTGGGAAAAATACAAGCAGAGGAGGCCCGAGATTTAAAAGAAGGCAGGATTTGAATGAGCTCAGCTGAGTAATGTTTGACTGAAAATGGCTGGATAGATTGTAAGTGATGATGCATAATGTTTGCAACTAGAATTGTGTCAACATGGTTTGTGATGTATAATGTTTGCAACTAGAATTGTATTAACGTGGTTTGTAATGTATGTTTGCAACTGAAATTATGTCAGTATGGTTTGTTTTCATTTATATAAATGTAAGATTGACTATGTCATACATGCTAATTTATATAAATGTAGGATTGCCTAATGCCTGTGTTATACATGATAATTTAGTAAAGATGTTTTTTGTTTAAAAAAAAAAAAAAGATACTGGGAGAGATAGGGGAGAAATGGCTCCTGTGGGTACTTACAGCACTTTGGAGAGAAAGGCATATTCCAGATGACTGGAGAATAAGCATACTTGTGCTAGTGTACAAGAACAAAGGGGACATCCATAACTGTGAGCAGTACAGAGGTATCAAACTCCTGTCATATTGTATGAAAGTTCTGGAGAAGGTGATTGATAAATGGATATGCAGAGTAGTAGAAAGTGAGATGGGAGATGAGCAGTTCAAAATCAGATCAAAATGCAGCACAACTGACCTGATGTTTGCAGTGAGGCAGACAGTTGAGAAGAATCTAGAGATGAGAAAAGTACAACTGGGCATTCCTAGACTTGGAGAAATCATATGGCAATGCCCCACAAAAGCTGATTTGGGCAGTACTGCGGTGGTGTGAAGCCCCAGAACATTGGTAGAATTAGTGCAGTCTATATACAAGGACCCAATGACTCAAGTATGAATAGTGTTTGATCTCATAGAGGGGTTCCCATTGGGAGTGGGTGTGCATCAGGGTTCAGCTCTGAGCCCACTGCTGTTCATACTGATGATGGACTACATTAGCAAACGGGTTAGAGGGGAGTGACGGGAACACATCAACAAAGTTGCTGTATGCAGATGATGTGGCATTACAGGCAGACTCTGAAAAAGAACTTCAGCAAAGGATAGGGGAATGGAAAGAAAAACTGAAGTCACATGGGATAAAACTAAGCACAGATAACATAGCGGCAATGGCAGCAAATCTGGGAAATCAGAAGAAGATGGGAACTGAGATTGAAAGGAAAATAGTGGAACAGGTTAATAGCTTCAAATATCTGGTTTGGGTGGTTAAGAAGGAAGTCTGAATGAAGAGGTCAAAGCTAGAATTTGAGGGGTTGCAGCCAACTGACATAGAGTGTCAGGTGTAGTATATGACAGAAGAATTCCTAAGAAGCTAAACAGTAAGGTGTACAAAACAGTGATGCGACCAGTACTACTGCATGGGAACAGAAACCTGGGCAGTAAAGGCAGAACAGATAAGAAGCTAGAAGTGATGGAAATGAAGTGTTTGAGAAGGGTGGCAGGATGCACACTGTGGGACAGACAAAGAAATGAGGACATAAGAGCATAAGCCAAAGTAGCTCCAACTGCAGAAAAGATCAAAGAGAACAGATTATGGTGGTTTAGGCACATGTGCAGAAAAGCAGAAGACAATCTGGTGAAGAAGATTTGGGGCAAAAAGAAAGAAAGTAGGAGAAAAGTAGGGCAACCAGCAAAGAGGTGGATTATTGTGAGAGAAGATCTGTGACAGTCAGGCATGAATGTCGAATAATACAATAAGGCAGGAGTATGGCACTGGATGGCAACAGCTAACATGACATCCCGACCCCATGTAGAAAAGGGGGGTTGGTGATGATGGCGATGATCAGGTCATCAGAGAACCCTCTCCTGAATATGACTAATCTTTTAAAAGATTTTTAGACAAAACAGAGAAAAACATTTTGTAAAAACAGTGAAATAACCATCATGACCTGGGGTTTTACTAAGTTTAATTTTGAAATAAAAAGACAAATCTCTTCTAGTATAATCTTGCTGGATAAGAATGCTGTTTGTAAATAGATGGAAGACACAGAGAAGATAAAGAGTCAAGAGAATCCAGACCCAAATCATTTAGTGGACAAAAAGAAATGTTCTGAAACATTTAGTAAAGATATTCACCATGTCCTGAGTAGAGGCACAAGTCTTATAAGAAAGGTTTGATATAAAGATTCTGTGGGCACATACCTTACTTTTCACTAAACAAACTGAAGGAGGACATCCTTCTTAGTAGTGAGTTAAATGTTTTGCCTGTGTGCAGGGCAATTGTAAACTAAGCTAACTTCTCAAATCAGTTAATTCTTGCTACTGATATGAATAGTCTTTAAAGGACAGATATAGCCTTTCCCTACAGAATGATCCTAGTGCTTATATATACTAAAAACATGACTTAGCTGTTTCTTCCGTTATATGCCATTTCTTTCAGTACACACACACCAAGGTGAGGGCCAAATGAAATCTCATGTTTTTAGGAATTTATCTCCCTTGCCCTTTTGCCATTTTGTCAAACATATTTGAATATTTTTTCTAAGGAAAAACACACACCAAAGTACCCTTAGCACTTTTTTAATTTCATACCCACTGAGGTCATAAAGCTCTCCCAACTAAAACTTCACAGCTTTTTGATTATATAGTATCACATAAAGTTGTGTGTTCCCTTACCAGTGGTCATAAATTGACTTTTGTAGTCTGAAGGTGAAGAACCCGCAGTGGTGGTGCTGCGGTAGCATTGTCGCCTCACAGTAAGACGCTGTCCGGTTCAATTCTCAGCTAGAGCGTCTTCTGCGTGGAGACATGCGTGAATGGGCGTACCTTCGTTGAAGGTTGTGTGTGAAGGCTGGTAACTCGGCATGTAAAAATCAACTACCAATCATTAGCAGACCAGAGTTCCGCTGTGGCGACCCCAACCGGGAAAAAGCCGAAAGACACAACAACAAGTCTGAAGGTGAAGAAACCAGATAACCACTAACAGCTCTGGTTGACTCAGAGAAGGAATTTGGATTGAAGATAAAAAATGAAACTCCTAAAATACAATTTAAAAAAAGGCTCTGTTATCTCAGCTATTTATTTGCCCTTCTGCAAGAACATTTTAATGATGCTGTAACATGTAAGAAATAAATATGCAAGGCTCACAGCAAAACAGCCACTGACATTTTTATACAGGACTCTCAAACTTGACAGCATTTCTCATTACTTCATTTTTAACTGAATGGAATTATGTTCTATCTGGAGAAAACATGGAACTGTAGTCTTATCATCTGTGCTTTCCCTGTGCATTATGGCAAAAAGCTTTCAAAGAAAACGAGATCATGTCAGAATGCCAACTCCATAAGGGCATTCAGTGTTAAAAGAAAATTCAGATTAGTAATAAGTAGCTATTATGCTGTTGGCAGATTTAATTAGATCTTCATGACATGATAAAAATATGTTTTTTCATTTTCTTTCTACGGGAGCCCTTTTAACTTATAATGATTTCATCCATTTACAGACAGCATCTACCTTACCTATGGATTACATTTTAATACACAAGGTGTTACTAATTAAGAATCCTATTAGATATACTAAACAAAGTCCACCCATCATCAAGTTTTCATAGTAAGATCATCAAATTTGGAAATAGCAGTCAAATTATTAAACCTCCAGTTTAAATTTATACCAAACAGATTTATGACTTACACTGAAATCCCTAATCGTAGAAAAGCAGTTTTAGGTGAATTCTGTATCTGAACATTCTGTCGTCTTTGTCTGAAAATGATATAATGAAGTTTCAGAGGAAGACATGAATATGGGCTTTTATGCATAGGAGCCAAATGCAGAGGATCACAGGCCTTCACTGCCACTGTCTGACATGCTGCAATAAACTCTTTTCTCTGGGATTATATAGTTTCTCAGGCAGGGTCAACACATAAGAAGCAAAAGTATAATTTTCTTCAGTATAGGGAAGTGCTTTTTAATGGAATTATGACCACTCCCCAAAGTTATATTGCTGTGCAGTGAGGTGCACAATATGAAGGCAACATTTTCTGCATGTCTACACCTGGCATCAATAACCAAGTGCGTTTTGTAGCAAAGTGTCATAGTATATTATTTGGAAAATAGCTAGAGCATTTAAACCAGTTTCAGAGATAGGATTCCATACTGGTAGGCACCACTAGCAGTCCTAAATAGCCTTTGGGTGTACTGATTTTAGCCTTTTTGTCATTTGGTTCATAACAAACAAGCATGCTTCAATGGCAAAATCAGCATTTCAGTTTTATATTTTTTCATGAAATAAGAACCAAAAGTAATTGCCTTTTCTCAAAAAACTTTTCTTGCTCCCTCACTGTTGATCATCAGCTGCTTCCAGGCCTTAACTTGACTGGTCATGGAATAACTCCAACCTATGCTTGGGAATAGTGAGGAGATTTAGGAATCATGAGGTAGCAAAGTATTGGTGTTTAGGTCTAATCGCATCCCCTATGCAGGCTCATGCTGTCTTGGGGATGGTGTACAATGGTCTTGTAGAACATCATCCATGCATCCAGGTGTGCTATGACTCAGCCAAAGTCCTACCTTCCTTGCAACCACACACTGCTCATATCCCCAACCTCAACCACAGAGCAATGGTTGAGGTGTGTTGAAGCACACCCCCCTGATAGGCACAACATTGCTTACTGTTTGCACCATTGCAAACACAAGCCCGTAATCAAACCCAAGTCACTTGGGCCATTATCAGGACTTTTTTCTCTCTACACTACACATACAGATCTCTTTTTTTCTAAAAAATTTAACTTCCAGTAATTTTATATGTTTTAACAAAATTCACAATTTTAGTTGTTCTGATATTCATATATATGCAGTTCTGATTTCCACTTTCCCTTATTGCTGCCAGGTCATGCAATCTGCAGTATAAGTATGGCCTGTGACAATGTGAGGTATTGCCAGCTATGCCAGAAGTAGGGCAGTGGATGTGTAACATATACCAGCACATTTAGCTGGAATTTTGTACAGAATTATAAATTTATATGCCATTTGTATATCAAACTAATTTGTACATATGCTTGTGTTGAAAAATGTATTTGTAAAGCTGCTTGTGTTAAAATGTATCAATAGTATGCCCTGCTGGGCAGAAAAGACATGCGCATGCATTACTGTAACTGTTTAAATGTATATATTGTGACAGAGGATACTGGAAGAGAAGAGGTTAATCGCAATCCATCCGACTTTGAGAAATAGTAAGAAATTTAAATTACTGAGCCTAGGCCATAAAGATGTTATCTCACAGTTTTGAATGACGCCAGAGATGCAATGTCTGTAAGAAGCATGGTTTGTTAGTCTCTGTATGAGGAGTAGAAGTTTGTAATTGTATTATGACTTCCGGAAGCTGCATCAGATCTCAAAGCTCTTGTATGTGTATTATTGACATGCAGGTGCTAAATCCCGGTAGTTTCTAGCAATGGGGGGGGGGTTGCATTGGAACCATAAGTCAGATGATCTGATGTATGTGCTGTCATTCTATACAGAAATATTTTTTAAATATTGGGTGAGGCAGAAGTCTCAGGGCAGTCTGCTCCTTGGAACCTGACATAGAAGGATCCCTCACCTCCTTCATCTTGCCTTGCCCTAATAAGTGACCAGGGAATAATAAGTCTTTAGATTAGTCAGGAAAATATAGTGAGATTATTTAAGTACAGTTTTTTTTCTGCATTTTTGTGAATCTGTTAATCTGTGTTATTTTAATATTTCCTGTGATTGAAACTCTGGTGTTTGTTTTAAATATTTAGCAGTTTCATGTTTTTTTCTGATTTATTATTAAATATATTTAAATTTTTCATTATGGCTGGTCCTTTTAGAGAATATTTTAACCTTTGTGAGTACTCATTTCTGTTTGGTAAATGTGGCCACTTCTGAAAGCCTTACTGCATTGTTCAAAACACTATTATTTGTATTCATATTGTTTTCACTCAGTATAATTGGGTACCCTTGTAAGAGCCTTAGAGTAGCTGGCTTGGGAGTGACTGGTAGCAGTAACTACTTTATATTCTGGGCAGAAGGGGGCACAGCTAGTAAACCAGTGCCAGCCTTTTTCAGGGGTGTGTGTGTGTGTGTGTGAAAATCAAATCTCAAAGTGTGTGTGTATCAGCTACTTGGAGCAGGGACATGAAGCACTGGTTTCACAGAGAAGGTGCTGGAGGGACTTGGCTTGGACACTTGGTTGAGGAAATAACTCTGCAGTTGTGCCAGTGGGGAGCCTTACTGATGACCTGGGGAGAAAGAGAGAGAGAAACCCAGAACCTGGGCTAAGTGAGCTTACTGTGTGCACTTAAGACAAATTGTACTTGATGCAGATAGCTGCATCTGGAAATACTTTGTCTATCCATTTTTGTTCCAAGTGAATGTCCCTCTCCAGTGTCAGTGGTGAAGATTCCTTGATTACTTGTCCACAGTGGGGATGTCACATTGCCATCCGTGTTGTTGTTGTTTTTCTTTTGGCTTTTCCTGATTAGGGGTCACCACAGTGGTACTCCGGTCTGCTAATGATTGGCAGTAGATTTAGATTTTTTTTTTATTAGTGCCAGCTCGACGCCCAACCTTCAACGAAGGCACGCCCATTCTACACATGTCTTTCGAACGTCTTCTGAAAATGCCAAAACAATATTTTGAAGTAGAAGAGATGTAGTCATTGGAATTTATAGTCAAATTCAGGCAAGAATAAACTTTTGAAATTAATAAATTGCAATATTTGTGACAGTAGAAAACAAAAGTGTAGTTTTTAGTAGTCTTCAGTATAACAAAAATGATCAGCAACATGATTATACAATGTGGTTGTGACATCAAATAGAATGCACATTTCTGTATAAAGGAAATATTTTTATTCTTTTTGTATGCCATGGTATTTTTTTTCATTAAAATTCAAGACAGATATTCTTGTAAGTCAAGGAGCCCATGTTTAATATGCATTACAGGTAATTATGCCAGTAACATTGATTAAAACTTCATAGAAAATATCAACTTGTTTTGGAGATACATGCATTTATATACAAGAGCAAAAGCAGCCATATTAAATGAGTAATTTGGGGACACTGTTAAAATAAGTGGACTAAAAGACTTTCTGCAACAGTTAGGAGGGCACCTTAGTGTTTGCAAAAGAAGGCTAAGAACATAAACTTGTCAGTCACTGGAAAATAATGACTATGAAGGAAATAAATAGCAATTCTGAGTCCTATTTGAAATAAATGGCATAAAATTGTTGAAAGGGTATGACATATTTAGCCCACTTTCTGACAATAGAATGCATCATGGAAAAGAGAATGTTCTAGTCAAACCAGAAAAATCACATCAGTATGTCTATCACCATCATTTTACCTAAGGTTAGAGCAAAATGAACAGCAATCTCAGTAGCTCAACAGGTGGCACACTTGCTTTAGGTGCTGGAAGATCACAAAGCTGTGGGTTCTATTCCCATACGATGTGGATGGATTCATCTCAGTGCTGCATTCTTGAGTGTGTCATCCTTTGAATGAAATGTTAAACCAAGGCTCAGTCTGCCTCAGGAGAATGTAACTGAGGGGGATGTAAAAGATCCCACAGCACTTAGCAAAAACAGAGTAGGGGAAGTTCCCTAGTGCCTTAGTTAGTATGGATACCACCTCAGGTCTCCCCTGAATACAGGCTTCTCAAAGTCTCTTCATTATGAGCTCAGACACTACTCTCACCTTCACTAGCCCACTCGTAACTTAGCCCCACCTCCTTCTCCTTCCAATGGTGATAACTACTAATTTATAGTGTCTACCACTTCCACCTTCATGCTACCCACAAAATCCTCTTCTCTTCAACTCTACTAAAGCTAGCCTTGTTTGACACTCCTTACAATAAGGTAGTCCTTCCAACACCTATATTATATTACCTTTCCACACACTGACCTTCAGGTTACATGCTTGTACTCCTATTTACTGTGTCTATTCAAACTAATATTACCCATTACTCCTTTTCTAATCCTATCACATAGGTTCAGTATCGCTGTCTTCTCATGCTTTCTGTCCCTATATACTGTGCTGCTTCCTGTCTCAGTAATGCTTTCTGCTCCTCACCTTCAACTTGCTTCTTTAGCCGCTGACATACGGTTATATATGCATTTTCGAGTACCTTCTAGTCTATTATCCTCCAGTTCCTTTTGCATTCCATGATCAACCCTTCACAATCACATCTGCCTGTGCCCTCTTTATCCTCATAAATCATTCGCAGCTGTTTCTTTAATCCTAGATGACCCTTTCACCATACTTCCTCCAGCTATCATTTTTGCATAATCTGTGAGTGCCTACACTAGACGCCACAATTTACAAACTTCCTCCTATAAAGCACCTATATTCTTTCTTTCTGCACACACCCTTCCTTTCTGAAGGAGGCACTGTAAGACTGAAACTACTACACCTGACCTGTCCCTCTCATATTTTTCTCTCAGTCATCCTCAGCAGGCTGTCTGATATCAGACTAGTCATTTTCCCCACCTTCTAGCCTCTCACATTTAATGTACTGTGATAGAATTCTTGTTAGCATTGCTGAACAATGCTTATGCTTGCCTAAGCTGCAACCTGTCTTCTTGCTCTAATCCTTCGTTTGCAGCTTTGTACTACAATAGCACATTAACACATTCTCTGGATTCCTTGTGCATTTCTAAGCCCCAGGTTTTCTTCCTCTGTTGGATGTTTTTAAAGTGCTGTTGCTAAGAATTTGCAGCTACCGTTTATGCTCTTCTGCTTAAGTTAGGTCACGGTTCAGTAGAACTGCCCAGTTTCTGCCCAGCTAGAATTTACATCTTTGCTTTGGTTGCTCCTTTTACCTGACATGATCGTTACCCAAATGTGGGGCTTCTAAAATTGGGGTTCCTATTAAATGATCGAAGATGCATTCTTTCGAATGTGTCTTGATCGAACTTTAAAGCACAAAAAGGCAAAATAGCGAAACGGCATATAGGCAAATTCTTTCCCTGGGAAAGAAATCGCTTGGCTGCTTTCATTACTTTGTCATTTTCATGAGTGTAATGTGATCTCAAAGTTGGTATATTTAAGTAGGGGGGTGTGGGGCAAAGCCCCCCACTTTATGTAATGTTTTACATTTTTTTTTTTTTGAGGAACAGCGATTTTTTTCCCTTGAAAAAAAAAATCGCTGGTCTAAGCATTCGAGATTGTAAGCTTTCACTTACATGGGTTCAATAAATCATCATTCGCTTTTTTAAGCATTTTATGATTTAACATAGACCCTAAAATTGATGGTGGAATTCAAACATACCCAAAATCCATATAAGGGGAACCAATGCTCTGCTGGATAGGCCATCAAAAGATTCTTCTAACCCAGATGTAAAACAGTGGTACCTATGAGTCAGCCATAGTTATACTATCTTGCTGGGTGGGGGGTTGAAAATTAACTTCACAGTAAAATACTTCTTTGAACAGCCTCTCAGGCAGACTCTAGATGATTGGGTTGCAACTCGCCTTTGCTTAAATGAAATGATTGTCAGTGTTGCTGGATTGGAGAATCCCCTACCTGAAAGGCAAGTGCAGGCGGGAGACAATATAGTTGTGTAAGACCCTTGCCATAACAAGAGACCTTGCAGACATCATTGTAACTGTAAACCATAACAGTTACATTCATCCAGCTGCTTCCCCTGTCCCACATAGATTTTTCTTAGCTGTCCTTTCTCTATAAGAACCAAGATTGGTCTCAAGTTTGCTAATGCACACAGATAGCTGGAACAAGACTCCTACTTAAGAGCACAGCTGGCGCATTTTCTCTTTGTTTATGTATGTCTGAGGTTCCCACAGGGGCAAGTGTGGTTGTGGTAATGAAGCAGAGTACTAATGCCAAGTGTATAGTAAAAAATAATCATGACCCAAAACACTTGTTGGCACTCATAACATCTGATGTTCAAGTACATTATCACTGCAGTAGTATTCATTGGCTATGGGATTTGATGAATATGGACATATGACCAACTGGTCTGGCTTTCAGAGCTTCCACAGATATCCCTACAAGTCCAGATCCTGCAGGGCCAATGTACAGTAAATAAGGAAGTGACATGCACCATCACTAAGGTATTTTTTTTGGCAGAAAAGTGTTGAGAAGTGCACCTTCAATAGGGGCACAGAGTTTCCCTGCCCAGTCCTGTCATTCTTTGTGCTAGTTAGGGAAGCACTGACATCAACCCTCCCTTCCCTCCCAGAAACAAGGATAAGACTGTAGTGATAATGGAAGTTGTACAAGGATAATTCTGCGACCCATCCTATCCCTGTTGCTGACATCCCTTATGAATGGTGTCTGATGACTGCATTCATATAGTTATTTTATCTTCCAACCTGATAGAGTTTTTGTGTCATCTTGAGTGTCTTTTTTAAGAAGCTGGTAGAGTTTCTCGGATGCTTTATTTGCCAATTACAGTGCCCTCTTAGCCTCTTTTTTAGCCAACCAGCATTCCCCATTAGTCTGGTCCATGTTTTTTGTTTCCAAATTCTTCCTGCACTCCTTTATTTAGATAACTTCCTGGATTTCTGCACTCCACCATCAACTTTCCTTATGTAGCTTATTTCTATACCTGGTTCAGCTGCATATCTCATCTATACTTTCTACACATACTGTTTTGAGAAGCTGCCAGTCTTCAGCTCCACCTCTTTACTCTTTTTTCTGAGGTGCTAGAGCCCTGAATATTTCCTTGAATCCTGTGCTTTCACTCCAGTTTCCATCTCTTTAGCCTAGTGTCTGTTGACCTTAGAAGTCTTCTTTGATCACTGCTTGCAACTAACTGGGGCCATGAGTGGTTTTGTGCTGAGGTGCTGTCAGTTTCACTGGGATGACTTTTCAATCTCCAATTTTACCCCGCCCCAAGAACTTTCCTTACTTAGGAGGAAGTCTACCAGAGTTGCATGTTGACCACTCTTGTATGTAATCTTATAAGTGAGTTGTTAGAAGTCTAGGATGGCCTCGCCTTTATTCCTGTTGCCCCACCCACCTACACCTAGGCGGTCCTCATATTATGTTCAGTCTCTTCAGTTATGAACACGCAAGTCCTCCCATTATTAACACCAGCTCATTTGTCCTGCTTTATCTAGCATGTCCTGCAAATGCTGCCTGAATGCACCCTTTCTCACTCTTACAACTGTGCTGTAAGATATAGGTTGAAATTATAAATACTACCCTATCCTTACACTTGCTTCTGATTGACACAAGCCTATCACTAATTCAAGTAACATCCCTCACTGTCTTCAGAACACTTTCACACTACAATTCCCACACCATTCCTCATTGGTCCTCCCAGAGTAGTAAATTCTAGATCCCAAATGACTTTGCTGCATTACCCTTCCACCATGTCTCCTGGATACAAAGGATGCTTAGTCTCTTCATTACAATCATGCTGTCCATTTTCAAGATGCATCCTGTCAGCAAATCTATACTCAGTGTAGCAATTCCTAGTTCATTCTTGTCAGGCTGATTTGTTTTACATCCAGCTTTTGCTCACCAGAGCTATGCCAGGTAACTAGACACTGCTGGCCAGTAGGTTATTGACCCAGGGCTGCTGGTAATTATGGCAAGCACACATTGCTCATTAATGGTGTGACACTGCTAGTATGAGCCCCTGTTGTGGACTGAGTCTTCACTTGGTATCAGCAAATAATCATTCCCATTGCTAGCAATATGACCAAATCACCTAGAACAGATTTTTACACCACTAACTGGGTAGCCCTGACACAGCATACATAAGCCAAATGAATTAAATAAGTAATCATAGCTTAAAATCTTGGTGTGAAGCACTGAAAGGGATCTAACACTTGCATCACCCTCCAAGAGACACGTCTTGCATTTCTGCAAGATTTTCTTTTATTAGGCCTTTTAGTCTCTCTAGGAATTAATACTTACACAAAAAATTAAATTCTTTAGGAATCAAGATTCCTACATGCTGTTAGGCTGAGTTTGACACTGAGGTATAAAACTTTGACCATGCACTGGGTCAGCAATGATTTGTGTAGAGGTAATGGCCATACTAAGAGACATTATGCTCATTCACAATGACAAATTATGTACAATAGATCTGAGAGAGGTAGGTCCAACCTCCATATAACAGCAAGACACAAGTTGCAGGTGTTGGTCATCTTGACAGATAAAACTTAAATCACCTTTCCCTTACCTCATAATGCACTGCAGGGTCAACTGTCTGCAGATGTTTTGCTGAACAGTGCCAAATAATAGGCACAAGAACAGAAGAATTCCCACATCAGCTAGACCAGAGACAGGGGAAAATGTATGGGTACCTGAATGAAGACAGAATTGCATGTTACAGAGCTGTCATTGACTTTTGCATTTGGCAAGGAGGTCCACCCTTCACAGCAGCAAGACAGAGTACCAAGCAAATTCTCCCAGGCAGAGACCCTTATGGGAACTTCTGGATAACAATGGCTCCAGAGGGGAGACATCCAATATATATTTCAGATCCTGTGCCAATAACAACTAAGATAAAAATGCAGGGTAATGTAGTATAAATGAGACTCCAGTGCTTCTTCACCTACTTGTTAGAGAGGAATTTAAGGAATGGGAATTGGAAGTTATTAGAGAGTTATTAGGGAAGATCAAAATTTCTTCAGAAATTATAGCTAGTAAGGGAGATAAAAGGAAAGTGGAGTTTAATAATAAGGTAGAAATAAAAGAGATCTGGTTAAGAACAAGAATTATTAGAGGGGCTGACAAAGCTTAAAGTATTGCAGAAAAAGGGGAATCTGCCAGAACAAGAGGTGCAACTGAAGAGTGCTAAAGGGAATATAAGAGAGCATCTGGTTAATATACATGAATTTAAACAGATTGCTGTTAAGCAACTGTTTTTTTTTTTTTTTATAATAATTCCAGAGCACAAAAACTCTTATCAAAATGCCAGAAAGAAGAAAAGGTTATTGCTAAACTTTGGGACCCTATAACACGATAAATAATCAGAGATCCTGTAGAAGTATTAGAGATATTTCAAACATTTTATGAAAATTTGCATGAATGTGGAATGCAGAACTCAAGAAACTGCACCAATTGAAATACTTATGGAACACTTAAGTAGGCCATGGTTAGAGGTAGAAGAATCTCAACAATTAACAGTTAAGATAGGAGGACATGAGATAAAAATGGTGACATATAATCAATCTTCAGGAAAGTCTCCAGCAATAGATGGTATTACTGTGGAAGTTTGGAAGCTAGGAGGGAAGGAAGTGATAAAGATCTGGAAGGTTTTAACAGTATTTTAGAAAGAGCAGAAGCAGCAACATCCAGTAAAAAAAAGCTGTGGTAGCTGTAATACCTAAAGATGGTAAAGACGCATGAGGCTCAATATCATATAGACCCCATTTCAAGTTTAACCCATGATAAAGTGTTTATGTCAATAATAGCTAACAGAATGGCAAAAGTGTTGTCAAAATTGACAGATGTGGATCAATGTGGTTTTGTGGTAGAACAATGATGATCTAGAGGAAAGCAGCAGAATGTAAGAAAATACTGGTGGTGGTGGTGGGTCTTGATGCAGAGAAAGCATACAACAGAGTAAGCTGGGATTTTACAAATAGGGTAATGGAGGCATCTGCATTCCCTGATACAATAATACGGTTAATTAGGAGGATGATTGGAGGAAAAATTTAAAATGGGAGGGTTCATCTCTGATAAGTTGGGTCTAAAGAGGAACCAGGTAGAGGTGCCCTCTTTCCCCTTTATTTGCATTATATTTAGAGCCACTGGCAAAGAAAATAATGGACTCAAATTTAAGGATGTAATTGGTATGGTAATCAATAAAAAGTGGTTTTATTTGCAGACAATATTATTTTGAACTGGATAAAACAAGAAAAGGACATTTCAGTGTTGTGTAACATTCTGAAACAGTTTTGATTTTCGGGGGGGCTATAAAATTAATGAAGACAAAACAAAGGTTGTAGCTGTAAACTATGCATTCAACATGAATTGGTTCAGAAATTATGGGCACATGCTAAAATGAAGTACTTAGAAGTATTGGTCAGAAACTATTCTATTATGGCAGTTAAGAGCATGTGGGAAGAGACTAAAAAAGAGGTTATGTACTTACCATAGTATTCCATCTGTGTTGTCCATTTTCATTCATCCTCAACAACTGGGCCTGGATCTGACTCTGCTGATTTTTACAGCTAGTGGAACACTGAAAGCTCTCAAGCTCCTCTACTGCACATAATGCATTAGTCCTCTACCAAGCCTCAGATCTTGTTTGCTGACTTTAGTGAATAAAACAAAGTTATCTATACCAGTATCTGGATGCTCAAACAAAGGAACATTGCTTCCTTTAACATCTTCTAATCTTTCTAGAAGTTAAGTTGGTAGTGGGCTGGAGGGAGAGAAGTTGAAGAATGAAAATGGACAACACAGATGAAATGTTATGGCAAGTACGTAACTCCATTATCTGATGTCATTTTCATTCATTCCTCAATGACTGGGGCAAATTCCTCAGCTACCTTCATCCTGGGAGGACTCTAAGGAAGGATGATCCTGAACACCACTGAGCCAAAGTCTGGTCTTCCCCTAAAGACCAGATCTAACTTGCATGAGTATTCACCCAAGTTGCAGCTGCACAAATATCATCCAAGGAAGATTTGGATTTAAATACTGAAAAAGTTGTCATAGACCTTATGGAATGAGCTTTTTTTGGTAAAGACAAACCCAATTTATTGTAAACAAAAAAAAAAATACAATCCGTTAACTATTTGGCTAATGTCACTTTAGTAACAGTTTTTTTTCCAGTTTTGAGTCCAAAAAGGAGACAATTGATCTGATTTCCTAAAAAGCTTTTGTCCTATGAAGATAATGGTCTGTGGACATTTAACAGGTGCAAGGTGTATTGTCCTTTGTTTGAGAAATTTGGAAAGAAGACTGGGAGGTTTATAGTTTGATTTATATTGAATTCTGACACCACCTTTGGAAGGAAGGACTGATTGGTTCTTAACGATACCCTATCCCTATGAAAAATCAGAATAGGCGGCTTAGAGGATAGGGCTTGAAGATCTGAGACTCTTCTAGCAAAGGTAATGGCCACTAAAAAGACAGTTTTCCAGGTTATAAAATTTAGTCACACTTGGCCAATTGTTCAAAGGGGGATTGGGCCAAGGACTGTTACACTAAACTCAAATCCCACAGTGGAGTGGGATCTTTAAAGGGAAGTCTGAGAAGAAAGGTACCCCTAATAAATGCCTTACAAAGTCTGGAAGATTCTAAAGATGAATTATTGATTCTTATTGCACTATTCTAGTTAAAGAGAAATTGTTGATTCCTACTATTCTAGCTGTATGTTAACAGTTGAGGCTCTAGCTCCCCTCTTTAAAAATTGTAGCTAAGAATTCCAGAACGTTTGAAACTGGTGAGGAAAAAAGGACAATATCTCTTTGTTGTGCCCAAAAAAACAATCCTTTTCTATTTGCTTTTGTAAAGTTTTCTAGTGGAACCTTAGTGAGATGGCAAGAGAATGTGACAAATAGGAGATAAGAACCTGGTCTGTTTAGGTATTGGAGAAACTGTCAACTTTAGACCTAGAATGTCCAGATGTACCAAATCTATCAAGTGAGATAGGAGGTCCAGAGTCAAAGGTTGGCAAAGGTGATGAGGCCAAAGAAAGAGGAACTAAATCTGACAAGGGCAATAAGCATAACTTTGCTCTTCAATAGTGATGCTTTCTGAGGAAATTTGGGGATTAGAGGTATGGGGGAAGGCATAAAGGAGACTGTGGTGGCCAATCATGGAGAAGAGCATCTCTGGGTAACTCCCTCATTGGGGGGATCAAGGCAAAGTACCTATTGCATTTGTTGCTAAGGGGGAGATGCAACAAGATTGCAGCAAGGTTGCCCCATTGATGGAAAATCTCTTCCGCCACTTTCATGTTGAGGGACCACTCATGATACATTAGAATGGACCAGTTCAGATTGTCTGCTATCACACTGGACTTCCCCAGAATGTGAACTGCTATCAAAAATTGATTGGATGAGATGGTCCACTGCCACATTCTCAATGCTTTTCGATGAAGGCGGTAAGATTTGGTTCCTCCTTATTTCTTGATGTACCAGACCACTAACATATTGTCCGTCTGAATCGCAATAGTCCCGGAGGGGAGTGCATCTTGGAAGGCCTTTAGTGCTAGGAGGATAGCTCTTATTTTTAGGACACTGATATGCATATTGGCCTCTTCAGGAGACCATGTGCCTTGGACCGTCTTTCCCAAGAAGTGCCCCCGCACCTGATTTGGGACACATCCATGGTCACTATGGCCTTGGCTTGAGAAAGAGTGAAGGAGTTACCTTGAAGAACTTGATCAGAATAAATCCACCAAAGGAGGTAATTTTTGCATGCCTGAGTTATCTTGATCTGGGTGGATAAAGACTGATGGAGAATAGACTGCTAAGTTTTTAGTGTCCGATTCTCATGTGATATTCTTGCCAATGGAACCAGAATTATCACAGCAGGCATTGACCCCAATGTTTGAAGGATCATACAAGGGAGAGAGAAGAATTTTGAATAATCTTTTTTTACCTGGAATCATATAATTTGAACCCTTGGAAGAGTGAGTCTGTCAATAAAGATTTGTTAAGCAAAGTCCCTATGAACTGTAAGTGTGCAGTTAAGAACTCATCTGATTGAAGGTTGCTATAACAGGGCTCAGTTTTGAGTGTTTTTATTGGTTAATTTATTTAAATCAGTTTACTCATTTTGCTACATAAGCACTGCATTTGCACAGGTTTGCGCTTGTTTTAACAAAGCTCCACAGAGTTTGGTGACCAGCTACTGCTCTGCTGTATTTATCTGATCAATCCAAGACACTTATTGATTTCTGCAAAACTTAAGTAGAATTTTCACTATATTGTGCAGTTCTGAACTATATTTTTACTATATCACTGTTTTTACCAAAATTGTCACACTTTGCTGTAGCATAGACTAGATTCAGACCTGCTGAATCTAGTTCTGTTTGGATAAAATGAGCAATAAACCAGGCTATATTTTGTTGGAGACGGTTCCATTGCACCCTTGTGGCAGGAGTGTGCAGTTAGAACTCATCTGATTGAAGGTTGCTGGAAAAGGGCTCAGTTTTTGAGCTTTTTTATTGGTTAATTTAGTTAAATTGGTTAACTCACATTTGCTACTTAAGCACCGCTTTTGCGCTTGTTTGCACATTGTGCACTGACACGTAGCGGGGGATACCATTGGTGGTTACAGATGCATACATTTTTGCCTGCAAATTTTCCCTTAGTACTCTGATGTGTTCCATCGGTGAGTTCTCTTGACTGAGCCTCACTGACAGGTGTTACATTCAGTGAAGCTCCTGAGGTACCAACATAGATCTTACCCACTAGCCCTTCGTATTTTTTGACTATTTCTCCTGTCCTCTACTTTACCTGGTCCTTCCTGTCCTCTTCCCTGTTTCTGACCATATTAACTTACCTAGCATTGTGGATGGACAATTTCCAAGTTTTCCCAGCCAGCCTGGTCAACATAGGTATCCTCAGGCAATCCAGCAATTGTCTCATGTACACTGACAACCCACTTCTAGTTCACACAAATTCAATATGCAAGAGATGCATTTATATTAAGAACCTAGAATCTAGGCTCTCTCGCTCACCAGTCAGTACATCTGACAGTAAGCAAGTTGTCAGCATGCACATCTCACCATCTGCACCAACCAAACCAACACATAAACCTACATATGCAGAGGTCTTTACCAAAAGCATACCTAAACACCTGAAACCTCCCAACCACAAGTAAGCTTCACATAATACATTCCCTGCAAAACACAGTACACATAATATGTGTCTCATCAGACAAGCCCCTAAGGCATAACAGAAAACCAAATATCTTAATCATAGGTGACTCCATTGTGAGACAGTCGGATATCCCTCTCATTAGGCTGGATAAGGAAAAGGTCACGGTCAGCTGTCAGGTGCCAGGATCTGCCACATCACACATGCACTCAAATCCCTCAACAGGTACTGTTAAGTCTCCGTCATAGTCCATGTTGATGTAAATGATTTGAGACGTACCTCATTGAACTATATGAAGAGAGACATGATTGAGCTCTCTGATTATGTGTCTCAGGCAGGTATTTTCCTAGCCTTGAGCAGCATTTTACCTTCACCTAGGATGATGCCACCATACAAACAAAAAATGATCGACTTCAACAACTGGATAAGTTTCTGGTGTCATTCTAAGGGGATCCCAGTATCTGTTATCCAGGGATGATATGGTTGACAGACCCTTGATACTTTGTCAGAGATGATCTTCATCTGTTACCCCTTGGAGTATGGCTACTGGCCAAGGCTCTTGACACCCCATAGTGCCTTTTTAGGCCATGTCACAAGAACAAAATTGCTGATGTAAAAATACCCTCTAAAACAACCTCAAGATCATGCTGCTAAATGCTAGGACTCTAAACCTGAAACTGCACTCACTGGAAGCAGTCCTTATCTTGGAAGAAGCTGGCATCTGTGCAGTCATGGAGACCTGGTTTTAGGCTGCTGAGAGCACCCTAAACATACCGGGTTCCATTTCCTTCCACACATTCAGACCACAAACGGAAGGCATGAGAACTAAAGGAGGTGGTGTATCATTATTCATTAAAGATAAATACACCTCTAGACTGGTTACACAACACAATTCCCTGGAATTACTTCAGGTGCAATCGACTGTTGGTAAGACCCCTCTTCAAGTCATTGCCAGCTATAGGACCCCCTCCATGAAACAGGACATCCACTCAGCCTATTTGGATCTAGTTGAGTCAATCAAGATACAGTGGAACACCCTGGTTTTGGGTGACTTTAATTACCAGTCCATTGACTGGATAAATTATATGTATTCTGTCTGAAACTTTTCCTCAAAACACACTGGTTATGCCCCTGTACTAAACCTGACTAATTCTCTACTCTACCCAAACACAGTCAGCCTATCCTATACCTTACCTTTTCTCACTCTGTATTTCATTATTTCCATCCCTCTGGACACTTATTTGTTTAAAATAAATAAAATTACAAAACTCATTCTTTACTATTACTGAACATTAATCTGCCTTTTTTATTGTACTGTACTTGTATATGGAATTAGCCTGTATGCCTCCTTTTTTTTTCTACATTAAGTAATGTACCCAATTGTTATTTGGAACTTTACATTCTATTGAATGCATTTTTACCTTGTATTGACTTCTGTCCTCTCTATTATTTTCTGTATTATCCAGATTTGTCCTTGTATACACAACTAAAGTTATTTTATATTGTTTTGCGATTGTATTACCTGTGTGTCATGGAGCTTATCTCCCCGGGCCTCTACTGAAAATGGACATATATCCAGTTAGACTAGTCCAGTCAACAAATGTAAAATAAAATAAATAAATATTCTAACTCATTTGCCCCAAGGTTACTGGATTTCATAAACTCCCATGCCCTGGACCAGCTGGGTGATACCCCCACAAGGGGCTCAAATATCCTAGATGAGGTGCTCACCGGCATGGTGCATTACACCACCCCCAGTGTACTGCCCTCCCTGGTGAGATCTGACCACAAATCAATCTCGTTAGAAGTAACTATAACTCCAGACCTCCCCCCCTTAGCAGCAACTAGACTAAAAAACTTCTCCAAGACCACTTACAACCTCTTATGAGAGAGCATAAATAGCTTCATATCCCCTCCCCCTATGTTGGGTTATACACCAATGTTTTATATGAACATATGTACAATTGTGTTGATTCTGCTGTATCTGATGGGGCCAAAGTAAGATCTTCAAGGAAGAACAAACCTGCCTGCTGGACATCTGCCATTGATAGGCTATAGAATAAGAGAAAGAAATTGCCAATAGTTGGAAGGAATGGACTCAAAACTGGAAACACTCCCTCCTCAACCTAAACAAGCAAATAAAACTGCTTGTGAAGTTCTCTAAAGCTAGCTACAAATCCGAATTAGCTTCCACAAGTAAGGACAAACATAAAGCATTCTTTAGTTACAGTTGTAACCTCAAAGGAAAGTCCCAGATTTATGCTGAATTTGTATGCTAATGGTACTACATATACAGAACTTGTGGATATAACAAACCTGCTGACTGACAGGTTCATTTAGCCCCCTGTCCCTGCCACACATACCCCAAAGCATTCCCTCCACCCATCCATCACCTAGTATCTCTAAGGAGTAGATCTTAAACACCCCCTCAAGGCCAAAAACACAGCCTCTATGAGACCAGATAACATCCCAAGCTGTGTTGTACATGGGTTAAAACAGGAATTAGCAACACCACTGGGTACTCTCTTCAATCACGGCTTAAGCCCTGGCTTTGTCCCAGAGAAATGGAAAACAGCTACTGTCATCCCATTGCATCCATAGGCCCCAGGAACTATAGACCCATTATGTTTTTCCACACAGTCAAGATAAGGGCATTCCACGTTCTCCAACAGACCCATAACCAGTGGAGTTCTACAGGGATCAATTCTGGGACCCCTACTGTTTAGAATCTACTTCTCCAAAGCCTAGGCAAAAACTAAAGGTCTGTGGATGGCAAAGTTTGTTGATGACTGCAAGATGGGAGCAGTCATTGAGTCCCCTAACAATGTCAACATCCTGCAAGAGGGACTTACATAGACTACTAAAGGTCTGTGGATGGCAAAGTTTGTTGATGACCGCAAGCTGGGAGCAGTCATTGAGTCCCCTAACAATGTCAACATCCTGCAAGAGGGACTTACATAGACTACTAAAGGTCTGTGGATGGCAAAGTTTGTTGATGACTGCAAGCTGGGAGCAGTCATTGAGTCCCCACAACAATGTCAACATCCTGCAAGAGGAACTTACATAGACTAATGATTGGTGCCAAAGTCATGGTCTTAAATTAAATGTGAAAAAATGCATCATCCCCTTTGGCAAGGCAATGTTTCTGCAAACTACCACATCAATAGCAATACCTAAGCACTCATTCAGTGGTGAGAGACCTGGGCACAATGGTTGACAGCAACCTTACCTGTCATCACGTCTCCACAGTGGTAAGAAGGGCATTTAATATTGCTCATCTCGTACGTAAGGGCATTGCATCCAGAAAAAAGAGGCTATAATGCCTCTGTACTCTTTCCTCATCAGGCCAATTATAGAGTGTGATGCTCACTTTGGAATGTACCTTTCGAAGCACCTTCAGGAATTGGAGACCACAAAAGTTCCTTACCAAGAAAATTCAGGGTTTCCAGCATCTGTCTTATGTGGACAGAGTGAAATCATTGTCACTTTACTTTGTGTTGTACAGACTACTCCAAGGCAACCTGTGTCTTGCATATAAGGGCAATCTCTGACCTCCTTTAATGGGAATGCTGCACTCTGGCAAGTCAAATGGCACACAGATCAATCGATCTAAGGACCTTTACCTGGTATGCAACATCAACAAAACCTGCGGGAGGGACAGATTTGTCTCTCAGAGGTTGACTCATCTTTGAAACAGGCTTCCAATACATGTTAAACAGAGCCCCTCATTGACCTTATTTAAGCACACTTTGGACAACTGGATCAGTAATCAGAAATTCACCATGGGGTTTCCACTCATGCCCCTGTTGGACAGGGGCAATAGGTGCTGATTTTAGTGTCTGCTTTAAACAGACACTCTTGGGAACAAGGGTTGAACTTGGCTAGGCTTGTAAGGGCCCTAGGGCCATTAGCTTAGTAACCTCCTATGGTGCTAGTTGAGATTTGTTGCGATTGCGAGTAATTCCTAGTTGAGAACAAAACTGGAGTACGTGATCTTCTGCTTTGATCAATTGATGACTGGTTGGAGCAGTTATGAGCCAGTCATCCAAATAAGGAAATGCCCAGAATCCTTGCAGTCTCAGATAAGCTGCTACCACTGCCATGCATTTGGTGAACACCCTGGGGGCTGTGGTGAGACCAAAGAATGAGCGACTCCCAGCTGGAAGTATAAGTATCTTCTGGACTGCCTGTTCATTTTGATATGATTGTGCGCATCATGAAAATCTGTTGAGCACATCCAGTCGTCCTTGTGCAGAAATGGCATAGTGGACTGAATCAGGACCATTTGGAACTTTGTGTGCTGAACTGACTTGTTCAAATTGTGGAGATCTAAAATTGGTCTCCAGTGCCCTGTTTTCTTTGCCACTAAAAATAATCTTTCTGGTCTATGGGGACTCTCTTGGATGACTCTTGTTCTTGCAGCTTTTTTATTTCTAATGCTGCTTTCCTCCGACTGGGTGGAACATCAGGAATTTCGTTTACTATATAGGGAGGAGGAAGGAAAAAGGGAATTAACAACCTCTAGAAATAATCTTGTGTGTCCCTAAATCTTTTGTAATCTGTATCCAGGCTCTCTGGTGCAGGGATAAATGACCCTGACTGCCCCCAAATGTGGACAATCGGGACACCTTTCAGGAGTGCTGATAGGATCTGTTAGAGTACATATCCCTAGACCCATGGTTCTGCAGGCTGCTTCTGCCAAGTAGATGGCATCATCCATTACAGTTTCCCCCACTGCCTCAGGGGGAACCATCCCCATTGTAATCTTGGAAGGGGCCTTAGGACTCCACTGATTCCTGGAAAAGGTCCTTTGAGGGGTCAAAAAACAGCAGACAGTGTTTTACCATCCTGCTCACACCTGGATAGTGTGTCTTTAACCTTGGGGCCAAATAGCAAACTTCCGTCAAAAGGAGCACTGATGAAGGAAGACTCAAAGGGCTCCACAAAAATCATACAGGTGCAACCTGGCGTGCCTCGTAATGGAAATGCCTGTACCCACTACCCTTGAAGTACCTTCAACTGTATATGAAATGAGCCTCATGGCTGAATTTTAAATGGACTGTAGGGTTACCAACTGCGAGTCAATAGAAATTTATACCTCAGAAGTAATGGTCCCTGAGAGGGATTTGGTGGATTCTTTACTCAAATCCCTCTTAAGGCTAGTAAAGTGTGCCAAATTGTTCAGTGTTCAAAGTGCAAAGGTCGCTTCACAAATCTGTCCATTGCCCTAGACTCCCTGTTAGGAGGATGAACAGAGAAACTGTGTGACACCCCTGCACTGGCCCAGTAATCAAGAAGCCTCAATCCTCACCACATTGGGAGGATGACAAGTACACATGCAGTAAAGTACAATTTCCCTTAAGAGTACAGAGAGATCATAGTTACTCTCTCTCTCTAGATCCCCAGTAAGACTCCCCATTGGCACAGCTATAGGGTTATGATCTCAGCCGAGTGATCAAGCCAAAACCTCCAGCACCCTCTCTGTCCAACCAGTGCTGGTTACCTTTGTGGAGTAGGCTGTTGAGGCCCTTGACATAAATACAAGTGGGTTTAGGAAGGGGAAACTGAGGAAGGTAGCTGCATCTTTTCTATAGGAGCAGAAAGGAACTCTCTCCACCACCTCAAATGCAGAATGCCCTGAGGAGGAAGAAGCCAATGGCTCTGAGAAGACATGCTTTCAAACCACTGACTCCCTCTCAACAGAAGGCAAACCACTCAAAGCAGGGATCAGACTCAAGCTGTCAAGGGCCAAGGCTCCTAGGGGCAGAGATGGCTCTGACAATCATAGTGTTGACTAACACCCAGATCCTAAGCCGATGCTACAGCTTCAAGAGTCATCAGATTCCACTTGGAGACAGTACCAGATTTGAAGATACAATGAACTTCTCATCTGATAAGGATGGATCTGGGATTCTTGGTTCCAACTGCTCTAAAACCAAAGGTCAGATCAAAGGAGATACCATTGGCGGAGTAGTAATTATAAAGGTCTCCAGACCCGATGTGGTTGGAGCTGGGAGAATACCCCATTTGTACTTGCATTGATAGAAACTTCATCATCCATCCACATCTGCTTCAGTCAAACTTCTGGAGGATCGAGATGATGACACAATAGATGAAGTCTTTGGAGTGGTGGCATTTCTCCAGGAATGGGGATGGGAGTGGAGTGGAGTGGAGTGGACGGGACTCAGAGTGGACTCGTATCACATCTGAAGAAGATAATTCGGATCCGAGTGGGTCAGTTCTGATGATGCAGATTTGGCTTCAGAAGCTGCAGGATCTGAGAGTTTCACCTTCAGGTCAGACAAAGTTGGAGCAGATAATTTAGTTTTTGAGGAGGTTCTGCACCAGTAGCTGAGCTCGGAGCAGATGATCCGGAAGGGTCTAAAGGGTGCTTATTTGACTCTTTCTTGTCTATTTTCTTGGGGGTGGTTTGAACCCCAGGTACTGTTTGAGAAGTGGAGGGGAGCAAACCCCTCAAAATAAGTTTATTTCTATCCAGCAAGGCCCATGGATTAAAAGCTTTACAAATATCACAGGACACATTCAAATGAGCTGGACTTAAATAGATGCACAAGTCATGGTATCTTGTGGCCACAGGCCTTGTATTTTTTAAAATCTGTTGGTTTTTCAGCCATTTGTATCCAAAAGCTCACTCTACGAGAAAATGAAAGCTTTTTAAACAAGGAAGTGATTAAGGGGAAAAAAGTTACTAACAGTGGTAATCGAGACTACTGCTAAGGTACGAGGAAAATGAAAGCAAGAAAATACCAACAATGGTAATAAAACTACACTAAAGACTGGAGGAAGGGTAAGCGGTCCATTATAGAAGATAAAAGAAAATATATTAAATTTGCTCTTCTACTCACAATCATCACAAAAGGTCAAGAGCTAACTGGAACCATATCCTTAAGTGAAGGCAGCAAACAAAATCTGAGGTTTGGTAGGGGACTAATGCGTTATGGGTAGAAGAGGAACTCGAGAGTTTTCAGCATTCTATGAGCTGTAAAAAGTGGCTTAGTCTGATACAAACCCCAATCACTGAGGAATAAATAAAAATGACAACAGATCAAAAAGATAATACAAAAACTGAGAAACTGGAAGCTCATGTTTATGGATATGGAGAGCAAAATACAAGCAGTGAAAATGTATTTAGTCCCTTTAGTTTTATACACAGGTCATGCATATTTTTATCAATCAGAGGAGAAGTTGTGGACAGCAATTAATAGAGAGTTGAAGGATTTTATCTAAGAAGGGAAGAGAGCAAGGGTCAAGTGGGATAAGTTGATCCTTCGAATAGAACAAGGTGGTTTAGGAGTATGTGATTTGAAGGGATATTTTAGAGCTACTCACTTAAGACTCATAAATAATACAAGCAGAAAGCAATAATTCAAAGTGGAAAGGGATGATGACGAAGCAGGGGGAAATTCAAAATATTATATTCATAACATAATACAGTATTCTAGGAACTAAGCCAACACAAGAATGGAGAAAGATTCTGTCAATAGGGATGACTGCAATTAGAAATACTGACAATAGGCAAGAGAGGGCTGGAATTTACTGGAGAAAACTCGCAAAGTAATCAATGTATTGGGAGCAAATAATTAGACAGGGAAAGGTAATAAACTGGGAAGAGGTTAAGACATTTGCACTGCAGGCTGGAGACTGTCTTCCCTATCAGGGATTGATATCAGAGTATAGGCAGAGAGAAAAAGATCAGGGAATCTTAAGTGAAAGACCTGCAATGGCAGAGTTTTTAGCTGTATCTAGAAAAGAAACTGGTGTTAAAAAGAGATAATTAGGAAGGCATATAAAATATTGCACAATAACTACAGGAATCAATCAGAGGAGGTTAGAAAAGACTGGGAAGAGAGATTGGATAAATAATTGGCACAATGGTGCAGTGGTTAACATTGTCGCCTCACAACAAGAGGTTCTCTGTTTTGATTCTCTGCTGGGGTGCCCTTCTGTGTGGAGGTCTGCATGCCCTCCCTGCATTCACATGGGTTTCCTCCATGTGCTCCAGTTTCCTCCCACATTCCAAAGACATGTGTCTGGAGCACTTCTCCCCAGGCCTACACTGAAAATAGGCTCTGTCCTAGTCGGACTTCCTTGGTTAACAAATGTTGAAATAAAATAAATAAAAATTCATAAAGAAACAAAGGGAGGACATATGTATGGCTGCCAAATATGCAACAAAGTCTAGAAAATGAGGCTTTTTTTGCTTGGAAGTATTTGCATTTGTACCCCAAGCAGACTCCAAAAATTTTTACTCAGGTAGATGGCAAATGTTTAAGGTGTGAAAGGGAAGAAAGAGGTAACTAGAAACATGTTTTGAGAATGCAATGAGTTTACAGATTTTAAAAATTCCCTATAAAATATTCTGTTAAAAATTGGGTGAGCAAATGGATGCAACTAAGGAAATCATTTTTTTTTTTGAAGTGGGATCCAGAATGTGAATTGCCTAAACATAGTGAGGCCTTGTTGAGTTTAATTCTAGTGGCTGCCAAAAAGCAATTACTAGAAAATGGAAATCAAAATCTAAATCACATGTATTTGAAGTAGAGAATATTGTTGCTGTTCTGTCTTTCGGCTTTTCCCAGTTAGGGGTCGCCACAGCGTAACTCCAGTCCGCTAATGATTGGCAGTAGATTTTTACATGCAGAGTTGCCAGCCCTGACGCACAACCTTCGACGAAGGTATGCCCATTTATGCACGTCTCCACACAGAAGACGCTCTAGCTGAGAATCGAACGGGACAACGTCTAACTGTGAGGTGACAACTCTACCACACCACCACCACCGCAGTTGAAGTAGAGAATATTGTAACAGAGGTAAAAGAATTAGAATTAGAAGTAGAGTCTTGCGTAGGAACACATTTCAAAGAAAATATTTAAATTGTAGGAACAATACATGCAGAATAATGTTTTGGAGGAGGAGTGAGGTTAAGGGAAGACATGAATTGAACAGTTAATGTAAGGTTACATTTTTGCTAATTGTATAAAAGAATGCATGTATGTATATTTCTAACAGTGAACACTAACTTTTCTTTTATATAGATGTATGTTTGCCTATATCTTAAGTGCTAATTCAATAAAAGCGTGGTTCCAACAGAAGACCAGGTAGCTGCTGTACAAATATCCAAAACTGTGTATCTAAAGATGTAGTAACTGCTATAATGGAACGGTACTGAACTGAGAGGCTTCCCATACTTACTGTGAAGAACTAGATGCAATCATATAACTTATTCAAATAGTCTAAGCTCAGATACTTTCTGTCTCAACTTCTTAGAAAATTATATAAATACCTGTCTTTGCAGCCTTCACCCACTCAACATAAAATCTGGGCTCCTGGTGCACATTCATATAATAAAACAAATACCCTCTGTGATCAGAATATTCATGGAAAATATGGATAAATGAATGAACTGGAAGGTTTATTTTCAGTCTTTATGGACATAAAACTGGGATTTGTACTTACAGCAAATCTACATGGAGGATCAATTGAAAGAGTTTAAATCTCAGCAATCCTAACAGCAGATGCAGCTGCTACCAGGAACAATGCCTTCTATGATCGGTACTTAAAATCAGCTGAAGCTGCTGGCTCATAACTTACATAACAAAGAGAGAGAGAGAGAGATTTAGAGATGCAAGAAGACATAGTTTGCTTGGATACAGCTAATCCTAGGGACTTTGGATGAAAGGAAGCAAACTGATCAGATTGTCTAATAGACATAGTCTTATCCAAATAAAATCTGAGTTATCTATGCACATCCAAAGTATGCAGCATCCTCTCACTAGCAGCTTTGTGGAGAAAAAAGTACGCAAATGTATAGACTGATTAAGTAACAACTCATTTACCACCTTGGGTATAAAAGGAGGATTAGTATGCAAAGACACCTAGTCCTTATGAAACAACAAAAAAAAGGAAAAATAAGCCATAAGGGCTTGAAGCTCAGACACCCATCTGGCAGAAGGGCCAACTAAAGAACAGTCTTCCAGATAATGAGCCAAGATACTGTAGTGGTTAAGAGTCCTGGTTTTACATGCAGGTGTTCACGGTTTGAGTAGCATGACAGGCAACTTATTTGTAGATGGGAAATAGAAAGTTCACCCGATGGATCACGCTAGTGGCACTACTTGATAGAAGCACTGGGAACTAATGTCGGGCAGCACGATGCCAGGGCACTTCTATGAGCTAGGCTTGTAAAGGCTCCAGGGTGATTAGCCTAGTACACACCTATGAACCTATGAAGAGCAATGCTACAAGGAAGCTGAAGCAGTAGGCTCAAAAGGAGCCTGAGTCAACTTCTCCAAAACAAGTTTAAGATTCCAGGGAGGAGGAGCAGGCTTCCTGGGAGGGCTAATATAAAGGAAACCTTTAAGGAATTGCTTAGCTTCAAATCTAGGCAAACAAGCAGAGATAGCTGCTAAGTGGGCCTTAACAGAAGAATAAGCCAACCCAGCAATGAGCAATTCACACAAATAAGAGAACCAAAAGAACATTCACAGAAAGTGGATCCAGGTTATGAGAAAGAAACCAAACAGAATATCTCTTCCATCTGGGTAAGTAGGATTTCCTAGTCTCCTGCAGGACCATATTCACACCCTCAGAAAAAAAGTTGCCCATGTGGAATCAAAATCCTATCACCCACAGTGTCAGTTGAAGAGTGCACAGGTGGGGATGGATGATGGATCTCTTGCCTTGTGTGAGTAGGTGCACCCTGTGAGGTAACTTGTGATGACTGCCCTTTGCTAAATGTGGAAAATGGAACCAATGCTTTCTCAGCCAAAAGGGCATCACCAACAAGATTTTGGAAGCATCCTGTTGAATTTTGAACAGGACTTTTTCAATGAGGGGAAGGGGCAGGAATGCATAAAGAAACATCCCCTTCCAAGAAAAAGACAGGGCATCCACCTTCACACCAGAGAACCTGGGATTCTGGCACAAAATAGAGGAAGTTGTCTGTTCAGAGGGGAGGCAAATAAATCTACTTGGAGTACCCTACTGGTGGACAATGTCCAGAAAACTATTCTTGTCAAGCCATCCATTCGTGGGCTTAAGTTAAGATGTGCTTAGAGCATCTGTCACAATGTTTTGATCTGAGGGAATGTAAACTGCCTGAAGATGCACTTGATGCTGAACAGCAAGATCCCACACCAGGAGTGCCACCCAGCAGTAAAGGTAAGATCTTGGCCCCCCCATTTTATTTATATACCACATCACTGCAGTATTGTCCGTAAATACCTTGAGAGGTCCTGCAGAGAGGACAGGGTGAAAAGCCTAAAGAGCCAGCAGAAGAGCTCTCATCTCTTTGATACTGATGTGCACCTTCTCTGAGGAGACCAGACCCCCTGCACCTTTATGAAGCCAACAGCTGCTCCCCATCCCGCATCTGAAGCACACATGAGCAACCTCCGATGGGGATGAAAAGAGAGCTCTGGGTTTAAAGACAACAGCTGGATCCATCACTGAAGTTCCTTTTTAAGACAAGGTAGAAGAGTAACTACAAAATCTAGAGGATGTGCATGAAGTCAAACTGACTTCAGGAACCACTGAAACTTTCCTCTATGGAGTTTGGCCAAAGAGAGCAAAAAGATGGTAGACACCATGAAACTCAGAGCTCTCAAACTCCCTGGCTATAATGAAGGCCAGAGGAGGAACAGCTTAGAAGAAGGAAATGAGAGTTAATGCCTTGGGTGGTGGCAGGGATGCCAACATAGGCACCACCTGAATCCTGTAACCCAGAAAAACATGGTCCTGAGGAGGAGTCAGAGAAGACTTTTTGAACTGAAGAAGTGAAATGGCAAATAAAGATTTTGCAACAGGATCTCTAGCGAGGATACTTGAATCAGCAGGTTGTGCAAAAAGCAATCACAGGAGCGAGGCATTTGGTGAATATCCTTGGAACAATAGAAAGGCCAAAGGGCAAAACAGATGACTGAAAATGCAAGGAAGCAGCAGAGCAACAAAATCTTCCTGAAACGGGATAGATTGGAATATGGAGACAAGCATTCTTGAGATCCAGAGACACCATATAAGCCTGAGGAAGCAAAAGAGAATAGAATCTGAAGGGACAACATTCGAAAAGTGGGCACCTTCAGAAAAGTGTTTAAATGAGAGTGGTCTAGAATTGGTCTTTCCCTCCGGTACAACTCTTTTGAGTGTGTGCCTTTAACTCCCAGTGGGTGTGGCTTAAGCCTTTAAAAAAATGAAGTTATCACCTTACAGTTCTAGAAAATACTCATTGAAAGTGGTCCAATATCAATACAATTGTGTTTGCCATCACATATGCTTCAATGCAAAATATTCTGGTACTTTGTAAGTAACATGGTTTTGGAATTATTAATGCAAATATGAGCAATCAATATTTGACACCTAGAGGAGCAGTAGGAGTTAACTACAAAAGACGCCTGGAGGAGCACTTGGCTGTAATGAGTTACCCTATTTTCTGGGTACTAGAAGCTTCCTGGAGTACACCCCCCTTGGGACACAGGCACCTCTTGAAGAGTACCAAGTCAAAAGGTCTCGAGGTACCTCTGGGTAAAAGGGGAAGTTGCCGCAGAGGAGGCTGAGAAATGCTCATAACAGGGGGATGGGAGTTCCACACCATGAAATATCGCTGGTGAATAATAGAAGCCATGAATCCTGAGCAATCTGAAGCCAAACAGAAAGAGAGAGAAAGAGGGACATGGCTGGGAAGAAATGGATAGTCAATAGTCAGACAACACGTTTTATCTGAAAAGGAAGACTTCAGAGTCCCTGAAGTCTGAGTAACCTTAGCAGGAGAAGCCCGCTTGCCACTCTTTTTGCTCTTAGGAGGAGGGTGAGATTGCCTGTGAACAAATGCTGGCTTATTGGGATAGCTTCTTTAAAATTTAAGAACAGGAGACATGCATACACTTTTGAGTTTCTGTAAAGCCTTTCCCTTATCCTGAATAGACTTAAATCAGCAGCATCCTCCCCTCCTCATTACTGACCTAAAAGCAGCAGCCCTACAAAAAGCATCTGCTGCATCATAACTACACTTGATGGAATGAAAAACTTCCTGGGAAGAAGTCCCTAACAGGGAAAAAGCAGAAGTTTTACCCTCAGACTCTGGAAGATCAGAAATAAGAATTCGAACAACCAAGAAGTAACTGCAAGCTTAGAGAGACCAATAATCACCTGAGAGAAGCAGTCCAAATAGTACAAAACAAGAAAATGGTTTCTCCACGATGTAGCAAATGAAAAACGAAGTGTCTCAGGAATTCCAAATAATCCACTAGGTTATGTATTGAGCATAAAAACCTTTTTATTTAGAACAAGTGGGAAGATGAGCGCTTTCGCGTGGATACAACCACGCTTCTTCAGATAACATTTTCACCCACAAACAATCATTAAATAGCAAAGTAATAAAAATACCATTAATTGCTTAATGAATTCAATTAACAGTTAAAGGTATAACTGCTAAGAAATCTTAAAAACAAAAATAGAAGACGCAAGGGGAATATGTACATTGCGCATATGTTCTAAACAATGTTAAAACTCACAAAACATAAGAATGGATGTATTACCCGCTATAAAGTGTTATGTTAGAAAATATAATCAATATTAATATTAAAACCTAAAACAATACTATACACATGTGAACACTATATAAAAGAATATGTATAGGAAATATATATATGTATACAAAATACAAACAATGCAATGCAATGAATGAAAACACTAAGTGTATTATAAAGCCTGATGTAAAGCATTAATAGTAATGAACTAAGTAGAAAGTACATCAAATAAAATATAAATTATCTTGGAAACCTGACTAATGATATATACTTAGTATAACTTAATAGTAGGATAAAACTTATAACAAAAGGCTGTGAAAAAATATATATAGATAGTTGAGTAAACAAAAATCCTATTATTTATTAAGTATACATAAAAAATGTGTATGCATAAAGCATTAAACCACAGGACAAACCTGAAAATCTCTGAAGTAAATTAATAACCAAACATAACTAGATATCTACGATGTAGACAAAAAATATGTATTGTAAAATTGGCGTTTCCTGCCATCTAAAATAGGTTTTATAGAGACAGAGGTATTTAAACCAGGGTAGCTTTGTGCATTAAATCTCAAAATCCACTTTAACTCAGCTGCAGCAAGGCGATTACCCATATCACCACCCCTTAGGTTCATCGGAATTATCTCTAGAACCCTAAAATGAAAACCATGATCTGTCTGTTCTTTAATATGCAGTGCCAAGGCATTAGTATCATTAGATCTTTTTATTTCATAAAGATGATCATAAATTCTATCAGAAAGCCTTCTTTTAGTGAGGCCTATATAGAATGCGGTGCATTTTGTGCAAATTGCTAAATATACCAAATTCTTTGAGGAGCATGTGGCAAAAAACCTCGGATAGAATGCAAAATTCAGGGTAGGGTGAATAAAGGGTTGAGTAGTGCAAATATATGAACATCTGTTACATTTTCTGCAGGGAAAAGTCCCTAGTCTTTCACTAGCATTAGCATTGTAATTACTCATCATATGGTGTTCCTTGCAAAAGGTTTGCACAATTCTTATATAGAAAACTAGGGTATTCCCCCACCAAACGTACCACTGACTCATCAGTAGTTAGGATATTCCAGTTTTTTCGTATTATTTGCTCTAAACTTTTCACATCACTTGTATATTTAATGACATAACAAAGTTTCCTAACTTTATTGGGTATATTAGCATTCTTAAACCCTAGTTGTGTTACATAGTTGTTAGACCCTACTACACAGCTATCTGTCTCTGAGATGCCCAAAACATTTTGTTTGATGTTCTTAACAAGATTGCTGTTATATCCTCTATTTATAAATAGAGTTTCTAGCTTCTCTGCCTCCATCATTAGTGAGTGACCAGCCTGACATAGCCTAGTAATTCTAACGAATTGACTCTTGATGATGCCTGGGAAAGGACTTTTCCCTGCAGAAAATGTAACAGATGTTCATATATTTGCACTACTCAACCCTTTATTCACCCTACCCTGAATTTTGCATTCTATCCGAGGTTTTTTGCCACATGCTCCTCAAAGAATTTGGTATATTTAGCAACTTGCACAAAATGCACCACATTCTATATAGGCCTCACTAAAAGAAGGCTTTCTGATAGAATTTATGATCATCTTTATGAAATAAAAAGATCTAATGATACTAATGCCTTGGCACTGCATATTAAAGAACAGACAGATCATGGTTTTCATTTTAGGGTTCTAAAGATAATTCTGATGAACTTAAGGGGTGGTGATATGGGTAATCGCCTTGCTGCAGCTGAGTTAAAGTAGATTTTGAGATTTAATGCACAAAGCTACCCTGGTTTAAATACCTCTGTCTCTATAAAACCTATTTTAGATGGCAGGAAACGCTAATTTTACAATACATATTTTTTGTCTACATCGTAGATATCTAGTTATGTTTGGTTATTAATTTACTTCAGAGATTTTCAGGTTTGTCCTGTGGTTTAATGCTTTATGCATACACATTTTTTATGTATACTTAATAAATAATAGGATTTTTGTTTACTCAACTATCTATATATATTTTTTCACAGCCTAGGGAGATCTGGAACAGAAAGCCCCAGAGGAGGTTTCAATGCCATCAAAGCACTGAACAAACCCTGAGTGAAGACCTGCTACTCACTCTGTGGATCCCTAGGGGCAAGAGAAACGCGTTTACTTTTTTGTTTTTTCTTTAATGGGATATCTGCCCGGTAAAACTTAACTTGGAAGGCTCTGACCCAGGACAGCATTCAATAACAGTAGTAGGGACTTCTTCCCTAACTAAAATTTGAGGGACACACCTAGGCCACTTGGAAATAATCAGCCGTGATTACCCCTGAACATCCGAAATGGACATTTGCAAAGCCTCATTGGACATGCTGAAAATTGGATCCCCACCCGCCTCCAACCCGGTCACGGCAGAGGAATCTGACAACAAAGCTTAGTGAACCTCCGGGTTCTCACTCACCTCAGGATGTTTGGCAGAGGCTGGGCAGAGGAATATTGTAGTTTCTTATCCTTCTTCTCTAATGGCTGGCCCTTGGGGTGGGAAGTTCCTTCCAAAATATCCTTAGTGAGATGCTCAAGTCTACGATTCTCCAAATACAATGCTAAGGAAGAAAGCCTACTACATAGAGTTTTCAGTACAAAACTCTGACAAAACAAGAGATACGGTCATGAGAGGCACCCTAGGCAAAATAAACATTGTTCATGGTCGTCTTTATGGGGAATCTGTCTCCCACACTGACATTTACCCTGCCTGGATGACTTGAAACCCTAGACGAAACCAAAAGACGAGAAAAAATGAAACTCCAATAGGGCGCTTACCTGCAACGGCTCAGAAACCTGCAATGGGACATAGGCATTCATACTGATCGAGAGATGCATTCGGACTGGTGGCACAGTTCTGAGGATGGTACTTCTGTATGTCACCTTTATGCCCTACACTACATGAGGAATATACGTGTGATGCATGGCATACGTTAAAGCAATCTAAAGCTTTTATATACTGGCCAGAAATACGGCTACCCTAGGCAGGGAATACTAGAATGGAAGGACACTGATAGATGCCATGTGACCTAGGGTCCTGAAGAACTTCCCTGCTGCACGGGTTGTTCTCAGTGACTGTAGTGTAAAAAAAAAAAAAAAGCCTAAGAACTTGACTTTTTTAGGCAACAAGATCTATTCAGGGTGGTGTCTAATGGTGCTACTATAAAGATTATCCTGGGTATTAAAGGGACTTGGTGGAATTGGACAGATCCTCAAGTTATGGAGACAGCTGAGTATACTGGAGATTTTTCTGTAATTACTGTTCTAGACAAAGCAACAACAATAAGTAAAGTTGCCTTTAAAGAACTTTAAGGAAATGCTAGCTTTGGTTCAAATGGATGCAATTTGTCATCGTTAAAATAATTAAAATTTAAGATCCCAGAATGGAGCCAATTGGTTCCTAGGTGGTGTAATATGTAACACCGCTTTCAGAAATTGCTTGACTTGGCATACAGAGAAAAGGGATGTATATCGAATGGAAGAAATATGTACTTAGACATACAAGACAGGCAGGCTAGATTTGAGCAATTCACACAGGTATTGGTGTACCAGTGGAGCCGCTGCTTGGGATGGATCCTGGTCTCTGCTCTGCTATGCCATCAACAAAAAAATCTCTCACATTTGGCTAAATATGATTTTTCTAGTGACAGGTTATATAGCCTCCCTTTACATCTGCTGCATGTCCTCTGCAAAGAGGTGCCTGAATGGGATTAAAACAAAAACAAAAAAACTATTGACCGAATAACAGAGTACTAGATGAGGGACCCCTTGTACTGTGCGAGAAAGGTTCTGTCAATTGCCCTGGCCTGGTGTATGAGAAGGAACCACTGCTGTCTAGGTCAAATGGGAGTTGCCATCAGAATCTTGGAAGAGTCCTTGATCTTTAGTAAGTTTAATAATTTCCCCATTCAAGGGGAAAGGCAAAAAGGAATATAGGAAAGAAAAAATCATCTGTTCTCCAGGGCTGTTTGCAGGGAGTAAAAACTTGTGTAACTGTCCTTTGTGAATAAAAGCAAAATGATCTGTTGGGCAGTTCCCATGTGGACAGTGCCCTGGAAGACTTGTGGGCATAACATTCATTTATAAAGGGTATGTTCTGGATCTCATTAGTGGGTGTGCAACAGTATTCTGCTCTGATAGGGTGCCACATCCCATGCAATCATAGCTCATCTGCAAGGCGGGTAACACCTATTTGCTCCCTATTTATGCACCACTTCACGGTTGGGTTGACTATTACCAGCAATGGTTCTGGAGTCCACAACTGATTCAAGGCTTTTAATGCTTTTATCAAACCCATCATCTCTTGAAAGTTGATGTGCATTTTTTTTCCTTTAGTGGAGATTCCAAATCACCTGAACTTTCATCCCTTTGGGCGCTACTCCCCAGGCAAACTCTAAAGCATATTTGCTACAGACTGACATAGAATGGGTAGAAAGAGGGAGACCAGGATTTAGTTGACTCTAGGGTTGCCAACCATCCAAAATGTTTCTGGACTGTCTTGAATTAAGAGAAACTGTCTGGAAAATAGAGACGGCCTTTTTCGGTCCGGGAAAAAATAAAACCAATTGTCTGGTCTCCCCCCTCTTTTTTTTTAAGGGCATTCATCTTTAAGTATGCCATTTGCATCCGGTTACACAGACGGAGAACACAAAAACAGGTTACAAACACCTGTTGCGCCTCTGCGACCGATTAAGTCTTCATATTCCTCGTGGAATTTGAATTCCAGATGATGTTTGGACTAGAAACAGACAAGTGAGAGGTAGGCAGAGGTGTATGTGTGAGATTAAGTGATTAGTTCATCTCTGCCCCCCCCCTCTAAGCTTCCAGTGTTGTCTAACGTGATGCATTATGATTATACTGCTTGAAAAAAAGTGTAAAATCTTATCATAACCATAGATATCCTTCTCTTCCATGTTGCAGTACTTTAAACACAAGGGATCCTCTGCCTGAGGTGACCCGAACATCCAGCCCATATACAAAAGCTTAGCCTGGCTGTATGGTGTGTGGGGTGCCATACGTAGGTACCATAAACTGCAGGTCATAATGTGATGTCCACACGCAGACCTCAGAACTGAATGCCCCAGTCAGACAGTAGTCTAAGGGATGCTGATAAAGATGTAATCCATAGGGGGAAAGTTGACTGAATATAAAGGAGATGCCTTAGTGGGGGTAGGAGGGATAGATAGGAATACTGCAACACGGAAGAGGATATATGTGCTTATGGTAAGATTTTACACAGCTATTCTATGTCCTTCTATTCTCATGTTGCAGCATTCTAAACATGAGGGAGAGTACCAAAGCTCAGCCTGTGTTATGGGTGGTGGCAGAAGAACCACCTTCTAAGAAACCATGCAGGATGGCTTTTTTAAAGCCTGCCCTAGCCTTGGAGATACAGTCCAACTTGTAATGTTTAGTGAAAGTGTGGAATGAAGACCATGTGGCTACCTCTAGGATAGTGGCAGTATCTAACCTTTGAAAAAAGTCCCTGATTAGGCCACAGCCCTGGTACAATAGGCCTTCACAGCTCAGGGAACGTGTTTGCATGGAGAGTATCAGAAGGTAATAGTTTTGGAAATCCATGAAGAAATTGTTTGGAGACAGCTTTCCCAGAGCCCTGGGGTGAAGGGAGACAAACAGCTGTTGAGACTTTCTTATATTCTTAGTCTTGTCCAGGTAAAATCTAAGTTGCCTGTGAACATAGAGAGAGTGGAGCACTCTCTCAACTGTCATTCTGTGGAGAAGGAAAAAAGGTGGGCAAGTGGATGGATTGGTTAAGCAAAAGTTCATTGACCACTTCAGGCATGAAGGATTGGTTTGTGTGAAGGGAGACCCTATCCATATGAATTATTACTTATGGTGGGATGCATGTAACTCTGAAACCCTCCTAGCCAAAGTCAGGGCTACTAGAAGCACTGTTTTCTAAGTGCACATCTTCAAAGAAGCTGACGCGGCTGGCTGAAAAGGTGCAGTGGTGAGTTTTTCTATAATGTAATTCAGGTTCCCAAGGAGGGGGAATGGTTTTCCTTGATGACTTGATATGGATCACACCCTTAAGAAAAGATTTACCTCTAATCTGGGTAACAAAGGTGAACTGAGAGGTAGGCACATGGAGATAGCTCATAAATGGACTTTCACGGTGGAATATGAAAAGTACAGCTGTGTACACTTACCATAAATGTAGATGTTTGAGTGTATTCACTGTTGCAGTCATTACTTTTGGGTTATCTGCTTGCAGGTAGCCCTCAGTTGGCCTGATTAACAAAGTCTTGGGTCCTGCGTCAGTTGCTGTCCCTTCTTCCACGACGTCAGGTCATCGGGTATAAAACATGCATCCGACACTGTTACATTACAAGTACAAAGATATACCTCCAACAAAACAGCAAATACACCAAAAAGGCTTTTAAGCATAGTAAAGGAAAGTAGAGGTATAGTCAAAAAAAGTAAGGGGGCTGGAGGGAGGGTAACCAGGACTGCAACAGTGAATACACTCGGACATCTACATTTATGGTAAGTGTACACAACTGTACTATGTTCTTCATGTTTCACTGTTGCAGTCATTACATTTGGGTATATTCCCAAAGCTATGGTTGGGAGGAGGAATTTAGATAGCATTAGGGCCAGTTATAAGGCCCTGCAAGACTGCAGTGGCAAAGCCAGCTCTGGATTTAGAGAAAATTGGCAAATGATAACGCTTGGTGAAGTATGTACAGAACTCCAGGTAGCAGCTTCTAGGACATGGGGGATAGGTTTTCCATGGTGCTTATAGCAGAAATGAATGCAATGGATTATCCATTTAGAAATGGTTTGCTTTGAAACAGCCTTCCCCTCTGCCCTGCAGCAAATGCCACCAGCAGTTGTTCAGATTTCCTTTGAGGTTTAGTCCTGTCCAAGTAGAATCTAAGTTGTCTGTACACATCTAAGGAATACAGTATCCGTTCCCCTTTATTCTGTGGATTGGGAAAGAAGGTTGGCAAATGAATGGACTGATTAAGAGCCACACTGGATACCACCTTGGGCATGAAGGATGGCTTGGTTCTGTGGGACACCCTGTCCGCATGAAAGATGATGAAAGGCTCCACTGCCATAAAGGCCTATAATTCAGATACCCTTCTAGCTGAAGTGATTGCTAAAAGGAAAGCTGTTTTCCAAGAAAGAAATTTTAAGTCTGCAGTAGCAGCTGGCACGAAAGGAGGTAGAGTGAGTTTCTCCAATACAAAGTTAAGGTCCCAAAGCTGGGGTTGGAGCTCTCCTGGGTGGTCTTAAATTTTTGGCCACTCTGAGGAACTGCTTGAGCAGTGGATGAGAGAAGAGAGGAGGGTTCTGTGTTATAATGAGCTGAAATGGCCGAGGTGTGTATTTTAATGGAGGAAAAAGACAGGTCCTTGTGAAGCATCTCGGTTAAGTATTGTAAAATCTGAGGTAAATTGGCTGCTGCTGTGCTCATCCCCTTGAGATTGGTTCCAGGCACAGAATCTTTTCCATTTTTCAGCATAAGATTTTCTAGTACTAGGCCTCCTTGCCTCTAAAATATCCATCACAGGTTTGATGAAGGATGGTAAAGGAGTGATTAAGTAATTAGCCAGGCTGCAAGCTTCAGTGTTAGAAGCTGAGGGTGCAGAATCTGGTTCGCCTGCTGAGACAGCTGGGAAGGAGTCTGAGGCAGTGCCATGGAGATAACCATGTCACACTGCGCAGGAGGGGTACCAGTGTTGGCGCAGCCAGTCTGGAGCAATCAAAATCATCCTTGGTTTGTCCTGTTTGATTTTTAGTAGTACTTTGGAGAGCAGAGGCGGGGGGGGGGGGAGGCATAGACTGACAGGTTTTCCAGCTGAAGGGCAGAGCATCCACATTCCAGGCTTGTTTGTGGAGAGTCCTTGTGCAAAATTTGTCCAATTGGTAGTTCTGGGGAGAGGCAAACAGGTCTACAGCTGGGCTCCCTCATTTGCTTGTCAACATGTTGAAAATCCTTGGTTCCAGTTTCCACTCATGTGGGTCCATGAGATTTCTGCTTAGTCCGTCTGCCAGTGTATTTAATTTTCCTAGCAGGAATTGAGCTTGTAGGTGCACTTGGTAGCTCAAGGTTGTGTTCCACAATGCCATGGCTAGTCTGCAGAGGGGGTAAGAATGTGTACCCCCCTGCTTATGTACCACATAACAGTGGTGTCCGTCTTTACCATTAGTTGCTCTGGAAGAATGTGGTCCTTGAAGGCTGTCAGAGCATTCTGTACAGCTAACATTTCTTTTTGATTGATATGCAGGTGCATTTGCCTTGGGCTCCATTTGCCCTGAATGCACTTCCCTGCCAGGTGAGCCCCCCCCATGCATAGTCTAATGCCTCTGTTAGGGTTTGGGTGGCAGGGGTGGTGTGAAAGGTAGTCCCTTGTTTTGGTGGCAGGCCTCTGCCCACCAAAGGAACTCTAGGCGTAGGCAAGGCATGATAGGAATCACTGTTTCTAGGTCTTGAGAATGTTGACACCATAGGCTTTTCAGATACCACTGTAGTTTCCTCATATGCAGTCTTGCATATGGAATTAGAAGAATGCAGGAGGCCATACACCAAGGCTTGCAGTATTTGCCTTGCAGATAGCAGGGTTTTTGTGGCCACTTGTTTGAAGTAGGTTGTAAAATGAATTTGCTTTTCTGGCATGAGGTAAGCCATCTGGGAAGTTGTATTTCAAGCTTGCTCCCAGGAATATAATTTGTTGACAGGGTACCAGTTGTGATTTCTTTTCGTTTATGGTGCACCCCAGACAAGTTAGAACCCTTTGTACAAAGGCCAGATGATTCAAAAGTATGTCCTGGCTTTCTGCCTGAATTAGACAATTGTCCAGGTATGGGTATATTTGAATATTTCTTTGCCTTCAAAATGCAATAACTGGAGCTAAGGCACTTTGTGAATACCCTGGGCGCAGTAGATAAGCCAAAGGGCATTGCAGAGAATTGACAGTGCATGTAGCCTGCTTTGAAGCTTAGGTATTTTCTGCAAGATTCCCTGATTGGGATGTGCAGGTAATGCTACTTTTAAATCTATTGTTGCCAACCAGACATCTTTGCCTAGCATAGGAAGTAATTGAAGAGTCAGCATCTTGAATTTTGGAATCTCCAAAAAGGTGTTTAGAGTAGACAGGTCCAGGATAGGATGCCATGAATCATCTTTTCTGGGTACCAGGAAAAGTCTCAAGTAGAAACCTTGCCCCTTTTCCTCTCCTGGCACCAGTTGAATAGCCCCCATGCTTAAGAGAGAAAGTACTTGTTTTTGGGTCTCTGCCCACTGATTTGAGGGTAGGTCCAGCCACCCGCTTGGTGTTGGCAACGTGTGGAAGTGAAATCTGTATCCCTGGGACACTATATTCAAAACCCATTTGTCCTGGGTAATGAGTTCCCAATTCTTTGCATGAAGAGCAGGAAGTGGAGGCCCCCCACTTAGTTCTGTGTGTCCCCTGGGACTGAAACCTGGGGGTTTTGCTGTCTGGGTTTGGCTTGAGAAAATCTGGAAGGGGCTGCAAAGGGCCAGTGCATACTAAATCTAGGAGGCAGAACTTGTAAAAAATCTAACAGTTTGCATAAATTTAGCTTTATTTTCCATCTTTTTAAGAACTTCCTTAGCCTTGTTGCCAAACAGGCGGTCCTGATTTAAAGGAGCATCCAACAATTTATTTAACATGGCCAAGCAAAGATTGCTCCTTAAGCCAAACACGCCTTCTGAGTACAGACCCAGTAACAGCAGCCCTGCAAGAGGCCTCTAATGAATCAAAACCACATTGCAAATTATGTTTTCCAACTTGTTTAGCAGAATGCATTAAATCTTGTAATTCTTTATTTTCCACACAGTCAGGAATCAACATCATTTTCTGTTTAAGCAGTCAAATTAACATGTTGCTGATACTTTAACATATGAAACTGGCAGTTTAAAGTCCTAGTGGCCAAGGTTGCAGAAGTGTAAACCTTCTTACCCCATCTATCCAGCACCCTGGATTCTCTATCAGAAGGGGTAGGATTTTTAATAGTAGATGCCTTAATGCCCCTGGGCCCCCTGTGAAATAGTCTCTGGATCTGCAATAGGATTTTTAAAAAGGAACTTGTGGGACTCAGGGACCCCGTAGTATCTGCCAGGTTTTCTGGGAGCAGGAGGCAGGGAATCAGGGGCCAAACTAGATTCCGAGAAAGCATCATCAACAATGTCTAGTACAGGAGGAATAGCTAAAGGCCTATGCTGAGGTAAGAGAAGAAAATCCCTAAGCCTCTTTTTTGAATCAGAAAAACCCTGGCTTTCCCAGTGGAAATGCTCCCTCAGGAAGGGAAGTAGATGAAAAGGAGTCCTCTGCATCAGAATCTTCATAAGTAGATGAGGGCAAATCAAGATAATCAGAAGAATCAGAAACAGAACCCTGATCAGAAGATTCATAATCAACTTCAGTCCTAGTCCTCTTAGAAGGGTGGGGGGGGGGGTGTTGGCTACCCCTGATTAGAGTTATTAGATCTTCAGCCATTCTTACTTGTTTTTAGGCATAGGGGCCTGAGCATGTGGCCTGGGCATTTTTTTTGTAGGCATGGATCGAGATTTAGGTCAAAGTAAAGAAGGAAGCGTCTGTTTGATATGCAAGTCCATAGGCCTGAATACACCCTCGGAAGCCGATGCCTGCACAATGGCTCCAGACCCATCCAAGGCAGAGACATCTGTGGGTTCCATAGTTGAAGCATCTCGTGGCATACTGGACACTGAATGGGTCTCAGTAGAGGTCTGCGAATCAGAAGTAGCGGGTATCAGGGGCTGCAAAAGAACCTCACTGAGTACCGGCAAACTGGTGACTGGCTTAGAAGCATCGGTAGTTTTGGACCTCGGCGGCCTGTTTGTCTTTATCTTTGCGTTTTTTCAGAATCCCGGTAGTCGGATGGCTAACAGACATTTCTGGATAATTAAACAGAGAACCTAAATATTTAGAGGTGAAAATATACTGATGACTGATAGCGTGCTGATTAAATAAAGCACAAAACTGACAGCAAGGTACGGCGTGGTCAGGCCCTAGGCAAGGAATACAGTACGAATGAAAATCTTTGAGGTATTTGCTTTCCACAAGTAATGCAATTATTAACTTTTACTGACATCAGTAAGGAGCAAGAAAAAGTTTCCCTAATGGGTTACTTAGCTTTAGTTGAAGACTTTGGTTCTGAAACTCGAAAATGAAAATTTCAGGAGTCTGCCGACCAGCACTTGCTAACTACTACTTCTTCGGGCACCGCATGGCAAGAAAGACTGATGTAATGGTGTCGGCTGCATGTTTTATACCCCTGACGACCTGATGTCATGGAAGAAGGGACAGCAAACCGATGCAGGACCCAAGACTTTGTTAATCAGGCTGAGGGCTACCTGCAAGCAGATAACCCAAATGTAATGACTGCAACAGTGCAACACGAAGAACATGTTCTTTCTTTAGAAGTTCACACAAGTAAGACAAAACTAGAGGTACATCTGCCTTAAAGGGATCTAGTTGACCAACAGGGGAACCTTTTCCATTTAGAAAGGTAGGATCTCCTGGTAGTGGGTTTCCTGGCCTTCTGCAGGCCAGACAGCACGTCCTCTGAGTAAAGGTGCCTAAAAGAGATAAGAAGTTTATCACCCACAGGATCAGTTTGAGTGTTTGTAGGTGTGGGTGGATAAAGAGATCCCTTTTGTTGTGTGATGAGGTCCACCTTGTGAGGTAACTTGTGGTGATTGCCTTTGGCTAGTGACAAAAGGAGGAACCAATGCTGCCTTCACCAAAAGGGAGTCACCAGCAGGATTTTGGGATTGTCCTGTTGAATCTTCAGCAGGACTTTGTGAGAGAGAGAAGGGGGAATGCATAAAGAAACATCCCCTTCCAGGAAATCAATAATGCATCCACCCCTCATACCTGAGGAGAGGGAGTCCTTGTGCAGAATGGCTGCAGCTGCCTGTTCTGAGGGGAGGCAAGCAGGTCTATTTGAGGTAACCCCACCGGTGGACTATATCTAAAACCACATCCCTGTGCAGCATCCATCCGTGGTTTAGAGATAATGTCCTGCTGACAGCATCTGCCTGAACATTGTTTTGTGATGGAATATAAACTGCCTGCAGTGTTACCTTATAGAGCATGGTCATTTCTGAAGCTTGGATATCCAGCCTGCAAAGTAGGTAGGATTTTATTGCCTTTTGTTTGTTGATGTACCACAGGACTGTGGTATTGTCTGTGAAACTTTTTAGTGGCCCTGGGTGAATGACAGGAAGGAATGTCTTTAGAGCTAGGATAAGAGCAGTCATTTTCCTTATGTTTGTTTTTTTCCTTTGATGGTATTCCCAATGTCCCTGAACCTTCAAAACCATTCATAGTTACTCCCCACCCCAGGTCCGATACATCTGTGCACATCTTTTGATCCATAAGGCAAGGTTAGAGGCAGTCCTGGGTTCAGGTGAACTTGCTGGATTCACCAACAAATCTCTTTCTTGAGACATGGAAGAAAGGGAATCTGAAATTCTAATAGATGGGTGTGTTGGGACCAAACATTCATCTGGTACCATTGAAACTTCATGTGTAATCTGGCTATGGGCAGCACTGGAAGTGTGGCTGCCATGAAGCCCAAGAGGCGTAGAAACTCCCTGGCTGAAATGCTGCTGGCTAGTAGTAGTTCCTTGAAGTATGCGGTTGCAAATGGGACCTTTTCTGGATGGAGAAAAGCCTTCATCAGATCTGTCATTCTGCACCCCAAGAACACCTGATCTTGGGGGGGGGGTCAGGGAGGACTTGAGCTGGCTGATGGTGAAGCCTAAGGCTTCTAGGAGGGAAATGGTGAATAGTAAATGGCTTCGGAGGGTATCTGGATTATCTGCTTGGACAAGGAAATTGTCCAGGTAAGGGTAGATCTGAATGCCTTTTGTTCTGAAAAAGGCTACCACTGGAGCTAGGCATTTTGTGAATACCCTTGGTGCTGTGGACAAACCAAAAGGTAAGGCAGTAAACTGATAATGCAAGGACTGCAGAGCAAAACATAAGTATTTGCAGTAAGATGGGTGAATAGGTATGTGAATATATACATCCTTCAGGTCTAGAGTGGCCAGATAGGAATTGGGGGTCAAAAGTGGAAGAAAGGTTTGAAGGGACAGCATGCGAAAGGTTGGAAAATAGAGAAAGGGATTTAGTAGGGACAGGTCCAGGGTGGGTCTCCATGGACCATCCTTCCTTGGGACTAAGGAGAGTCTGGAATAAACTCCTAGGCCCTCCTATCCTGGTGGGACCTTTTGAATTGTGCCCTGATGGACCAAGTCTTGAATGGCCTGTGAGATGAGGTGAATTTGGTCCTTTGGGAGATGTGGGATTCCTTTTGGGATGGATTTTTCTTTCCAAGTCATGAAATATCCTTTTTTCCACAATTGACAACACCCAGTTGTCTGATGTGATGTGTTGCCACAGGGAAAGACCGTGAGAAGTGGGCATAAAGGGGAAGATTACTTGGTGTCTTGACAGTCTCTCATTGTTGGGCCTGTCATGAAAAGGCTGCCTTGGAGTAGCCTGGGGGAAGGTATGCCTGGCAGAGGATGATATCCTGGCACCTTTTCTTTGCTTTGAAAAGAGTGGTGCTGAGGCCTTCCTGACAGAATTGGGTTTGGGAAGATAGTTTCTATGAATCTTTGGCATTGGTGATACAAACAGATGCTTGAGGTCCTGCAACGGTTTGCTTTTCTCTTGCAGAGTTTTAAAAAGCTTTGCAGTTTCCCAAAAAGAAAAATCATCAAGTGTAGCATCCATCATTTTGCTCTTAAAATAATCAGATACAGGTTGTAACCTTAGCCAGGAGTACCTCCTAAGAACAGAAGCAGAGGCAGGTGATCTAGATGATGCTTTTGCAGCATCATAGCTGCATTTTATGGAGTGCCTCGAGACCTGTGCAACTAAAGAAAGGGTAGAGGCAGCCTGTGCTTTGTTAGAGGAATCAGGAGCAGCATTAAGTTGGTCCAAGACCTGGGAAATAAGAAAAGTACAGTTTTGTACCTACCATAAATGTAGATGTCCAAGAGGTATGCATCTGCAGTTCTAACATATGGGTTGTCCTGCCTCAGGCAGCCCTTCGGTCGGCCGGATTCCAAAGTCTGGGTCTGGCCTCGGCTGATGTCGCACTTCACCCGACGTCATAGCTGCTGTTTATTGGGTATAAAGGCATCAGCCGACGCCATTTTCCTCAGTGTTTCTTGCCCCAGATGTCAGGTGCCCTCTGGTAAGGCTAAATTTGGATAAATGCAAATAATTCCAAACAGTAGAGAGCAAACAATATATAAAAAAAAAAATATATATATATATATATATATATATATATATATATATATATATACAAACAAATACACCATAATAGATTCCCCCAGCTAGCTAAAAGAGGGGTAAATACCCTAGGAATACCACAGAGGGGAAGGAGGGTGGGTAATCCTGACTACACATGCATACCTCTCGGACATCTACATTTATGGTAGGTACAAAACTGTACTATGTCCTTCAAGGATGAATCTGCAGTCCTAACATATGGGTAGAATACCATAGCCAAACTGGGGGAGGAGGCACTAAGATGATTATGGTGTAGTTAAGATCCCTTGCAAAACAGCAGTTGCAAAACCTGCTCGGGATCTGGAGTATAAAGGTAGATTGTAATGCTTGGCAAATGTATGCACGGAGCTCCAAGTAGCAGCTTCTAAAATGTCTTTGGTAGCCACCCCTCGTAGGAAAGCTGTAGTAGTGGCTGTAGCCCTTGTGGAGTGAGGTCTGATGTTTTCTGGAGTTGTTTTTCCATGAAAAGAGTAACAAAATCTAATGCAATTTCCTATCCATTTTGAGATAGTCTGTTTTGAAATTGCTTTTCCTTCCATTCCTGTTGCATATGCTACCAGAAGCTGGTCAGTTTTTCTGTTGGTCTTGGTTCTGTCCAGATAGTAGCGCAATTGCCTGTGCACATCCAAGGTATGTAGTAATCTTTCCCCCCTGTTCTGTGGGTTGGGGAAGAATGCTGGTAGGTGGATTGCTTGGTTCAATGATACCCTGGAGACCACTTTTGGCATAAAAGTAGGGTTGGTTCTCAAGGACACTCTATCCTGATGGAAGATAAGGAAGGGCTGTACTGCCATTAATGCCTGTAATTCCAAAACCCTTCTTGCTGAAGTGATTGCAAGCAGGAAAGCAGTTTTCCAAGATAAGAACTGTAATTCTGCTGTTGCTGCTGGCTCGAAAGGGGGAAGTGTTAACTTTTCCAACACAAAGTTAAGGTCCCATGTAGGCAAAGGTGGCTTCCTTGGAGGCTTTACATTCTTAATTCCTCTCAGAAACTGCCTGAGTAGAGGATGAGAGAAGACTGGAGGATCCATGTTGTATTCTGCTGAAATTGCTGATGCATGAATCTTAATGGAGGAGTAAGACAGGCCATTGTGGAAAAGTTCTGCTAAGTATTCCAGGATGTTAGCTATGTTTGCCAGTGATACATTTTCTCCTTTTGCTGCACTCCAAATGAGGTATCTTTCCCATTTGGCTGAATAAGTCTTCCTTGTGGAGGGTCTGCGAGCCTCCAGGATAATGTCCTTAACCCTCTGAGATAAATCTGGGTTATTTTGTTTTATGTAATGTTCCAGGCAGCTAGCTGTAGTGTTTTCAAGTTTGGATGTAGGATCTTGTAGTTGTTCTGTGTTAGCAGTAACGGAACTAGAGGTAGATGCCATGCGTGTGTCCGAGACATACTCCTCAGTAGCGGGTACCAATGCTGCCTCGGCCAGTCTGGAGCTATCAGGATGATCCTTGGGTGGTCTTCTTTGATCTTCAGTAGCACTTTGTGCATCAAAGGAAGAGGTGGGAATGCATACGCTGTCAGGTTTTTCCAACTGAAGGATAGGGAGTCCACCTTCCAAGCAAGAGGGTGGTATGTCCTTGTGCAGAATTTCCTCAATTGGTGGTTGTGTGAGGATGTGAACAGGTCTATTTCTGGTAGTCCCCATTTCTTTGTAATGGTTTTGAAGATGTCTGGATGCAGCATCCATTCGTGGGCATCCGTGGTAGTTCTGCTTAAGGTGTCTGCTAGTATATTTTCTTTTCCTGGCACAAATTTGGCCTGGAGTTGAATGTTGAGGTTCAGGGCCACATTCCACAGGTCCATTGCCATCCGGCATAGAGGATATGAGTGTGTGCCTCCCTGTTTGTTGATATACCACATGTCTGTGGTGTTGTCCGTCCTTATCAGCAAATGATCCTGTTGAAGTAAAGGTCTGAATGTCTGTAGTGCCTGTTTCACTGCCAGCATCTCTTTTAGATTTATGTGAAGGTTCAGCTGGTCTTGTGTCCATAGGCCTTGTATACACTTGTCCACCATGTGTGCCCCCCAGCCTAGGTCTGAGGCGTCCGTGGTGATGGTCTGGCTTGGGTGAGGTTTGTGGAAGGGCAGTCCTCTGTTCATCTGACAGGCCTGAGCCCACCACAGGAATTCTTGTTTCAGGCATGGAATTATTGGAATCTGGGCTTCTAGACTGTGCTTGTGTTGAGACCATACATTCCTTAGGTACCACTGCAACTTCCTCATATGCAGCCTGGCATGTGGTATCAATATTATGCAGGATGCCATGTAACCCAGGGCTTGCAGGACTTTCCTTGCTGTAAGCTGGTTCTGCGTTGTTAATGCCATGAAATAGAGTGGTAGTTGCTTTTGCTTTTCTGCTGTGACAAATGCCATTTGATTTGATGTGTCCAGTTCTGCACCCAAGAATGTTATCCTTTGGGATGGTACCAGCCTTGACTTTTTCATGTTGACTGTGTATCCCAGGGCTTGCAGTAGTTGTATAACCTTTTCCAAATCTTTTGTTAATTTGGTCTTGTTGTCCGCTTGTATTAGGCAGTCGTCCAGGTATGGATAAATCTGAATTCCCTGTAGCCTGCAATGAGCAATTACTGATGCCAGGCATTTCGTGAATACTCTGGGCGCAGTAGATAAGCCAAAGGGCAATGCTGAGAATTGATAATGCTCTGATCCTGCAAGAAATCTGAGGTATCTTCTGCAATCTGGTCGTATAGGGACGTGCAGGTATGCCTCCTTGAGATCTAGAGTCACCAGCCAAGACTCCTTGCCCAGCATGGGAAGAAGTTGCTGTAGGGTCAGCATTTTGAATTTTGGAACAATGAGATGTGTTCAGAGCGGACAGGTCGAGAATAGGCCTCCATTGGTTTTCTTTTCTTGGTACCAGGAAAAGTCTGGAGTAAAATCCTTGCCCTTGTTCCATGGGAGGTACCTTTTCTATAGCTCTCATCCTTAGTAGGTGGTTGATTTGTCCTAGAGCGTTTGTTTTTTGGTTTGGTGGTAGGTTTGGCATTCCTCTCTTCATTGGTAGAGTGTGGAAGTGAAACCTGTAGCCTTTGTCTATGGTCTGTAAAATCCATTTGTCTCCTGTAATGTAATGCCAGTTTACGGAAAATAAGGCTAGCTTTCCGCCTAAGGGTGCTTCCAGTTGTTCCCTGGTAGGCGGTATCAGAGCCAAGTCATTGTGTCTGTCCTGTGGAAGTGGTCGTAGCTGGATCTGTGGCAGTACTTCTCTGGTTGTTAGGCTGCCACTGACGTCCCCTGTAGGCACCTCTGGATTGACCTCTGCCTCTCGGGCGCCTATTTCTGCCTCTCTGTGCTCTGGAGGCGTCTGGAAAGGACCAATTCTTCGAAGGCCAATTTCTACTAAACCATGGAGGCTGGACCTGTAAGAAATCCTTGACTGTTTGGACAGATTTTGCTTTTTCTTCCACCTTCTTTAGCACTTGCTGTGCAGGGGAACCAAACAAACTTTGTTTCTCCATGGGAGCATCTAGGAGCTTTGACTTTACATGGTCTGGTAAGGATTGTTCTTTTAACCATGCATGCCTTCTAATCACTGTTCCAGTCATAGCTGATCTAAAGGAAGCCTCCGGTGCATCATAGCCGCATTTTAAGGAATGATTACTGACCTGCTGAGTGTTGTGTACCAAATCCTGAAGGGACTTACGGTCTATAGGTTCAGGAGAGGACAGTTTTTTTATTTAGCTGGTCTAACAAAAATTCCTGATACTGAATCATGTGGAATTGACAGTTTAAGGCCCTAGCCGAAAGAGTAGCAGAAGTATAAACTTTTTTACCCCATCTCTCTAATGCTCTAGATTCTCTTTCAGAGGGGAGGGGGTTTCTGGCAGAGGCAGCTGCTACAGCTTTGGGGCCCTGTGAAATGGTTTCAGGATCTGCAATAGGAGCCTTATACAAGTGAAAGTGTGTGTCCAGGACCCTGTAATATCTGTCAGGCTTGGCAGGGGCCGGGGGAAGAGAGTCAGGGGCAGTACAAGCATCATTATATGCATCAACAACTGTTAGTACTGGAGGAATGGCTAAAGGCCTATGCTGTGGTAAATGTAAAAAGGTCCTTAGCCTTTTCCTTGAATCTGAAAATTCCTGGCCATGCCATTGAAAATGCTCTCTCATAGTATGTAAGGTTTCCCCAAAAGAAAATTCCTCAGGAGGAGAGGCAGAAGGAATGGAGTCTTCTGCATCCGAATCCTCATAAGGGGAATATGGGCCTTCTGGAGGTTCTGAGTTTTCTGAATCATCCGAGGAACAGTCTGTTGAAACTGGATCTGGGGGCTCTGCTCTAGGCCTCTTCTCAGGAGGGGGTTGAGAGGCCCTGTCAGGGTGAGGTTGGGATCCCCTGATCAAAGAAATGAGATCCTCAGCCAGGCTGAGCATTTGGGAACTAGAGGTAGGCCTTTGTGAGGGGGTTTTAGCAGGCAAGGCCTTAGAAGATTTAGCTGCTTTAGCCCTAGAAAAAGCCTTGATAGACATAGATGCAGGGGGCCTAGCAGCTCCACGTGCAGGAGTAGATATGTCTAAAGGAATAGTATCTGATAAATCCTGGGTACCTGCTACAGCAGGGGAAATTTCAGTAGCAGATTCAGCCATGCTGTGTGAGGCCTCGGCTATAGGAGGCATGCTTTCGGCCGAAGGAAGAACCGTGGACTCGGTTTCAGCCGAAACAGAGACACTCGCGGTTGGCTTAACCGTGGTTTCGGCCGAAACCGCGGGCCGCGAGTGTCGGTCCTTTTCCTTACGCTTTTTAGCTAATTGCGAAGTCGGAGTCTCCGACGGCATTTTGTAAGCAAAAGCGGGACCAAAAAACTCCTCTGCAACCTCCGACCGACGTCTAAGTGTCCGTCGGTTGAAGGAAGCACAGGCTAGACAAGCTGCTACGTCGTGGTCTGGGTCTAAGCAAGGAAGGCAGTAAGAGTGGAAATCCTTATGAGGTATTTGTTTCCCACAAGTTAAACAGTTATTTACTTTTTCTGACATCGGCTGAGGCAAGAAAGAGTCCCCAACGGGGTACTTAGCTTTTTAGAAGTCTTCGGTAGTAGTAATCTCTGGATCTGACCGACCGGCACTTGCGAACAGCTTCTGCTTCGGGCACCGCGCGGCAAGAAAGACTGAGGAAAATGGCGTCGGCTGATGCCTTTATACCCAATAGCAGCTATGACGTCGGGTGAAGTGCGACATCAGCCGAGGCCAGACCCAGAGTTTGGAATCCGGTCGACCGAAGGGCTGCCTGAGGCAGGACAACCCATATGTTAGGACTGCAGATGCATCCTTGAAGGACATCAGGGCATACTTCACTATATCGGTTTGGCAGTTGATGGCTCTGAAGGCCAGTGTAGAAGGTGTAAATTTTCTTTCCTAACCTACCCATCATTTTGCTGCCTTTAGCTAATGGAAGCAAAGAGGAGGGGATCTGTCTGGATTGCTTATATGGTGTGACAGCAATTACAGCAGGGTCTGCCAAGGGAGCTTAATGAGAAATTTGCAGTGGTCAGGTACTTTATGGAACCTGTCCGGTCTCAATGGTGCAGGTGGCCGAGAATCAGAGGCTTTGGAGAACGAGGCAAAGGCATCCAAGTATGCAGGGATGACTGGGGGGATAGCTGAGGGAGAAGGGGATTCCATCTGAAGTTGTTCATAGCTTTTTTTAACCTCTATCATTTGCCTGGAATCCCAGTTGAAAAACTCCCTCATTTTAGTAATTGTTTCCCCAAATGTAATGTCTTCTGTTGGGGAATCCTCTACTAGGGAGTCCTCTTCTGGTAAGCAATAAACTAAGGGGGGAGGCTAGTTGAGAAGTATAAGAAAGGGACTTGTCTGAAGATGAAGATTCCTCTTCTGAAGTTTGAGGCAAAGGGCCTAAGGATTCAGGGCTGGGAGAACAGACAGGGCCTGTGAAGTAACAGGCTTAAGGGCCATGAAGGCCTGGAAAAGGGATTGGGAAAATGCTTGTATATCTGGGATACCCTCAGAGGAAGTAGACAAGTGTTTTTGCTTCTTTTTGAGTGAGGGCATCCTAGGTCCAGTCTGAGGAGGCATAGGCCTAGGATCCAAGGAAAGAGAAGGTATAGAGGAAGACTCCTTAGAAATGGAAGCTAGCAAAGGATGTCCGAGTGAACCTGGTTCACTCCTGACATCAGAAACTGACATCAGAATAACCTCAGTGGATGTGCTGGTCAGAGAAACTAGCGCGGCGTCCGAAATGGAACCCACTATAGTCACTGAAGCCATTGGATGTACCTCAGACCCTAGATCAGCAGCTGGTGGGATGTCCGAATTCGGAGGCGCAGGCGCTTTCTCCGGCCTTTAAACTTTGGCCTTTTTCTAAGGTGGTTTGGACAACACACCATGACCTTTAGTTACTTCTCACAGAGCAGGCTGTTACTAGACTAACAACCACTAGGACCCTTACAGGCCTAGCTGTGCACTCCAAACCATTTGGGTATAGAATATCATGGGTGTCATATTAGCAGAGAAGTAACTAAGGATTTGAAGGAGTGGTGTCAAACCAGATGGCTTAGTGGTTAAGATCTTCGCCTCCCATGCACAAGATTTAACCCTGACCTCCGACCACGCCCGTTTGGAGTTTGCATATTCTCCCTGTGTCTCAATGGGGTTTCTCCCATGTCTGAAAAATATGCTGAGTGTTTCCATCTCAAACTCACCAATGAAGGGAGCTGTGGGCAGCACAGACTCTACATGCTGCCCTGTAGGGGGAAGAGTTATACAGACCAACTGCTTTGGCCATCTACTGTGGTGCGCAGTATCCTCAAGATAGGAGAACACTGATTACAGACTGTGCACCGTGTCAGGGCTAGCCACTCGATGGTGTAAAATATAGCTCTAGGTGATTCGGTCATGTTGACTGTCGCCAGAAAGTGGACATGGGTAGTTACCAGTGATAAGTGGGTTGAGGACCTGGCCTACTCTGACCCGCGCCAGGAACCGGTGCTAATGGTTCATAGGTAGGTGCTAGGCTATTGGCCCAAGGGCCTACATAAGCCTAACCAGCAAGGTTCCATAGCTTACGCCACCCAAGAAAGTTATTTTCCTGTGCCACTGGCCAGCAGAGACACAGAAGTGAACCCTGAGGTGTACTTCCTATTTCCCATCCACTCAAAGATTTTTCTTGAAGAGTGCTAATGAAGAATTTTGCTTGACATAGATGGGTAGCTTGTTCCAGAGTATAGGAAGTCTCTGGGACAGGAATCTATCCCTCCAGCGTGTCCTGTTTATTGTGGTGACAAGGTTTAGGTCCCTAGAGCATGTAGCTCGGAGGGATTGGGATTTCGTTAGGTGCAGCATGTCCAACAACTGTGGGTTTGACATAGCTTTATTTGTTAGGCAGAGATCACCTCGGAGTAGGCGATATGCTACAGAGTAAAGCTGGAGTTTTGAGGCGGTCAGTGTAGGGCATTCGTTTGAGGCCAGTAATCCTCTGTGAGGTACTTCTATGGCCTTTCCAGCTGCTGCAGATGTGTTGTGAGGTACATTCCAAAAGGGGCGTTGTACTCTATAATGGGTCTAATGAGTGACGAGTAGAGGGGAAGAATGACCTCTTTTTCCTGGATAAGAACCCTTTTATGATGAGGTGTGCCATGTAGAAGGACTTCCTGACTACTGTGGCGATGTGACTATCAAAGGAGAGACTAATGTCCACCTGGGTCCCAAGGTCTCATCACGCATTCGGTGTTAAGTAGATTGCGGCCTATGTGGTAGTTCACGGCTACAGAGTTTTTACCAAAGGGGATGATACTGCACTTTTTGGCATTGAGCTTGACGGCCATGGCTCTGACACCAGGCATCTGTCTCAGTGAAGCCTTTCTGTAGGACGTCCACATCATTTGGGGACTTGACTATGGCTCCTAGTTTCTAGTCATCTGCAAACTTCATTAGCCAGAGGACTTCTGTGTTAGCCTGTACTTCAGAGAAGTAGATACCAAACAGAAGAGGTCCCAGGATGGGGTACATGTGCCCCTTTGGCCAGTGTGCGCCTGCCATAAATCCCAGCAGTCCGGGGTCAATAAGCTACTGGATGTCCAGCCTGGGTTACCTGGGACAGCTCTGTTGAACAAACGCTGGATGTAAAACCAAGCAACCTGCCAAACATGAACTGAGAATTGCTATGCTTAATGTAGGTTCAGTGACAGGACACAGCTTGGAAGTGGATGACATGATGATACAAAGGAGGCTGGACATCCTATGTATCCAGGAGATGAGAAGGAAGGGCGATGCAGCAAAGCCACTTTGACTTGGGATTCAGAGTCTACTACTCCGGTGGAAGGTAGGCTAGAAATGGTGTAGGAATTGTGGTGAGAAAGAGGCTTCAGAATGCAGTAAAGGGATATCATTAGAATTAATGACAGACTCATGGCTGTCAGACTTCAGTGTAATGATAGGGCAGTATTCATAATCTCAGCCTATGCCCCACAATAGGGTTGCGATAGTAAGGAAAAGAGTGCATTCAGACAGCAGTTGCAGGACCTACTAGATAAAGCAGGACAACATGAATTGGTGTTGATAATGGGTGATTTGAATGCACATATCGGGACAGACAGAACAGGATACGAGGACTGCCTGGGTCCACAAGGGTGGGGCAACAGTAATAAAGAAGGAGAAGCCATTCTAGACTTCTGTCTGGCAAATGGCTTGATAGTAGCCAACACATGGTTCAGAAAGAGAAACAGTCACAAGATCACATACAAGAGTGGCCAACATGCAACTCAGGTAGAGTTCCTCATAGTAAGGAAAAGGCACTGGGGCAGAATCCATGATTGCAAAGTCATCCCTAGTGAAACAGTTGGCCCACAGCATAAACCACTACTTGCCACAATCAGGTGTAAGCAGTGGTTAGAGGAGGCTCTAAGGTCAACAGACACCAGGCTGAAGACCTAGAAGTTGACTGGAGAGAAAGTACAACAGTTCAAGTAATTACTCAGGGCTCTAGCACCCCAACAGGAGGAGGAAATAGGTGGACTACAGAAAAGATGTGCGGCCGAGCCAGGTATGGAATTAAGGTACACAAGGAAAGCTGGTGGTGGAATGCAGAAGTGAAGGAAATCATCAAAAGAAAAAAGGAGTGCAGGAAGAAGTGGGAGACAGAAAAGACTGACCAGGCTAGGAAGGACTACTGGTTGGCTAACAAAGAAGCCAAGAAAGAAGTTGCAACAGCAAAGAATAGGGCATCAGAGGCACTGTGCCAACTTCTGGAAAGTGACTCAATAAGGGGCACAAAGAAACTATGTCAGGTTGCAAGGCAATGACAAAGATAAAGAAGACAGTCAAACAGCCTTCATAAGGGATGCCAGCAACAACCTGCTCACCAGCCCAAAGGGCATCAAAGGCAGATGGAAGGTGCATTTCCAGCAGCTTCTGAATAAATTTGGGAGGGTGGCTTAATGGCTAATGTGTTTGCCTTACAAACACAAGGTGCAGGGTTCGAGTCTCACAAGGGATAATTGGCTAGGCTTAAAATGGCTTGCAAGGGCAGTTAGCTTAGTACTAAACTATGAACCAAACCCCCACAGAAGCTGTACTGCCCCAGAAACTGTCGACAATGAGAGAAGAGGAGGAGCCCACCCTAGAAGTAGTAAGAAAAGCACTAAGGAAGATGAAGTCAGGGAAAGCAGCAGGCTCAGATGAAGTCACAGCAGATATGATAAAGAAGCTGGGTGAGAGGGAGAAATGTCTCGAGGGTACTAATAGCAGTGTGGAGAGAAAGGCATATCCCAGATGACTGGAGAATAAGCGTACTCATGCCAGTGTACAAGAACAAGGGGACATCCACAACTGTAGGAGGTACAGAGGCATTGAACTCAAATCACACTGCATGAAAGTTCTGGAGAGGGTGATTGATAAATGGATACACAGAGTACTAGAAGGTAAGATGAGCAGTTTGGATTCGGATCAGGATGCAGCACAATTGACCCGATGTTTTCATTGAGACAGATACTTGAGAAGAAGCTAGAGATAAGGAGAGTCTCCAACTGGGCATTCCTAGACTTGGAGAAAGAATATGACAAGGTCCCAAGAAAGCTGATCTGGGCAGTACTGCAGTGGTCTGAAGTCCTAGAAACATTGGTAGAATTAGTGCAGGCTATGTACAAGGACCCAATGACTCAAGTACGAACAGTGTTCCACTTCACAGAGGAGTTCCCAGTGGGTGTACATCGGGTTCAGCTCTGAGCCCACTGCTGTTCATACTGGTAATTGACTACATTGGCAAAAAGGTTGGATGGGACAGATCAACAAAGCTGCTGTATACAATGTGGCAGTACAGGCAGACTCTGAGCTAGAACTTCAGCAAAGGACAGCAGAATGGAATGCAAATCTGAAGGCACATGGGATGAAACTAAGTACAGATAAGAAGGTGGTAATGGCAACAAATTGGGGAAAGATAGAAGGGAAGATAGTGGAACAGGTGAACAGCTTCAAGTATCTGGGAGTAGTAGTTGAGAAGGGTCTGAATGAAGAGGTCAAAGCTAGAATCAGAGGGGCTGCAGCCAACTGGCAGAGTATCAGAAGTAGTCTGACAGAAGAATGCCAAAGAAGCTGATAAGTATGGTACAGAAACCTGGGCAATAATGGCAGAACAGTTGAAGAAGCTAGAAGTGATAGAAATGAAGTGCCTGAGAAAGGTGATAGGATGCACACTGTGGGACAGACGAAGAAATGACATAAGAGCAGAAGCCAAAGTAGCTCCAATTTCAGAAAATATCAAAGAGAACAGATTACGGTGGTTTGGGCACGTGTCGAAAAGCAGAATACAATCTGGTGAGGAAGATTTAGGACAGACCGGAAGGTAAGAGGAAGCGAGGACGTCCAGCAAAGAGGTGGACGGATTGTGTGAAAGAAGATCTGCAACAGTCAGGCATAAGTTTTGAAGATGGCAGGAGTGAGGCACTGAATCAAAAGAGTTGGTGACCGTTAACACTATACCCCAACCCCATGTAGAAAATGGGGGCTACTGATGATGTGTCAGGATAATTCTTATTGACTGCCTCTGACCATAAGGGACATGGGGGCCAAAGTGGGGGTAAATTTACGATTTCCCATCCAATTAAGGTTTCATTTTAAGAGCGTCAGGGATGAACTCTGATTTACATGGATGGGGAGCTGCTTCTGTAGTGTGTGGGGATCCTTTTGGCCACATCTCTCTCTCCAGCATGCTCTCTATGTCACAAGCAAAGTTCAGACCCCTGGATCTAGAGCTTCTGGTGCCGTTTTGTTTTGAGCATGTGCAACAGACTAATCAGGGCTGGGTCTCAGGAAGTCCTGTAAGCCAGGCAAAGATTGGAGCCGAATTTATCAACCAGTAGATTTGCTACCTCACTCTGATTGTTAAAGGTGGTGCTGATCACTATCCATTCAGAAAACTGCCAAGGTTCCGGACGTACCTGAAGGAGGACTTGTGACTGTCTTTAGCCTGCAAGGCTATCCTGACTTCTTAGTTGGCTCGGTTAGCCTTTATTAGACATCTTAGTTTCTTGCTTTGTTGTAATAAGAGAGCACTTGTTTTCAGGGGAGTTGCTATTCCTAAATTTGGCCATGAGCCTTTTTTTTTTTATTATATACCCTGTTTAGGTGAGAATTCCACCAGTGGGGGTTGTTTTTAGTGCTTGTTTTGGGTTTACTTCCAGTAGTTAGAACTACTTGATGCAGCCATTCACATCTGTATAGGGACCCTGAATAATTCTGCATAGGTTGCTGTGGTTTTGGGGTAAGGGAGTGCATTGAATTTTGACAAACTGTCAATATGGTGTAGTTTGCCTTAGAATAGTTCCGGTTACTGGTTTAGCTGGGTTTTGTAGGTTATTATTATTTTTTTTTTTTTTACTTCAAAAGGAAGCACCTTTGTGATCTCACCTTACCAGTCAAGACATGACACGGGATGCAATGCTCTCCCACGTGGGGGAGTACCAGATCTAGTAGGTTTGATTCTCTGTTGCAGTGTGCACTCTGTTCCACAACTGTTTATGTAAATAAAGTTCAGGAAGAGTTAGTTGTGTCCGAGTTTGAAGCAGTGCAAGTTTCTCAGTCTAAAGATGAGTAGTTAAATCACCCCTTGAATAGGTTGTTTGGTTGGATGGTGAGCACCTCTAGTAGGTTTAGGCAAGAGTTGTGAGAAGATTGGGGGCAAAGATGGTGACCTGTAGCTAGCCATATGGTGAGAGACCTTGTCTATGGTAATTTGCACATGGATGAGCTCCATGGAATCATCCTGTTTAACCAATCTAGAGGTACGTTTGTTGCCAATGTTGACTGGGACACCTCCACCTTTTGGCCCCAGTCTGTGTTGCTGTTGGTCTAAATGTGTGGAAGGCTATGTAGCCTTACACTTCTGAAGTGCCTTCTACAACTTTAAACCAAGTCTTTGACTTGGCACAGATGGCTACGTTCTGCAGAGTAAGGAGGGCTTGAAGGATGCATTTTTTTAATTATTTAAGCTCCTAGAATTGATCAAAAACACCTTAAGGTTGCTTGAGGACATTCACTGCGTTGGTAAGTTTTGCCTTTTTGACATTGCCTAAAAAAGGCTCCAAGGGGGTATATGAAAACCTTGGGGGAACAGGTGCAGCTCATCCTTGGCAAAGCAACATGGTCGACCATGTCCTCCCATGCTGACCCACACTGGATCCCCTGCAGTGATACCAGAAACTAAGCCAATTATTAAAATCTAAAAACAAACGCAAACACCCACCAGGGCAAAGTCAAGTAAAATAATTAAGATACCACAAAGTCAAGTAACCAAACCACGAAGGCGGACAAACTACAGGCGTTTATTGGAACAGGCAACACGTTGTAATCCAGATACAGACTAAGCACAATTAGAATGCTTTCGCCAAACAGTTAGGCATCATCAGAGTCATAACAATCAAGCTTAAATCTCATACATTTTAAATACCATCGTTATTCTTACAATTGGTTAAACCAAACCCCTCCCCCTAAAACCTCATATTAAATATATAACACAACATATAATGTGGTATGTGGTCAACCGTGTTGGGGCCTTGGAAACAGAATGGCAAATTAGACTAGATGCCTGTAGACCCCCAGGTTTGAATGACCACATTTCTATCAAACCAATTTTAAAACTCAGATCTCAAAAGATATAATTGTAACACATATATACTCACTTGGAAATGTTTTTACTAATTTTTTAAAAAAGGTTTTTAATTGAATAAAGTTTGTATTCTTGAATAAATTAGTTGTATTGGGACTAATAGTAGTATATTAGAATAAATTTTAGTTGATAGGTGTTCTTTTTATATGTTGTTTATATTATTTTAATTATTAAAATCTATTTTATGTTCATACTGTGGCATCATCCTTGGTGAATGCAGAATGCTGCTCAATGCAAGGCTTCTAACTAAAACACACATTCTGAGAGATCCATTACTTCTTTGCATATATTCCAGTGAGTTGTCTCAGGTCATTTGCACCCACATGGACTGACAAAAATCATACTGGTACCTGGGATGAAGTGACTTGAATGCATGCATGATATTGTGGATCCTGGCTTCAGATGGGCAGCTGTTTTCTTCTCTTTGTTTCACCTGTTGCGTGGGGCATCTGTGTCACACACAATGGAGTCCCCAGTGACAAGGGGCATTAGGCAAAGTATATGCTTGCCTTATGAGCTTTACTGTTACAGGACCCATTGAGTGCAGGCTTCACATGTTTGGTGTGCAAGTTAGTGATTGCTGAGGAGCAGTGTTGCAAGTAAGTGGCTCTGGATGTCTTTGAGATTTTGGAAGGGTTCTTTTAAGCACCTCAGAATAAGACTGTGTGTGTATGGTGAGCAGTGTGTGTGTGAGGGATGTAGTGTGGCTATTTCTGACAACCTCATTTGTATGAAAATTTTTGCCTCTAAGGAAGTTGTGTATTTACATCCCATAGTACTACTTTAACAAGTAACTTGCTGTCCGAGAACTTGTGACAACTGCAACATTGCCTTAGGATGCCTAAACCTACCAAGCCAGAGACATTTGGAAATTGCATATCCATGTTTTCCTGGCCTGTAATACAGTGGGCTGTTTAGGACAGAGTTTTAACAGGGGTCTCCTATGGTAGTTTCTGGGGGTTAAGGGCAAGATGTTGTACAAGTGCTAGGATATGGTAGTAATATTCTACGTGCAAACTAGCTGCTCCAAGCTTAATTCTGCACAATGCCACACCATTTAACAGGTTTTGGAATGAATCCTGACTGGAAATGTTACTGTCTTGGCATTTACTAGCAATCAAAGCACTGCTAACTGCCACTGCTCATTGGGCAGCTTGGCGCAAACATGCCGGATTTATAGCAGGCGAAAAATTTAAGAACTGATTCCTATGCCTTCTAGCCATTAAACAACCACACTTTGAGCTCCTGGGAGTGCTTCCCAACTCAGAGAGGCCAGGTAAACTACTCCTGCCATAAAATAAATGATCCTGGAAATTCTTAATATAAAAGCACAGCGAAATCAGCTCTCAAGTGCAGATTAAACAAACTATCAAACAACTAAGTCCCTGACTAATTCACCCTACTGCAAGGCGATTTGGAAGTAAAACTAGAAAAACAATAAATACAGAAATGACTGTTGCAAAATTAAATAAATGCTTTAAAAAGTGCTTAAAAACGGTAATGATCACTGTATAAAGCAAGTACAGCTGCAGTAAATTAAAAATATTTGCAGTTTGGATCACTCTGGATGCAGTTGAAACACTACAAAAGCACTGCAGAGCTCTCTGTGAGCACAAATTTTGCAACTTGCTTTATTTATAGCAAAGAAAAAATGCTTGAAAACGGAGTCCTATGACCTCTAAGCCAATAAACAACCACACTTAGGGCACCCAGGAGTGCTTCCCAACTCAGAGAGGGGTTGGGGAAAATAGGACCATCAGTCAGAGGGCTCAGAGACTACCATGCTGGGTACATCAGTTCCAGACTGGAAATGAGGTAGACGGAAGTCTCTCTTCAATGCCCTCTAACATTTTTCTCTTTCTTCACCAGAGGGGCTGGGACAAACAGAGTCCAAGAGCTCAGAGACAAACCACACTGGGTACATAGAGATAGTTACTAGGCTAATGACCTAAGTATAGCAAAGTTTTCTTGAAAGAACAATATCTAGTTTCCGAACAGGACAATGACAACCAGGCATTTATAAGCTACCTTCATACAAGGTTGCTGGGCTAACCGCCCTAGAGCAGTTACAAGCCTAGCCATATTTATCCCGAGTTGGTCCAACTAGTCAGTGGTTAGGCGAGTTAAGTTTGCAAAGGTAAGGGTCGATGGTAGTTTATACAGAGATCATCTGTCCAGGTGGGTAATGGTCGCTACCCCAGGAGTGAATTTGCAGTCACCCATCCACTGATCTAGGTTGCATTTGAAGAGAGTCATGGAGGTCCTCTGTTTCATGTGAATTGGAGAGCTTTTTCCAGAGAAGTGGCAGTCTCTGGGAGATGCATCTATTCTCTCAAGCATGACCTGTTTATGTCAGGGGCTAGGTTAAAATGCCTGGAGTGAGTGATCCTAGTGCAGTTTGATAAAAAAAAAAAAAAAAAAAGTGTAGCATTCCCATCAGGGCTGGGTCACAGACTGCCCTGTAAGCCAGGTAAGGTCACCCCTTAGCAACCTGTAGGTGACAGAATACAGTGACAGGGCTTTCAATCTTTCCGCAGACGACGTTTTGTGCACCCTGTAATTTCTTGGTGAGAAACCTCTGTGGTCTTCCCAATTGTTGCAGGTATCTGGTGAGATACATGCAAAAGGGAGCATTGTGCTCAGTTACTGGTCTGATATGGGCAGAGTATAATGGAATTATAATATTCTTAGCTCTAGATGCAATGCCTGTAACCTATATGACGTGCCACATAAAAGGATTTCCTTACAACTGTGGATACTTATGGGTCAAAGTTCAGATTGCTATCAACCTGAGTACCCAGATCACATACCAGTGGGTCTACACTTAGGGTGGTGCTGTCTATAATGTAATTAGCAGGGATGTCAGCTTTCTCAAAGGGAATAATTTGACATTTGTTGATCGGGATTAGTCTGACTGGGCTAGTGCACTTTTTCAGCAGAGGCCAGGGGAGAAAAGCTCCACAGTACAATTAAGCAAGAAATTTACTGAACTGAAGTAAAATCCAATAAGAATACAAAAAAATTACAGGATTAAAGATACATTTGGTCTATGAGAGTAATTGTTGAGCAGCAATAGTGTGTGAGGGTATTAAATATAAGGTAGTTGCAGGTTGGAGACAGGAATCATGTATCCAAAATTTAGTGAAGGAGAGTGATTAGTAGTAGGTGACTGTCATTTCATTTGTAAGGCAAATGTTGGAAAGATTAGAGGAAAGGGAGCAAGAGGAAAAGAGAGCACGGAGAGAGAAGAGAGGGTTCAAGTGGGATGATTGCAGAGACAAGACCAGGTGCTGTTTAGATAATTAAGAGTTTTCTTGAATAATGCATTTTTTGCATTTAACTAATATGTGGCTTTGACACCAGTCATTTGTCTACGTTAACCCTGACTGCAGTATATTAACATCACTGGGGGACTCATTGCTTGCTCCCAATTTGCAATTGTCAGAGAACTTGGTCAGTCACAGGCTGTCCAAGTTTACCTGGACTTCTGAGAAAAATTCCTAACAGTACGGGACTCAGCACAGAACCTTGTGGTATGCCACTGGTGACTGGTCATTTGCTAGAGGTGAAGTCACCCACTTTGACAGTATAAGGGTTAATTCCCATTGGGAGAGTTTCTCTATAATACCCAAGTGGGGGACTGTGTTAAATACCTTGGCTAGGTCAAGATAGGTGGCGTGCAGTATTTCTCTTGTCCAGGGCCTTGGTGACTTTTGCGAAGAAGTCAACCAGGTTTAATAGACATGATCTACCTTTAACAAATCCAAACTGGATTGGGCCCAGAGTTTGGAGATTATGGACCTTATTAACAAGGACATACGTAATTATTCTTACCATGGCCATGCAGATGAGGCTAGTCAAACTTATCAGCCTACAATTCCCAGGGTTGGTTGATGGTCCCCCCTTTACTGTTGCTGTCCTCCATTCTACTGGAACATAGCCAGTTTGCAGTCTGAGGTTAAAGAGGGATCCAAGTGAGTCTGCTGGGTCATGGTTTAAGTGGTTTAAAAGGCAACCTGGGATACTTTCTGGCCTCACTGACTCACTGTTTTTGGCCTTAGAGAGCATTGAGATGAACTGCTACAAACAGGCTGAGAAATGGTAGCAGGTACACTTTGGGGGATGACTGGAGGGGAGAGGAGGTAGACGTTTGCTCAAAATCAGTCTGCTTGCAGGTTGGCTATTATTTCTGGAGTATGGATGGTGCCATCCCACAACCAGTTCAGTGCATAGCTGGGTACTCTTTTAAATTTCGGATGTAGTTAAAGAAGTCTTGTGATTATCCTTAGCTAGGGAGGTTGCTTCATAATTAGCTCTGGAGGACTTGACAAGATCTCTAATTTCTTTGTTTAAGCTAGAGAGGTATTTATTCCTCTGCTGATTCAGTCCCTCTTGCTCTTGGATAATAGGGTGCCAGGCCTGGTGTAAAGTTCCTATTCCCTATCCACTGGTCTAGGTTAGACAAATTGGGTAATACACTAACTCAACTTCACATCAGTCCCAGACTGGAAGACAGCTAGATAGAAGAGTCCCTTCAATACTCTTTTCCTCTCTTTTTCTTAGACTGAAGGGGAACATCCAGCAAAAAATAGTCTGCAGTCAACTGCCCAAGCCAAAACTTTAAGAACGAAGGCCATCCATTTATTTGGAGAAAAAATGTAGATAAACTCAAATATGGTTTGCTGTTCTATAAGAACAGTTAAAGTCTGTGGAGACTAAGATCTGCCAACAGAAGAAGATTCACTCCGCTACACCAACATCCTTTAACCAAAAACATTTCCATCTCTCGCAGGACACACCCAGCAAAAGTGAAAAGGAAGGAGTCTTGGAGCCACAACTCTTCTTTTGAGCACACAAAGTTCACCTGCTACAGTGTTCATGATGATCATCTCTGGTTGCAGTAACCCTAATCTTCATCTCATTTAATTAACTAGGAGATTTTTTTTTCTAAACATTTTGTTTTAGCTGTCTGTTTTTGCCAACGTCCAAAGTGGCATGAAGCGATGCTGTACTTGGACCCAAGCACAGTCAACAGTGTGCTCTCATCTGAAGGGCATCTACTTTGCTGCAGACACACCCACACTGTGAAATACAGTCACAAAAGAAAAATAGAAAAGTTTTTTTTTTCAGAAAGAAAAATAATGTTGCTGGAAACAAGTTTTGGGTGGAGGAAAAATGAAAAACTGCCCAGATATATGGATGCTGATGCAGGAGTTGGCCAACAGCTCACATATGTTTGTGAAGAAAAAAATGCACAACTGTTAAGCATGTACTGCTGATATCAGTACCATGGCAGTCTCAAACCTTACAAATGTTAAGAAAAACTGAACCAGGTGCTCTTACAACCAAGAAGAGTACCAAGGGCATTGCCTGCTGAAACAGCTCTTAAATGAACCAAAATATTGTTCTACACAAGCTTACAGTTTCAGTATGCAGCATTCAAAAACTTATCAGTGCATAATTCCCTGTGACACATCTCCAAGCATTTAGTAAAGTGGTTACTTTAGCCCACCTCCAGTGAAATTAAAGCACTCTAATTTCTGTTTTTTGTGAACAAAACAATTCAAAGCAGATGTACCAACTGCATTATGCAGTACTTTTCACTTAACTGAAAAAATACTCCATGTCTTCTAGGATCCTCTTCAGCCGTCAAGACCACAAAGGGAAGGAATACACAGAATATATTACTACACAGCTAAACCAATAATGGATAGCGTTTCCACAAAAAACGTAACAAGGAAGGGAGCAAGAAAAATACCACCATGGAAGCACTGAACAGAGAAAACTATTGCGACAAGTATTGTTAGAAGAATACAGAAAAGGGAGATCAAAAATAAGATAGACATGATAAAAGCAATGCACAGTATTAAAATAATCAAGATTCATCATACACTATTGCCAACAAACTAATATCAGGCAGAAAAACTTAAAGTATGCAGAAATGTAAATATAAAGGAAAAATACAAAATAAGTAACTTATGGATCACCCAAAAATATTTTACAGAGAAGTGGGAAATAAAGCAAAAGAAATAGAACCACCTCAAAAAAAGAACTGGGTACATTTTGGAGAAGTATTTATTAAGACCCTGTTGAACATAATGATGAATGAACAGATACATTAAAAGAAAAACAGTAATGAGCTCTAATGTAAAGAATATGAATTGGGATGATGTAATGGCTAGAAACTGAGAAAAAATTTAAAAATCTAACTGGAAAACCAGGCCCACAAATAGTACCCAAGTTCTACTCTCTCTACTCCAAGATTTAGCCCAGAGTAAGAATTACTTACATAAGCATTCTGCGCAGACACCAAACTGGTCAACAGGAAAAATTATACTACTCCTTAAAGGTGAACTTGCAAGTCATCCTAAAAACTATCGACCAATAAGTTGCCTCCAATATACAAACTATAATTGGAACTAATGCAGACAAGAGTTTATAGTCATTTAAAAAAAATCAATTATGGCAATAGAACAAAAGGGTATGAAAAGAAAGTCATACGGAACAAATGATCACTGGTTGCTAAATAAAGCCATAACAGAGAACTGCAAAAACGAGAAGAATCCAAGTATGGCATAGATTCAAATAAGCATTTGATAGCATTCCACATTCACTGGTAAAGGAATGCTTACAAGTGTAGAAGATGCACTCTACAAAGATCAATTACATCGCAGTTACCAAGAAACACTGGCAAACCACTTTGCAGTTGAGCCATGACAAAGGGTAAATTATCATCCCGTGGATAAAAATTTAAATGGGGATATTCCAGGGTGATTCTCTGTCACTGCTACTGTTTTGTCTTGCTCTTACCCACTACAATATTGCCTAAACAGATTAGGCTGTAGGTTATAATTTGGCTCCAAGAAACCAACCTCGTTTAAAGACATCCTTTCTGGATGACTTAACTGTACAGTTCATCAGGTAAGGAGTTGAAAGTACAACTACAAATTATTAAAATTTTTACAGATGATATAAGGATGTCAATTGAGTTTGATACATGTGAAAAAAACATTTAAAACAGGAAAACTACATCAAAAATATTAATCTGGAACAGGAATGTGATAAGACAGAACTTGGCAAAAAGGAATGCATAAATATCTGGGAACAAATGAAGGATCTGGCATAAAACTCAGTAATGAATACTTCAGAAAACAAACTAATATTGAAAGCTGCCTTGATAATTAGGAATAAAATCCAAGGTATAAACACCTTTGCTCTTCCTGCTCTTACAGTTTTGTGTCGACTAACTGATCCTAAAAAGTACTGGATCAGTTGGGACAGGAAAACAAGAGAAATGCTTCATGCTTATCAAATGATATATATGTCAGTGTATACCAAGATTACATATTCCTCACTCTGAAGAAGGTATGGGTCCTCCTCAAAATTGATTACATGTACAGATCAGCAATCCTGGGACTGCATACATATCTGCTGACCTCAGATCCAAAAAATAGGGAAAGCTTTAAAACAAGAGGAAAAGTCTTAAGATAACTTTGCTTAGTTTAGCAGAAGTATTTTGGTGTGAAGAGGGAATGGAAATCAAACTAGAGGAAGACAAAAACAGAAAGCAACTCAATGTGCTATACATCAAAAAGCAAAGAAAATTAGAAAGTCCATATAGTGGCAAATACAGAGATCACCTGGACCAAACTTATGCTGACCAAGGTTTGACATGGAATGGTTAAGGAGAGGTGAACTGAAACCAAAAGATGAAAGGCTAAGAAAGGCAACCCAGGATAGTGGACTATATACACAGTGTCCACTGAACATGTGGGAGAAACAGGAGTTCCACAAGGCTCAATACTAGGTCACTTACTTTTTAACATCTTCATTAATTTTCATCAGCGAATTCCTAATACCAAACTTGTCCAATACCATAGACAATTCCACCATAATTTGCTATGCTCAATCCCTCTCCAAACTCAAGCAACTAACACAAGGTGCCTTCTCTTGAACAGAGTCTTAGATACTGAATAATCACCTTGCTCTCAATGCATCCAAAACCAAAATCATATTCTTTACCTCATCTAAAAATACCTCTATCGATAAAAAGTCCTTCTCCATAGTCAGAATAAAATTCCCATTGAAATAATTTCTCCCATACAAAACTTCTAGGCGTTATTGATGAACATTTAAAGTCTGACATTCATATACAAGCTAGTATTAAGAAAACACACCAAAATCTCATAATGCTGTACAGTCACAGCTGTTATCTCACTCTCTCATCCAAACATGTACTCGATTTCCTACCTCATCCCCTCTCCTCACCAACCTTCAATCCACCCTAAAGTCAAAACTGTCATGCTACAATAAAATGTCTAAATTTGCTACTCAAATCAAATCCTCCTACCACAACTGTGATGCACATCACTCCTTGAACTGGCTAGAACTCCCCCACTCTCTCTCTTACATTCAACTAACTGCTCACAAACATTTTCAAATCCACTAACTGCCCTTCCTCTCTCCTCCATACTCACCTTGAATCATCCTGATTACTCAGATCTAGTAACCAGAACCTCCTCAAAGTGTAGAAACCCTTACAGGTGCCAGGGCAATTTTGACCACCTTTCTCCCTTGCTTGTTTGTGGAATTCACTATCCCCCTCATTCAAAACACCCAAAACCACTCCGCCTTCAAGATCATGCTCCATTCCCATCTCTCTTCTCACTGGGAATGCTCAGGCTCTCACCCTACCGGACTCCCTCTATTTCATTTCTACTCTCCCATCCTTTCTTTCTCAAAACTCAACCTACTGACTTCCTTAATTTCATTTCCACTCCCTCTACCTTTTTTCCTTTCTCATAACTCAACCTACTCACCTCTCATTGTTCTACTCTCCTCTAATTCTTCCTACCTCTCACCTCATGAAACTATGTTTGCACATATGCCTGCACTCCAAGTTTTACTTACATACTCCAAAATACTTTTAATTTAATTCAATGTTTTGTTACAATACCTTGCTCAAATGTTATTATTCTGTTCTCCATGTTACTGTGTGTTAATAGTTTTTGAAAATTGTATTGTACTTGTTAACTTTGTTGATATTAGCTTTGCAATATTTGTATACGGAGATTTTCTCCCAAGGCCTCCATTGAAAACGGGCCCAATGGACTTTCCCAGTTAAACTGCAAATAAATCCAATAAATCCAGTTTGTTAAAGAACTGGAAACAAATCACACATCTTGTTACTGGTGTGATGCCCTCACTGCAGAGGGCCTGTATACTAAAAAAGGCACAATGATGTGGCAATATTGCTGCATTAAGGATTGTGCAAACACCAATACAAAACTATTTGAGAAGCATGGGAAACGAATTACAAAGCGTTAAAATGTTTATATCACATTGGATAAGCTATTACCAACAGTTCAAAAATAGATGCAAGAAAACCAGATAGTGCATAAAAAAGACAAAACTAGTAAAACTCAAAATGACACACCCAGTGAATACAGTGCGTTATGTAGAGAGAGACAATCATAAAGCACCAGCATCTGCAGGCAGAAATGACAGCCACGAGGAAAAAAGATACCCATATAGTTCCAACAGTAGTAGCAGCAGCAGATTTAATAATGAATTTACAGTTGTATATGCTACCAATACATGTAACTAATTACAGGAAGTCAATTCTGGTCACATTGTGGGTGCTGTGAAGAGTAGTTTTGGCTAGGAAGGATTGAAACAATACTAATTTCATGAACTTTAATTTACCCTGACTTAGGGAATGGGGTCCATTCTAGGCATGGTATTAGAAACTCAAAAAAGGGTAGACTCAGTATGTAAAAACATGGACAATTTACTGTAATCAGTTAACCTGCATGTTTTTGAAAAGTGGGAAAAAAACCAACACACCAGGATAGAACTCAAAGACCAAGGGATAACATGCAATCGACAAAACTCTACAGAATGACTGGAGATCAGGGTAAGGAGTTTTGCATAGTGCCCCGCAACTGTCAAAACAGAAACCTTACCACAGAGTCTCAGTGCTTCCCTTTATGAACTCTGCTGGTCTTCTTGCGTACTGCAGCAACGTAGATCTGCTTGATGCACTGTTTGTAAAACCCCTTGCACTGCACCAGTACAATGCACACAAGTATCATGGTTATATACATTTTTAGACTCTGTACTCCAGGTGTGTCCAAATACTTACTTTGAAACAGAGTTATTCAACAATAAACAGCCATTTCAGTTTATTTTGAAAAAAAAAATGTATTTCGCATCTAAACTAACATTAAAACTGTACAAACAATAAAACAGCCTAAAAGATCATAAACAGCTCCTTCAAGTGTCAATCAGCAAATACATAAAATGTAGTGTTATATTAATATTTTGCCTTTTCCCGTTACTTTAATTCAGGTTTACATACAGCTAAACAAAAATCTCACTGGTATTCAAACAGCAATACAAGTTGCATTGTGGATATTCCTGACTCCCACTGTAAGAGCAATTTAATGACCTACAAAAAAAGTAACAAATATGCAGAATTACCATATCAACTCAGTTTCATTACAAGCTTATGGTCATCCACCCCACCTGAATAAAATGTGAAATCTTCAGTTGTCTCTTCTAACCATCTCAGTGAAATTCCAAAGCCATCTCTAAACTCTATGCCCATTAACAGCCAGGCAGCAGCCATGTCCCCCTCTCACCCCATGAAAAACATTCTTTCACCTCCTCAGGTCCCAAAGGAATCCCTCACAACCAGGTGCTACTTACTACAATCTTAGTCAGCCGTTGTAATCCACTTGGGTCTTCCGCATCTCAAATTAAATGCAATTTCGTGTTTAATACAGTTAATAGTTTCAACAATTAAATCTCAGTAAATTGGCTGCATGCCAAGCTGCATGCCCATATCCACATCAGTAAAATGGACATACACAGTCATCCATCAGACTGCGATGGGTAAACCAAGTACTTTTGGTGCCCAAGTATATAATAAAAGCTGACATCAGTATGATTCTACTTGCATTTCTCAACATTTACTACTTTATGCTAAAGCAGGACTCTCTGTAATAGTGTTGCAAGCTCAGCTACACAATACAAACTAGTTCACATGGCTGTACAGTGCAACAGTCATGACATATCAAAGTGCAAACTCCATACATTTCTAACTATTTCCCCAAGTCCTACAAACTTCAAAAATGAGTGGTTAATCTGGACAAGTTTTCCTCTTAGTGACAACTCTAGTCTCTGAAATGGAAGGGCGATGTGTATTAACATGTTAAGGCTTAGTTTACCATTTTATCTGCAATGTTAAGCTTTTTATAGAAAGATGAAATGATGCCTGAAACTGCAAAGTAACTGCGAATGTAAACAGCTACTTCAACTTGATCTACAGGGCTAATGAAAAAGTAAGACAAGACTAAGATTCCTTTTTTCTTCTTTTCAGATGCATCAATAATCCTAAATCAACAGAAGATGGTGACATAGGCCTTCATTCTATTTACAAACTAGCATAAAGAATCCCTCATTTATCAAATTCAGAAGTCATGTGAGCTGCAGCCACCCAACTTCTGCACCACACATTGTGCAAACTGCCACTGGCACTGGAGGGGAATACCTACAATACAGTAAAATCTTACTGCCGATAGAAAGAAAAGCAAAGTCCATGGAATTGTTTTTTCCTCTCAGTCAGGATCTCTGCTACAAGACTGCAGCCACGTGACCTGTGTTTTACCCTTACTAAGCAATTTCACTTTTCGCTAATACTGTGCAACAGTGAAGTTGGTGTTTGTACATACAAGGGGTGGGGAGGGGTGTACGATATTCCCTATATGAAAGGGTGCAAAATTATTTTGAACTATTTCAACTGCAGTTTTCAGCAGTTGTATTTTTCAACAATTTGTCTATGAGGGATTCACTTTAGAACTCATCATGGATCCACATGCTGGGGCTAGTAAAAAAAAAAAACTCACTTCCTGTTAAAGCTGACACTGAAATGGTTAGGAAACGGTATCCAATCATAAGGTTCAATAACAAAGTTCATGGTGTACAAGAACAGTTGGACAATTTTTTTTTTTTTTTTTTACCGAAGCCAAGAAAACAGGTTTAATGTAGTCCCACAGGCGAAGTATTTAGAACTGTTAGACTAAGCAGCCCTTTTTCTCTCTCCTCGTAAAGGCATCAGACTGTGCTTTTCATACGTATCTGCAAACAAGTCAAAAGTGGCAAATTCAATATCTGTGTTCAAATTGCTGTAGCTATCATAACGGCAAAATGCACTTTAAATGACGCTCCAAAAGGAAGTCAAGCAACTTATCAAAATTTATCACGGGTGTACAGCAAAGTGTAGTACCACTTTGTCACAAAGTTTCTGGGTCATCAGACAGAAATTTACAATCTCCTGAAATTCTTCAGTTTCCTGTTATCGAAAAAATTTCACAGGTATCAAGAAACAGTACTTTTTCAAGTTTCAGACACTTGCATGCTTGGCATACACTAGGTGTCGGTCCTTCTCATTTTAGCAAAGGCCCAGGAAAAGCTGACATTACAAGAAATCAGCAAAAGTTCCATGAGCTAGCCTTGCAAATCAGTACTAAAACAGTTCAACTCCTGTCAGATGCCAGAGTGCTTAGTTTCCTCTTTTTATGGTGGGTTAAGGGCTACAATCAGAAAAAAAGATGGGCAGCAATAAAATATTTTAAACCCCCTAAAATATAGAACGTCTCTCTCTCACTTTACTGTGAAAAATCAGATGAGAAGTTTCACCATCTTCTGTACAGCAGGATAAAGTCCCTCTCTTCCCCTTTTGTGGAACTTAAGTACTGTTAAAGGAAACAAGGAAGTGCCTGCGAAGAAACCTGCTTTGGCAGATACTGCGTTGCCTAATAAGAAATGAAACTATCATGTTCTGGGCACTAAAAATTGACATTTGTCTGATGAACAAGCCCCCAGACCCACCCCCCTCTAACACACTGACTGCACCCTCTGCATTCCTTCCAAGTAAATAATCCACACAGACTGATGCATAAAGAGCTCAGAGGTGGGGTGGGGATGTTACACCAGTGATATCTGACTTTTGGCCACAGTTATTTCCATTCTGCAATTACGGATCACACAAATGATTTTCACTGTCAAAGTCAACCACCTTAAATGCTTAATTTCCCTTAAGCTTTTAATCATGGATGAAGACCAAAATAGACAGGCTGAGTATAACAAATTCAGTGGACTTGTGTGGAGATGTTCAATAACTGCTAAAGATGAGACTCAAACATGGCTTTCGCAAGGAAAATTTCAGTGCTGTAAAACTGCAAAAAATATTTATAGCAATGATGGCTTTTAATAAGAGTGCCTAAGTGTGAAGTTTTGTGCAACATGCAACTATTTCTGCTGTGAATACTTATTTAATAATGCTTCTGATGGCTGTAGCTGCTCCAAGGTAAATGAGGCTTGCAGAAACCAACATTATGCTTTTTGGTCTGCAGGCCAACAGAATATCACAAAATTGTTTGTTACCAAGGAAGAATTCCTAGTGGAAATAACTTGTGCCAAACTCACTAGACAAGGCTTAAGAAAAACAATTACAAAACAAATCAAACAAAATAACTGGAGTACACGTTCAAGGGCAGGTAGGTTGCTCTATGTCTAAACTTGAAAAATTCTTCTAATGCTAAATCTACACCTTCCAGTAGTACTTTAAAATACTAGTTCAGTTGAAGCTGTATGTATACAACAGATGTTATTTTCATTCATTTATAATAAAGCAGCAAAATACTGAACGTATACCTTTTAAACAGATGGCTTAAAAATTTTGTTCTCTCCCAGGGAATTTTTTTGCGAATGAGAAGCAACAACACAACTTCTATGTTTAAATTTAAGCCCATCACTGATGTCACAAAAAGTAAAGCCACAGTTACATTTGTAATTAAAAATACAAACATTTACTGCAAAATGCGTATTAGGCTCAGTACAGTTTCCTTCAGTAATGACTGCAGGGGGTATTAATGGCTTGCATAAATTAACAGTAATATCAAGGCATCTCAGAAAGGTCTCATGACCCAAACCATCCACTTTATAACTCACTTTAGTAAGAAAACAACCAAAGTGCAACACCCTAAGGGCAGGAGAGAGTCTCCTGAACCATTCCCTCCTACCCCATCTGCACTATTTACAGAAACTAAACTTGCATAAACCGCCTCCAATTACTCACAGGAGTTAGTTTTCAAAATTCCATGCCTGATGGAATGTGAACAGTGAAAATGCAGAAGTATACAAGAGATAATCTTCCTTCTCTTACATATTTCTGCAAAACAGTTAACTCTTAAGCTGGGAGCAAGGCATAAGATGGTTATAAACTTTTCACAAACGTATAGTAAACATAAAACTGGAGTGTGCGACCTTCTCTCTCCTATACAGCATACCACTGTTGCCTGAAATTTTTCAACACAAAAAGAAAATCAGACAAATCCTAAGCCAAGTGGCAGTTATGGTCCCTTATTTGAAAGCTTGTTTCACAAAATCAAAATTGCACTGTCCCTTTAACTTATCACAATAGCACCAGTTAGCTGCCCTGAGAGAGAGGGCATGCTGTTTTCTTGAGATGCTGTTCTTCATACTGCCCGATGTCTTAAAGGAAGTATGTTCTATGTAAGAAGGTATTCCAGTACTCTGTACATTTTAAGAAGGCATGCCAATGAACTTAACTAACCGATACTTCAGCCTAGTAGCTCTTGGGGACTTCAGTTTTTCAGTCCTTTTGGCTAAACGTTGGACCCAATGTTCCTTTGATTTGATTGCAGTTCTGAAACAGAAGGGTTAAACTGCATCTTGGGGGGGAAAAAAAAAACTTTTTGTCTTTTGCTAAGATATTTTGCAGTTGCTACGTGAGCAGTTCTGTGGTGGACTCTGTGGGGGACGTATGGATTTTGATCGCTTTAAACTGTTTCCTTTGCTGCTACTGCCACCACTACTGGCAAGAGAGTAGGAACGTCCATGCATCATGACTGCATTCATCCCATTAGCCATTGAGAAAGACTTCAGATGACTTTTAATAGCAACTGGCAGGGGAAGCTTGTCGATGAGGTGAACTGGTGTACAGGAAACAATGGCTCGACAGCAGAGATCTTGCAGACTGAACACTGGAGTTAAACAAAAAAAAAATCAATGCATAAGGAAAGGTAAGAATGTTTTATGTGCTAGTTAAATCATTTAACACATCTTTAAATGATTAAACATGTAAATTTTTTCTTGAGCAAAGACTACACACACACACATGGTATAAGGATTGTGAATTGGTGCATGAGACGATGGCTAAGGAGCATTGATCGGTCAGACCAAATACTGCGCAATGTAAAAAATGTATGTCAACACCTAGATGTGTCAGGTAAATCATTTAACAAGCCTTCAAATGATTAACCATGTACAGTTCAACTGCTTTTTCTAAACAAACCAGAACACATTTCATATTCCCCCAAAAGATATGCAGAAACAAAATCTAATCAAAAACTGGTGAGCCACTGAGGCAACTCCATTAGTACATGACAAAGTTCTGATTATAATACAAGTGACTAGAGTTTGGCTAGTGACCCATATCTGTTAGAGCTGGCATGGGGATTATGGGTGTACCTATACTGGGAGGAATCTGGGGCCATCCAATGCCACTATCGTACGGAGGATGAGTACCATCACAAGGTTCGTCAGGGTGGGGCATTTGCTCCGAAAGGTGGGGGTTGGGGCTTATAAAAAATATGCCCTTATTACCAAGATGCTGGAAAGAGCAAAAGCTACCTCTGAGGTTGCTTGTTTGATTATCTGCTGGCCAAAACACACCCTCACTGGGGAATACCCAGGATGGGGTTGGGGCAAATAAACTTGGCTAATAGGAGGCTTGATGGCCAGCAGACATGGTCAGGGAAAAAAAAGGATACGAAAATAAATGAATAAATCTGGTTACTTACACAGTAGGCTCAAATCTAAAAGCATGAAGCACAGCAATTATGCTCTAACCTCAGTATTTTCCTGACATAAATGTTCCTAAAGCACCTTCAGCATTTGGTGCTCGAAGTGAATTTCATTGCTCACACAAATTTGTTTACAATCAGAGATCCGAATGCAATCCTCCATATTCCTTGCTTTGTAGCAGGTTAACCTTGCTAGCAAACCAGAAAAAACAAACTCCTAGATAAAACTATACTGCATAGATTACTCTTCTGACACAAAAAGGACTGTACACTCAAAAGTATCCTTTGGAACTGTGCATGTGATAAGTGACTAGCATACCACACAATTCCATCATTACATTTTACGAGTGGAGTAATTCCCCTTTACCAGTGCTTTACTAGCTGTCCATGAACAGCATACTCATGGCTCTAAACTAAACTGTGTGGCTACATCACCATGGTGAAAAATCACTTACCAGTTTCAGCTATTTTTAAATTACCTTGAGGAACTTGCCTCAAAGGACAGACTTAATGTTCAAATATTAGCCTATGGTTAACAATGGTTTAGTGGTTAAAAAATAAAAATGTGGAAAAATTCAGTCTGCTGAGAAATTGCAGAGTTACAAGTGGTCATGGTACATGATTTAAAATATAAATGTAACAAAAAAACATTCACAGCTTTACTGTCACATACCAGTATTTCAGGCAGATCTCAAATTACATCACAAAAATATAAGCAAAGATGAACAAGCTTTTGTTGATGTTGTTACACTTCCACTAACAGCTTTACTGTCTTATACCATTACTATGGAAAGCAAATTACTTTATAAACTTGACCCTTCCATTTGTAGACACAATGTTATCAACATCAGCATTCATATGAAATGAGGGAAAAAATGCTGTAAAGCAACTGCGTGTAAAACAAATTATTTTCTGACATTGCCACCACCAACACAGCTGCCTGATGCTCCTTGTCCTGACATCCCATATATGTGATGGTTCCTTAGTGACACTATGCCAGGAGGTCTCCCTACCATGACAAAATTTAACTTTGAAGGTTACAAGGGGTGCAAGATACCATATGTTACTTAATAGGAAAAAGGTCAGGCACGGAGTTCATAGCAACTCAGAGTGGTCTTTGTTTTAATCCCTACTGCCCTCTGATGTACAGGACTAAACCATAAGGAAAGACTTGCAATGGAGGCTAAGAGGGGAACACCCACCTACAGAGTAATGCTTCTCTTATTCATCAACTCACCTTACACTACAGCAGCTGTTCCTTGGCACAGTCTCGGAATCGATACTGTCGCAACAGAGACCTATGCCCCCGTGTGCATTCTCTCCCCCTTGTGCATTTGAACAGTGAGTAAACAGGAACTGTCTGTTTGGACTTCCAATATTTTCTGTTGCCAGGTTTGAAAGCATTTGTTGGTCAGTATCACAGTCATCACTTATTTTATGTGGTAGTTTCCCTGTGAATATCATGTCCCAAATCCCCTGCACTTTCATGTCCCTTATATGAGCTCCCAGCCAAGGACTGATGAGCCTGTTTAGAGGGTCTGAGCACATAGTTTCATCATGAAGGGTACACGCAGGTTTTGGGAAACATTCTAACCACCATAAAAGTTCTATCTTTACGTAGGATAACAATGGAATGGGGCACTGCAATGACTAGGGTTATCCTAGTTCTACCCATTTTTCATATACCACTGCAATTTCCTCCTATGAAGCCTCAACAGGGGAGCCATCTGTATATAAGAGGCCATGCTGCAGTACTCTGAGGAAGAAATATGATTTAGGTTTGCAATCTTTCTGTAGTGTGATGGAAAAAGGGAGCTTCACTTCTGGGAGGAATGTTTTCTGCTCCTTTCTATCCAGCAGCACCTGTAGAAGTATAAATTACCTTGTGTGTGCGCATGGTGGGGGTGTTAAGTGGGACTTGGAGATACTTTCAGAGACTGGAAATAACTGTGTGGTTTAGAGATTACCATCATCTCCTCCAGGGACATAGCCCGAATGGGGCATTCGTACAAATATGGGAGATGGGGATGCCCTTTACCCTGAAAAAGCAATTACCAGAGTCAGGCAATATGTAAACATCTTGGGTGCAGTTGACAAGTCAAGTGGTCTGGAGGTGAAGAGGTAATGTCTAATCCTGCAGAGGTGTTACCCATCTGCCTTGGCTATGGAGACAGGTGTCATTTAGATCACAGGTCACCATGTAAGCCCCTTTGAAGGAACAAGTGAAGAAGGCTCTGCAAAGACAGCATTATAAACTCGAACTCTAAGGAAACTACTCTGAAATAGTTGTCCAAATTCCTTTTTCAGGAATTAGAAACAGTCTAGCGTAAAAACCCAGTCCCTCCTAGAATCTATTATATGGCACTCTCGGATAGCAAACCTACTTGTGGAGGAGGCACAGAGGAATGCCTAGAAACCTTTTTTTTTGTAAACTTTGCCATTCTCTATGGATTTGAATGCATGATTTTCCTGCGACAAGGACCTTGTGATGTTTTTTCAATTTTAGTCTGTTTTGGTCAGGATACACATTTCTAATTACAGTTCTTGAAACGCTGCCTTAAAATAATGTTGCCATCTTACAGCTAACATACACAGTACTGGCTTTACAAGCATTTTTTTTTACTTGAATTTTAACTGCATTCTATAGTTTCAAGCCTGCTGTAGCTTTATGCTTCATTTTTTTCATGTCAAACTTTTACTTTTAGAATTTGTTTTTTAATATTGCTAATTTAATCATAACTATAGTTACTACTAAAACATCAGTATAACAGACCTCTATCCACATTACATCCTTTAGTCTCACTCAGTTTACCTTTGACAGGTTTTCATATATGCAAGGCTTTACATAATTTTATGTAGACAAAGGTACCAGTCACTCGTTAGCCTCTTCAGGGGCTCTCATGCACATCCCTATGGTGGGTCAGGGAACATGCAGGTAATGCCCTTTGGTAAACCATCACAGCCTCCCTCTGAACAGTATCCATGGTCCCATTTTTCCCATAATGGTAGATATCAGGTACCCATCCTCCTAGCACCACTCTTGCGGTACTGTATACTAAAGCCTGGTCAATTAAAAAAAAAAAAACGGATTATTTCAGACCTTTTGAGAGATGCTGACCCAGTTTTAACTGACACATGGCTGGATGAGAACTTTGGCTCCTAACTGGTCACAACCATTATACCTAGACTACTGGTGTTGAGTGCCTTATGAGGGGTAGGCTTGGGAGCGGGGCTGCTCTTTGTAATGGTAAAATGCTGACGCTGACTCAGGTTGCTGCTAGGCAGACCAACTCTTCTGAACATATTTTGGTTGCAGGAACAATGTGTAGGTTTCTCCTCAACTACTGACCACCAGGTTGTGCAGGGCCACACTTAGTACAGTTCACAGATTTCCTGTTTGACTCCGTTACTGGCCATTAACATTTAGTGGTGCTAACTTGAATATCTGGGTTAATGAGCAACTCAAGAATGTAGCTGCATTTGGGGATGTTTTGGGTTTGCTCCAGTGTTTACCTCCGAGACACAAATTAGCCCACATCTGTACTTAATTTTTAACGGAAGTGGTGACATATGACTTGCAGAGGGAAGACAGTTTTTTTTAGCTATTTCTTGGTCCCCATCGGCTTAAACTATTTAGTCCCACTAATCTTGAAACTGAGTTTTACCCCTTGGATAGCATCTGATGCTCCTAATTATGATGAGGTAATTATCACAAGTATCTGTCTGACTTGAGGTATGGATCCATGTCCATCAAGAATGATGTTGGCTAGTCTTGATCTTTTTGGATCAGTATTCTTATCAGTTCTTGGTTCTGTCATTTAGAAGATGGGGTATATCCAACTGGCCTTGAAAGGTTCCTTTATTACTTCTACTCTTAAGATAGAATCTTTGAATACTAACATATTCCACTATCACCTGATCTCACACCTTCCCTTTTAAGAAAAGATTAGAGACATGCAATATGATACTTATCAGTGGGCTCACAGATCCATTTCAATCATGGTTTTGTACTTGTCATAATGCAAAGCGAGTTTTATGAGTGGTTAATGACTGTCCTATGCCTACAGACCTGTAGCACTACTCATTACTGGTCCTCCTTGTTCTCTCAACAGCATTTGATACTGTTGATTACAGCATTTACAAACCTTTGTGATTTCCTCTATAATTCTACAGTAATTTGCTCTGGGATGAATTCATCTTCCTCTTACTCTCTAGAGAGTGAAGCACAAGGCTCTACATTAGACCGTTTGTTGTTCATAGTTCAAATACTTTCCTTAGGAAATGTGTTAGTGGAGAGGTGCTTAGCATTCACAAGATGAAATGGCAATTGTTTATTCACTGGCTGATTATCTGCAAGCTGTACATCTTCAATTAATACTTTGATCAGTTAAAACTTAAAACACCTTCAAAAATTAAGGCCATGGTAGTTCACAATACCTTGAAGGGATTCCTCTGCCCCTCCTCTCCTTAATTTCATCATATATGGGGGCACCAGGCAGAGTTTACACCAGTGTTACACAACTTAATCTTAGATTTCAGGATGACACTTGGGGACCATGTGTGGGCTGCTGTGAAAAGTTTATATTTCCACCTGTGAAATATCTGAAGGTTTAAGCACCTTTCATGTCATGCTGACTTCTTGGTAGTCATTTGTGCCTTGGTCTCTGTTGAATTACTGCAATGTCCTATAACAGACTTCTTAATACCAACCACGATCATATGCAGATGGTGCAAAATTCTGCTGCAAGTCTCCTGTTGCAACTCATGACCTACAAAGTACAGTTGTGTACCTACCATAAATGTAGATGTTCGAGCGTATTCACTGTTGCAGTCATTACACTTGGGTTATCCTGCTGGCAGGCTACCCGCAGTCAGCCAGAATTCCAATGTCTAGGTCTGGCGTCGGTTGCTGTCGCCTCTTCCCTGACATCAGTGCGCCAGGGGTATAAAAGATGCAGCAGACGCCATTTTCTTAGTTTTTCTTGCCCCAGATGTCAGGTGCCCCCAAATAGGTAGGCTAAAAAATTATGCCAAGAAGCATGCATGTACTAAAATAAGCATTTCCTTCATCTACAAGCAAACACACCACATAGGTTGTATAGAATAGAGAAGTACAGAAAAGTCCCAGCAAAGAAAAGGGGGATGGTGGGTGGGTAACCTGGACTGCAACAGTGAATACACTCGAACATCTACATTTATGGTAGGTACACAACTATGTTCATCGTGTTTCACTGTTGCAGTCATTACACTTGGGTTATCCTGCTGGCAGGCTACCCGCAGTCAGCCAGAATTCCAATGTCTAGGTCTGGCGTCGGTTGCTGTCGCCTCTTCCCTGACATCAGTGCGCCAGGGGTATAAAAGATGCAGCAGACGCCATTTTCTTCAGTTTTTCTTGCCCCAGATGTCAGGTGCCCCCAAATAGGTAGGCTAAAAAATTATGCCAAGAAGCATGCATGTACTAAAATAAGCATTTCCTTCATCTACAAGCAAACACACCACATAGGTTGTATAGAATAGAGAAGTACAGAAAAGTCCCAGCAAAGAAAAGGGGGATGGTGGGTGGGTAACCTGGACTGCAACAGTGAATACACTCGAACATCTACATTTATGGTAGGTACACAACTATGTTCATCGTGTTTCACTGTTGCAGTCATTACACTTGGGTTGAATCCCAAAGCTGAGGTTGGGTGGCTGGGCCTAAATAGGATTAGGAGAGGCTACAAGGCCCTGCACAACTGCAGTGGCAAAGCCTGCTCTGGATTTAGAGTAGAGAGGTAAGTGGTAGTGCTTGGTGAAAGTGTGCAATGAACTCCAGGTTGCAGCCTCTAGAATGCCTTTGGTTGGTACTCCTCTGAGGAAGGCTGCTGCTCTGGTTGCATGTGGCCTAATGCCCTTAGGCACTGATTTGCCATGTTGTGAATAGCAGAAACGAATGCAGTGTCCTATCCATTTTGAAATAGTCTGCTTTGAGATGGGCTTTCCTTGTGATCCTGTAGCATAAGCTACAAACAGTTGCTCAGTTTTTCTGAAAGCTTTTTTGTCCAAATAGAAGCGTAGCTGTCTGTGTATGTCCAAAGCGTGCAGAAGTCTCTCCCCTTTATTCTGGGGATTTGGATAAAATGTTGGCAAATTAATGGTTTGGTTAAGAGCCACATTGGATACTACCTTTGGCATAAATGTTGGGTTTGTCCTTAGAGAAACCCTGTCCTGATGAAAAATGATGAAAGGTTCCATTGCCATTAATGCCTGCAACTCTGAGACTCTTCTTGCTGAAGTTATTGCTAGGAGCAGAGCAGTTTTCCATGATAAGAATTTTATATCAGCTGTAACGGCTGGCTCAAAAGGAGGCAGTGTGAGCTTTTCTAAAACAAAATTGAGGTCCCATGTAGGTATCGGTGCTATCCTTGGGGGTCTTATGTTTTTTACCCTCTGAGGTACCATCTTAGTAGTGGATGAGAGAAAATAGGAGGTTCCGTATTGTAATGAGCTGAAATGACAGAGGCATGGCTCTTAATTGATGAGAAAGATAGACCTTTGTCCAGCATCTCAGTAAGGTATTGTAAAATCTGAGGTATATTTGGAACAAGTGGTTAGAGTCCTTGTGCCTGGCTCCAAGCACAGAATCTCTTCCATTTTTCTGCATAAGATTTCCTAGTGCTGGGCCTCCTGGCTTCTAAAATGACATCAATAACAGCTTTAGAGAGAGGTGTGGTCTGAGTGGCTATATTATCTGCCATGCAGCCAGATTTAAGGTTCTGAGTTGACTATGCAGAATGATTGTTTTGTTGAGTCAGAAATTGAGGAATTTGAGGTAAAGGCCAGGCTGGGCCTTGAGACAAGCTCTTTAGGATTGGGTACCAGTGCTGGTGTGGCCAGTCTGGGGCAATCAGAATAATTTTTGGCTTCTCTTGTCTGACTTTTAGGAGCACCTTGGGAAGAAGAGGCAGTGGAGGAAAGGCATAAACTGTCAGTGTTTTCCAGCTGAAGGATAGAGCATCCAATTTCCATGCTTGTGAGTGATAAGTTCTTGTGCAGAATATCTGTAGTTGGCAGTTGTGAGGGGAGGCAAAAATATCTATGTCTGGGTGTCCCCATTTCCTTGCTATCATGCTGAAGACCTGTGGATTTAGTTTCCATTCGTGAGGATCCATGAGATTTCTGCTTAGTTCGTCTGCCAGAGTATTTTTCTTTCCTGGCAGGAATTGTGACTGCAGATGTACTTGATAGGTCAGTGCTGTGTTCCACAAAGTCATGGCTTGCCTGCAGAGGGGGTAGGAATGTGTGCCCCCTTGCTTGTTTATGTACCACATAACTGTGGTATTGTCCATCTTTAGTAATAGTTGTCCTGGATGTAGTAGATCCTTGAAGGCTGTCAGGGGCATGCTGTACAGCTAGCATCTCTTTTTGATGTGAAGATGCATTTGTTCCTTGGGCCACATGCCCTGAATACATTTTCCTGCCATGTATGCCCCCCAGGCATAATCCGATGCATCTGTTGTTACTGTCTGCCTGGCTGTGGGTAAGGTGAAAGGCTGTCCCTTGTTGTGGTGACAGGCCAGTGCCCACCATCAAAACTCCTGTTGCAGGCAGGGAATAAGTTATTATTGTTTCCAGGCTGTGGCAATGTTGAGTCCAAACACTTTTTATATACCATTGTAGTTTCCTCATATGCAGTCTTGCATACGGAATTAGTAGAATGCAGGATGCCATGAAGCCCAAAGCCTGCAGAATTTTTCTTGCAGGGAGCTGGGTCTTTGTTGCTATCATTTGTAAGTAACGAGTCAGTTGCCTTTGCTTGTCTGGCGTGAGATAAGCCATCTGGGCAGTTGTATTTAAGCTTGCACCTAGGAATATCTCTTGAGAGGGCACTAGTTTTACTTCTTTTCTTTTACTGTGTACCCTAGGCAAATTAGTAATCTTTTTACAATCACCAGATGCTTTAGTAGAATGTCCTTGCTCTATGCTTGAATAAGGCAGTCGTCCAAGTAGGGATATATTTGAATTACTTTTTGTCTGCAGAATGCAATTACTGGTGCCAGGCATTTTGTGAAGACCCTGAGCGCAGTAGATAAGCCAAAGGGCAGTGCAAAGAATTGGTAATGCATTGAGCCAGCTATGAATCTGAGGTATCTTCTGCAAGACTGTCTGATTGGGACATGCAGGTATGCCTCCTTGAGGTCCAAAGTAACTAGCCAAGCCTTCTTGCCCAGCATGGGTAGAAGTTGCTGCAGTGTTAACATTTTGCATTTCAGAATATCCAGGAAAGTATTTAGGATTGACAGGTCCAGTATTGGTCTCCAGACTTTGTCCTTTCTGGGTACCAGGAAAAGTCTTGAGTAAAATCCTTATCCCTGTTCTTGCTGTGGTACTCTCTGAATAGCTCTCATGTCCATGAGAACAGAAATTTGTTTTTGTGCCTCTGCCCATTGGTTTTGTGGCAGGTCTGGCATACCTTTTGATTTTGGAAGGGTGTGAAAGTGGAACCTGTAACCCTGAGAAACAATATTCAGTACCCACTGGTCCTGGGTGATCATGTGCCAATTCTGTGAGAAAAGTGCTAGCTTTCCTCCTAAGGGTGCTGCAAAAAGGTAAGTGCTTGGCATTTGTAGAGGGAAGTCATTGAGACCGTTTCCTATAAGGTTGTGATTTGTCTCCTCCTTTGGGGGCTGAAGCACCCCATTGTTTAGGTCTGTATGAGCCTTTGGGCTGAGATCTGCCTCTTGGGCATCTGTATCTGCCTCTTTGTGGCCTGTCTGACACCGGAAAGGACCAATTTTTAGAAGGCCAGTTTTTGCTAAATCTAGGTGGCTGAACCTGTAAGAAATCCTTTACTGTCTGCATTGACTTTGCTTTATCCTCCATTTTCTTTAACACCTCTTCTGCCTTAACACCAAACAAAATATCATGCTGTAGTGGAGCATCCAATAATTTTACTTTAACATGATCAGGTAAACTTTGTTCTTTTAACCAAGCATGCCTTCAAATGACAGAGCCTGTAACTGCGGCTCTGCAAGAAGCCTCTAATGAATCAAAACCACATTGTAGAGTATGCTTTCCCACTTGTTCAGCTGCATGCAATAAATCCTGCATTTCCTTATTGTCAGGACATTGAGTTTGTAAGCATTTTCTGTTTTAAGACATTAGGTATGGTTGATATTTAAGCATGTGAAACTGGCAGTTTAAAGCCCTTACAGCTAAAGTAGCAGAGGTGTAAACTTTTTTCCCCCATCTATCCAGAGCTCTGGAATCCCTATCAGAGGGGACAGGGTTTTTGCAGTGGAAGCCTTAACCCCTTTGGCACCCTGAGGAATTGTTTCTGGGTCAGCAGCTGGGATTCTATAAAGAAATTTATGAGAGTCTGGGACCCTGTAGTACCTGTCTGGCTTGACTGGTGCAGGGAGTAAAGAATCAGAAGACAAACTGGATTCAGAGAAAACCATCAACAACAATATCAAGCACAGGGGGGGGGGGATTAGCCAGGGGCCTGTGCTGAGGCAATAAAAGAGTCTCTGAGCCTTTTCTTGGATTCTGAATAATCCTGGCTCTCCCAATGGAAATGCTCCCTCATGGTGTGCAAGGTTTCCCCAAAAGAGTAATCCTCAGGCGGAGAGGCTGAAGGTATAGATTCATCTGCATCAGAGTCCACATAGGGAGGGAGAGAATATCCCTGATCTGAAGAGGAATCAGAGGAAACAGAAACCTGGTCAGAGGAGTCATAGTCTGAGTCTTGCCTAGGCCTTTTATCAGGAGGGGGATGGGAACCCCTGATCAAAGTAATTAGGTCCTCGGCCATTTTAAGCATCTGTTTTCTTTGGCATGGATGACTGTCCAGGAGAATGCTGTACTTGTTTCCTTGTCTTTAATGGTGTTTTTGACTTTGCCTTGGCTGCTGTAGCAGACTTAATAGTAAGCTGTGAAGGTCTGAAAACACCCTCAGAAGACAATGCCTGCTCAGCGGCTCCGGACCCATCCGAGGGAATAGTTTTCGCAGGCCCAATACCTTGAATTTCCAGAGGCCTAGGGGTCTCCACATGGGAGTTGGATGCGGTTTGTGGCTCTGAGGTAGCAGGTGTCAGGGGCTGTGAAAGCGCCTCACTGAGAACCGACGACTGGCCTAGAAGAGGAGTTGGATGGTGGAATTAGAAACTGCTCGTACGACAGGACAGTGAATTAAGTCTTGTTTAATAAAAATGAATAAAATGTAAAATATAAAATAAAATATAATTGATATACAATTCTAGCAATAGCTGTTACAGGTTAAGCGCTTTCGGCTGTTGCCCAGCCTTCTTCAGAACAATTCCAGTGTATTCCCATAAGGCATTTATAACAAGTAGCAGCAGGTTAATTGAATAATAGAAGAAAAAAACGCCAAAATTTTTTAAAGTCACAATAAGCACTTTCAGTATAGAAACCTTGTTTCACTGTTAAAATAGATAACATTTGTAAAACTAAAACAAACATTAACCAAGAACTAAAAACTAGAACTTCCTGAAGAGAAGTATAGACTGGTACTACTGTAAATGTATTCATATGTTAATATGGTGTTGTAAAAAATGAATTAAACAATAAAAATATAAATGTAAAATATAAATGAAATATAAACCAGTGTAGTTTTTCTCTATAACAAGTGTATCCATATACATTATGCTATAATTGACAATGTTATCATATATGGTGTTAGTGGCTACGTGATCCCAATCTTATTCCAAGGCCAAAAAAGGTTTGATGCTGATATAGTCATTGAGCCCCGGGGGTCTCGTAGCATCTGTTATAATCTGCCATTTACTCTCACATAAGGATAATCTCATTTTCCAGTCCCCTCCAAAAGGTACTGTCTCGACTTGGTCTATAATGGAGAATAGGAACTTGTGATCTTTTCCTTTCTCCGAAATGTGTCTGTATAATGCATTTTTAAAAAAATTTTGGCGTTTTTTTCTTCTATTATTCAATTAACCTGCTGCTACTTGTTATAAATGCCTTATGGGAATACACTGGAATTGTTCTGAAGAAGGCTGGGCAACAGCCGAAAGCGCTTAACCTGTAACAGCTATTGCTAGAATTGTATATCAATTATATTTTATTTTATATTTTACATTTTATTCATTTTTATTAAACAAGACTTAATTCACTGTCCTGTCGTACGAGCAGTTTCTAATTCCACCATCCAACTGTTCCTGAGTTGTTTTCATCTTTTATTCGTATTGGCCTAGAAGAGGCTTCGTTGTCGGTTTTGGACCTTGGATGCCTGTCCTTTTCTTTGTCTTTGTTTTTTTTTATGAATTCCGGTCGTCGGTTGTTCCGACGGCATTATGTAGTTAAATCTTCGGCCAAAGTAATGTAAAGCAAAATCAAACAGACGCTTAATAGTGCATTGGTTGAATCTAGCACAAAACTGACAACTAGCAACATTGTGGTGAGGGCCTAGGCAAGGAATACAGTAAGAGTGAAAATCCTTATGAGGTATTTGCTTCCCACAAGAAATATAATTGTTAACTTTTACTGACATCGGTCTGGAGCAAGAAAAGGTTTCCCCAGTGGGGTACTTAGCTTTACTGAAGACTTCGGTTCTGAAATTAAATTTCGAAAATCTCAGGAGTCGGCCGACCGGCACTTGCCAACTGCTTTTGCTTCGGGCACCGCGCGGCAAGAAAGACTGACGAAAATGGTGTCGGCTGCATCTTTTATACCCCTGGTGCACTGACGTCAGGGAAGAGGCAACAGCAACCGACACCGGACCTAGACTTTGGAATTCTGGCAGACTGCGGGTAGCCTGCCAGCAGGATAACCCAAGTGTAATGACTGCAACAGTGAAACACGAACATCATGCCTCTTCAGCACAGCCTATTTGCTTTTGTTCATTACTGTATTGCATGTAAATTCCTGATGCTAGTCTGTCTACTCACGCCATCTAGGCATTCCTCTGAAGTGTCATTCCTGTTGCAGACACTATTCCTCTTTTGAGGTTTTGCCTTCTCTTGCATAGTGTATACAGGACAAGCATTTACTATGGTAGTTTCTGGCACACGTTGGAGATGGGGAATGAAAAAGTTAGAAAGTTATGTAAAATCTTACCATAACCAAAGATGTCCTCTTCCATGTTGCAGTATTCTGCATACGGGTTTACGCTTCCATTCACGCTTATGCACGGCCAGTATTCAAAAGCTTTCAGTCCCTCCAAGGTGCGCGAGACGTCTGACATGGCTGAGAGAACATGGGCCATAAAGGTGGTGATGTCACGCACCAGCCTTCAGAACTGAAGGCCCCAGTCAGAGCCAGTCCTAGTAAGGGCAATGCCAATTCATTGCCATCCAGATAGTGAAGTTATTAGCCGACAGGAGGGTGGAAAGGAATACTTCAACATGGAAGAGAAGGACATCTATGGTTATGGTAAGATTTTACACAACTTTACTATGTCCTGCTATTCCCATGTTGCAGTACTCTGCATATGGGTGAGTGCCAAAGCTCACTGAGATTGGGGTGGTGATCTAGAGGCAGACTCCAGAAATCCATGAAGGATAGCCATGGCAAACCTTGCCCTGGATCTGAAGATGTGGTCAAGTTTATAGTGAAGGTGTGAACAGAAGACCAAGTAGCAGCCTCCAGGACAGTAGTGTTATCCAGGCCCTTAAAGAGGGCACCTGAAGAGGCCATGGCTCTTGGGGAATGTGCTTTAACTGTACCCTGCAGACTTTCCATGGAATTGGTAGCAGAAGGTGATGGCCTTGGAGATCCAACTAGAAATATTCTGTTTGGTCACTGCCTTCCCCAGGGCTCTAGGGTGGAAGGATACAAATAGCTGGTCAGTCTGACAGACTTGGTGTTGTGCAGGTAGAATCTGATTTGTCTGTGTACACCCAGGGAATGTAGCACACTCTCACTGTCCCCTTGTGTTTTTGGGAAAAAGACAGGTAAGTGTATGGCCTTGGTTGAGGGACAGGTCATTCACTACCTTGGGCATGAAGGATGGGTTTGTCCTGAGGGTAACCCTGTCCTTGTGGAAAATGAGGAAAGAAAGAATAGCCATAAGGGCTTGGAGCTCTGATACTTCCTCTGGCTGAGGTCAGGGCCACTAACAGAACAGCTTTCCCAAGTACAATGCTTTAGGGAAGTTTTATCAGGTGGCTCAAAGGGCAGGAGCATAAGATTCTCGAACACGTAGTTAAGGTCTCAAGGCAGGGGAGAGGGTTTCCTGGGGGGTCTGAGGTGAAGTACCCCTTTAAGGAAGAGCTTGGAAGGAAGTCTGGATGCTAATGGGGATCCAGAGGCAAGCATGCAGAAATAGCAGGCAGCTTTGACAGATGAGTAAGCCAATCCAATCTGTAGTTGTTCACACAGGTTAGACAGCACTAGAGGGGGTTCGCTAAGAAGCGGGTCCAACCGTCTTTTGACACCAAATAGTGAATCATTTCCACTTTGAAAGGTAAGGTTTTCTTGTATTTGGTTTCCTGGTCTCCTGCAGGACATTGAGCACGTCCGTGTTGTAAAGGTGTCTGAAGGGGATCAGAATCCTATCAGCTACAGGATTAGGTGTAGAAGCTGCCACTGTGGGTGAATTAGTGACCCCTTGTGCTCTGTGAGAAGGTCCACTTTGGGGGGTAACTTGCAGTGATTGCCCTTGGACAAATGTAGGAGTAATGGGAACCAGTGCTGTCTGGGCCAGTAGGGTGTCACCAACAAGATTTTTGGCTTTTCCTGCTGTATTTTCAGCAGGACCCTCTGAATGAGTAGGAAGGGGGGGGGGTGCAAATAAATATTTTCCCTTGCAGGAAATTGAGAAGGCATCTGTTGCAAGTGCCTGAGGTTCTGGTGTCCTGGTGCAAAAGCCAGGAATCTGCCTGTTGATGACGAAGGTAAACAGGTCTACTTGAGGTATACCCCACCTGTGGACCAGATCCAGGAAGACATCTCTGTGAAGCATCCATTCGTGGCTGTTTGCGCTGGTTCTGTTCAAATAATCTGCCTGGGATTTGTGGAGATAGGGAATGTAGGTTGCCTGCAGAGCGATCCCCTGTGAGGTGGCAAATTCCCAAACCAAGAGGGCTATTCTGCGGAGCAGGCAGGACTTGGCCCCTCCTTGCTTGCTGATATATCACAGTACAGTGGTGTTGTCTGTGTATATCTGAAGTGGTCCCTGCTGTAGGAAAGGAATAAATGCCTGGAGGGCTAGGACTACCCTCATCTCTCTGGCACTGATGTGCTCTAATTTGTGGTGATTTGGCCACAGGCCCTGCACCTTTTGTTGGCTGAGAATGGCTCCCAACCCAGGTCTGAGGTGTCTGTGTACATGACCTGTGTGTGCTGAGGTGGTTGGAGAGAATGCCTGGGTTGTGATTCACCTGTGCCAACCACCATAGAATTTCCTTTTTCAGGCAGGGTAGAAGGGGCAAATGTGCTCCAGAGGGTGTTTGTGTTACTTCCAGATTGACCGAAGGTACCATTGTAACTTTCGCATGTGCAGTATTGCTAAAGGAAGCATAGGCATGGTAGCTGCCATGTAGCCCAGTAGTTTGAGGTACTGCCATGCAGCCAATTCTGTGGCATGAAAGGAGATGTTCTGTCAATGAGTTCACTTTGGGTTGGGGTATGTATGCCTCCATGAGGTCTGAGCATATCCTGCACCCGAGGAATACGTCTTGGGTTGGCTGCAGATGAGATTTCAAGAAGTTTATCTGGAATCCCAGTGATAAAAGGAGGGCCACCACAAAGTGGATGTGCCTTTGAGGGGGGTTTCTTGGCTGGCAGCCTGGATAAACATGCTGTCCAAGTAAGGAAATATCTGTATTCCCCTTTGTCCTGCAGTAAGCAACCACTGCTGCCAAGCATTTTGTGAAGACTTTGGGTGCAGTGTAAAGTCCAAAGGGCAAGGCAGAGAACTGCAAGTGAGAAGAACCCACCAAGAATCTCCGGTATTTCCTATAGGTGGGTTTTACTGGGATGTGGAGGTAAGCATCTTTTATATCTAATGTTGCCAGGAATCCTTTTGGAATTAGGAGTTTAAAAAGGGCTGGCAGGGTCAGCATCCTGAAGGTAGGGACCTTTAAGAAAAGGTTGACATTTGAAAGGTATAGAATACATCTCCAAGGTCCGTCCTTCCTGGGGACCAGGACGAGCCTAGAGTAGGAATCCTCTTCCTTTTGCAGCTCAGAGGAGTGTCTCTACGGTGTCCCGAGCGAACAGTATGCACTACTGGTTGCAAGAGGTCCAGTTGCTGTGGAAGTGGTCGTGGGATGCCTCGCTCTATGGGTGGGGAGATCCAGGATATATACTAACCATTTTGTAGTATGGACAGGACCCACTGGTCTGAGGTGAGATTGCTCCAACCAGGTAGGCAATGAGAGGCGAGATGGCAGTGGTACCAAAGGAGGGGATGGAGGAGGCAAAGGTGGCAGGGTTAAGTCAGATGCTACCTGTCCTATCTTGAAAGGGAGGTGTCTGGCTAGAGGGAGGGGATGCTCTAGCTGGAGGAGGCTGTTTCCTTGTGGGCTTATGAGGCCTTGAAGGAGGGGCAGGACGAGAGTGCTTCCTAACAAACTGTTTTGCTGGTAGTTTCTTTGAAACTTGGGTACTGGAGAAACCAGCAAATGTTTAAGGTCCTGCATTTCTTTGCCTTTTTGCTACAGCACCTTGAAAAGGTCTGCTACTTTAGAAGCAAAAAGTGCAGCATTGTCCAAGGGAGCATCAATGAGCTTTGCCCTGAAGTCATCAGGCAGGGGTTGTAGGTGAAGCCAAGAGGATCTATGCAAGGCAGATGCTGATACTGACCTGGCTGAGATGGATTCAGCAGCAGCATCATAGCTGCACTTGAGTGTCTAGTAACCTGGTAAGAGAGAGCCAGGAGTGAGGACAGTGATGCTTTGGCAGGGGAGTCTGGAATATCTTTCAAGATGTTTGGTGGCAGATTCTAAGAGGGACAAAGCCATACCTGGCCATGTGAGTTTGGTAATTTGTAGCTCTGAAGGCCAAGGTAGCCAAAGTATATATATCTTTTTGCCCAACCTTTCCATAGTTTTGCTGTCAGCAGGGAGAATGGTGGTAGTAGGTAGGAGCTTGGAGGCTTTGCCCGTAGAGATTGAGACAGTGGCTGGATCAGCAGGTAAGTACAATCAGATGCTTAGCAATGTCAGGCACCTTGTAAAGTCTGTCTGGTCTGCATGGAGCAGGAGGTTGGGAGACTGGGTTAAGAGATGCTGATGAGAAGGCATCTAAAAAGGCAGGCAGGATAGGTGGAACAGCAGATGCTGGGGGTTTCCATTTGAACGAGGTCGCAATATCTTTTGTGTACGTTGGTCATTTCTGAGGATTCCCATTTAAAGTGTTCCTTCATCCTGCAAATAGTTTCTGCAAAAGTCAAGTCTTCAACTGGGGAGTCAGGGCTCACGGATTCCTCTGGGGATCTGTATCCCAAGGGGGGGGAAAGATATCTGAGAGTTGTATGAAAGTGATTCCTCTGAGGACTCTGAAAGGACTTGTTCTTCCCTAGTGACCTTCTCTGCAGTCTGAGGCCTAGGGCTCATGAGAGGTGGTGATGTGGAAGTAGTAACAGTGGAGGTAGGCTTCTGCCATAAAAGCACTGAAAAGGCTTTGACTAAAAGGCTGCCAATCAAGCATGCTTTCTGTTGTGAGAGATGTGTTTTCTCTTTTCTCTCTTTTTAAGGGGTCCAGCGGACATCTGTGAGGGCCTAGAAACCAGAGAGTGCAAAGGATCTGCGGGTTCAGACAGTTCTTCAGAAAACACAGTTCCACCCCAGCATCAGAAACCAGCACCAAAATAGCCTCAGAGGACGTGCTCTCACCTAGGGAATGTCTGGCATCCTCAGAGAAACCTGCGTTATCCTGAGTGGCGGATCCAGGTCCAGATCCTTGTACAAGGCCGATGTCGGCCACAGGCTGAAAAACGGTCAGAAGAGGCTCAGCAGTAGACTAATGCCGTACAGTCTTGGTCTTTTTTGGCATTTCCATGGAGATGTCTGTGGAGCCCTCCAGCCCTAAAGTAATCCGCTTCAGACGTTTGTTTTCTAGGTAAAGATTTAACGCATGCAAGAGACTACATAAGGTCTTAGACACGAACGCCTGGCAAATAGGGCAGGCCATGTGGTCGTGCAACTGTCCCAAAAACACAAAAAAACACATATCGTGGGCATCCTTATGAGGGATCTGGTAGCTGCACTGACACTTACCTTTCTGGATGACATGAACAAGCAATCCAGATTTTAAGGATGACTGAAAAGGTCCCCAATGGGGTACTTATCTTACTGAAATGAATCCGGTGTCAGCGGTAGCAGAAACACCTGGCATACGACTGGTGGCTGAAAAGTTTCATGGGCTGGTGCGTGTCACCTTTATGGCCCATATTCTCTCAGCCACGTCAGATGTCTCACGCACCTTGGAGTGACAAAGTATTTGAACACTGGCCATACGTGGGCGAGACTAGAGGAGTAAACCCCATATGCAGAACACTCCAATATGGGAATAGGACATCTTTGATTGTAGTCTTCACCTCCCACTGCTTTCTTAAATGCCGCCTCAGCTAGTGGGCAGCGTCCTCAACTAACCATGTCTCTGAATCACAGGCTCAGTTGGCAGCTGCTCTGCAGGATGCATCAAATGAATCACATCCACATTTAATGAAGTACCTGGAAACCTGGGCAATGAGAGAGTATAAACCAAGCATGTGCCTCCTATCCCCACTACCTTCTGTACCAACTGATCAAGGACGGATTGAAGCTGGCAGGTAAGGACAAAACAGCCACAGCGCTGAGGTATAGGTCTTTTCCCGAAATAGAGTATCCTCATCTTCCAATCACTTGTAGTGGAATTCCTGGATGTGCCACATTCAATCCCTTGCTGGAATCAATGGACACCACCAGCTGGATCAGTGACTGGGTCCTTGCACAGACCATACCTCTAAAGTGTCCAGATTTTTGCCTCATTTTTGTTCTGTTCCTCAATGTGTTTTTTCGTTCTTTTTTTTTTTCTCTCAAATCACAGAGGATTGAAGTCATTAAATAAAAGACATCAGTTATGGACAAAATAACCATTAGAAAATGTGCATTAAGGGGGCGTGGCCAGGATGGAGAGCACCTTAGCAGCACTGAAACTTTGCTCTGCTTAGTTTGATTTATTCTAACAGGATTTTTTTTATTTATAAAAAAATTCATTTTAAAGCCAATTTTACTGGGAATGTAATATTTAGCTTATCATCAATAAGATTTTTACAAGAAAGTGTAGTTGGTAATATTTCTGTTACAAGTTTCCTGTCGGAACAACTTTTTGCTTCAATGTTAAAATAAGTTACTTGAAAAGGAACTACACAAGAAGCTATAAAGAAGAATGAACTGCAGTCTATACTGACTAGTATCCAGGATCTGGCATCAACAATAAATAAAATGGAGATGAAAACTGACAATACAAAAAGAAAAGAAGCAAATGGAAGTAATGAATGAGGTGATTAAGCAACAGTCACAGCAAATAACAGCAACTGAAGAAGCAATGAATGACATGGATAGGAAAGTGGCTGAAAATGAGAACCACAAAGAATTTGAGAATAAGCAAAATTCTGTACTTATAGAAAAAATAGAAGATCCCGAGAGTATGTCAAGAACAACTAATGTAAAAATCTATAGAATACCATAGAAGGAAGACGACATGATTTTATTTTTAAATAATTGGCCAAGTCCCTAATCTTACCCGTAGCTCTCTCATTTGGCATCGAGAGAGCACACAGATCTCTTTCAAACACTTCAAAAAAAGCAATTCACCTTCTTTTGGACAAATTATAGTTAAATTCATGTTGAGTCAAGATAAAGACCTGGTCCTAAAAACTTCACGAACCAAAAAGAAAAGATAAAACTGAAGACCACAGACGAAGAATCCACTTAAAACACCAGTTTATTTCACCTCTAGCACTTCGGCAACCGCCTTCAAGGAGTATAAAACATCACATAACTTGCACAGTTTATATACCCTAATACATCTAACAATTAAACAAGCAGCCTAAACCAATTAATCAATAAACATTAAAAATACTTAATACTACTTTCTCAACAGATAAGAAGTCCTAAAGACTGCCTGGGCTAACTCATGTATAAAAAAAAGACAAAACTCCATAAGATTTGATAATGACTATTCCACATCTACTATTACCAAAGAAAAACACGTGTTCCCTTTATAAAAAGTTTAAAGAAAGTGATGAAAGCACTGACTGTGTTCCTGGCTAAAATTAGGATTTCAAAAACATTCAAAACATTAAATGAAGCAACGGATTTTGTACAAAAGAAATCTTTGGACAAGCCAGAAGATATGGACTGGTTATCAACAAACTTAAGAGACAAGCCACAAGAAATGGGTGGAATTTAAAAGAAAAACAAACTAAAAAACCTACAGACAAACGACTGAACATCATATTGGACAAGCATCTAAATAAGAATATCATCTGAAGCAACGTAATTTTTTTTTCTTTGTTCTAACAGACTAAGTCAATGCAAAGTTATATTTTTAATCTGACAAATAGGATTTACTATAATAAGAATAAAGTTAGGGGGGCTAGTTCATGTGGGGTTAATAGTAATGTTCTTTATCAAATAACAGCTTAGAATGCCTCGATGCTGCAGTTTAGTTAAATGTTATATAATTTAAGATAGAGGGGATAAAAAAAGTGTACACACCCCTGTTAAAATGTCAGTTTTTTGTGATATGAAAAAAATATGACCACAATAAATAATTTCAAAACCTTTTCCACCTTTAATGTGACCTATAGCTTGTACGATTCAACTGAAAAACAAATGTTAGAGGAAAAAAATATAAAAAATGTACAATAGGCTGGTTGCATAAGTGTGCACACCCTTAAACTAATACTTTGTTGAGGCACCTTTTGATTTAATTACAGCATTCAGTCTTTTTGGGTAGGAGTCTATCAGCATGGCACATCTTGACTTGCCAATATTTGCCCACTCTTCCTTGCAAAAGCACTCCAAATCTCTCAGATTGCGAGGGTATCTCTTTTGCACAGCCCTCTTCAGGTCACCCCACAGATTTTCTATTGGATTTAGGTCTGGGGTCTGGCTGGGTCATTTCAAAATTAATTTTCTTCTGGTGAAGCCATTCTTTTGTTGATTTGGATGTATACTTGGGGGTCATTGTCATGCTGAAAGGTGAAATTCCTCTATTTTCAGCTTTCTAGCAGATGCCTGAAGGTTTTAGGCCAAAAGTGACTGGTATTTGAACAGTTCATAATTCCCTTGACCTTGACTAAAGCCCCAGTTCCAGCTGAAAAGCAACGCCAAAGAATGATACTGCCACCACCATGCTTCACCGTAGGGAAGGTGTTCTTTTGGTGATGCAAAGTGTTGTTTGCGCCAAATGTACCTTTTGGAATTGTGGCCAACAAGTTCAACCTTGGTCTCATCAGACCATAACACATTTTCCCACATGCTTTTGGGAGACTTGCTGTATTGTTTTGTAAATTTCAGCTGGGCCTGGATGTTTTTCTGTGTAAGAAAAGGCTTCCGTCTTGCAACCCTACCCCATAGTCCACAAATATGGAGAATACGGAAGATTATTGTCACATGAAGTATAGTGGGGAGCTTAGAGCAGCCTATATATCCCTGGAGGAGTGTTCCCAGCACAAGAATCTGGTAGTCTATTGGCCTTTTTGGGCAAATTTCTAGCTCTTTCAATTCTCCCTGTATAAAACCCGCTTTGGCGTGGTTTTTGTGCTTGCTACTACTCAGCCAAGTTCCTCGTGGTCTTGCAGAGTGGTGCTAGCAGCAGAGAGGCTAAAAGAGCGACTGCTAACCTGATAAGTGGTTTTTTTTTCTGCTACTACCTGGGCAACTGTCCGATCTAGCTAAATTGCAAGTATTTCTGCTTCTTGAACGGTTTTAAACTGTTTAAAGTTGTTTTTGCACCTGCACTTTTAAAGTTTGTCCTGTTTGTTGCATATACCTGTTGAGGCTACACACTCAAGTGCTTTAGCCTGTGTTACATATTTATTGCATTTTCCTGCTGTTTGTTGCAAAAAAGAAAAAAAAATTATCCTCGTTTCCAGTCTTTCCTGACCTAGAGTTGTCCAAATACAGGCTTTGCTGTATTCTGGACTTTTGGAAAGTTCCTGTGTTGCCCATTTCCTTTCTTGGATAAAGGGAGGCTTCTTTATTCACCAGTGGCAGTGGGGAGCTTAGAGCAGCCCATCTATCCCTGGAGGAGTGTTCCCAGCACAGGAATCTGGTAGTCTACTGGCCGTTTTGGGCCAATTTCTAGATCTTTCAAGTCCCCCTGTATAAAACCTGCTTTGGTGCGGTTTGGCGCGATTTTGCGCATAGCGCAGCATCGGGCAGCTCCGCTTAATTGGGTTTAAACCATTCTCGGCACCACAAAGTCTGCTCTTCACTTTTTCCCCTAGAACTGATCTAGTTCTCATAATAAACACCCTATTCCTACTCTAAAGCCTGGCACTTGCTCACTAAAGCAATTATACAAGTCAGCACTAAAAAATTAAAAGCACTACACCCTCACAAACTCCACTTGAGTACCTTGTTCCCCATTGGCCCTTTTTTTCAATTATAAAGGAATTCCCAATACTATGACAACTAACCTTTGGACATGCTAGAAATCTCCTCTCAGGTCCAGCTGATGAAATCTGGGAATCTTGAGGCAATGTTACAACTGCCTCATGTACACAGACAACCCTCTCCACCTCCCAACAAATTCCAACACACGTGAGAGATGCAACCATATAGCTAAACTGGAGGCTAAGCTCTCTCAACTCAGTACTGGCGTAAACAGTCAGGAGGAGAAGGAAACCACACTCACTACAATTCCAGTCTCACATAGACCTACCACGACAGCAAACCAAACACAAACACACAAAAACATACTCGGAGGCTCTAAATAAAAATCTGCGTAAGCAGCAGAGACCTCCAAAGCAGACACCCAAACAACCGCTACCCCAAAACAAAACACATGCAACACACAGCTCACAAAGCCAGTGTGCCGAACAGTCACAGCCCTTAAGGCTAAACAACACACCTGAGACATTTGTAATAGGTGACTCTATAGTCAGGCACACTGACGTCCCGCTCACCAGGCTGAACAAGGAGAAGGTCATGGTGAGCTGCCAGTCGGGCGCTAGGATCCGCCACATAACACAAGCACTCAGGTCACTCCAAGGCAAGTACAAATATGACTCAGTCATTGTCCATGCTGGTGTGAATGACCTGAGACGTTCCTCCCTGGACTACATGAAGAGACACAGAGGAGCTCTCTGAGCATGTAGCCCAGGCTGGTATGACCCTGACCTTGAGTAGCATCTTACCCTCACCAAGAATGATGCCACAATGCCACAATATGAAGACACGATGATCAATTTCAACAATTGGCTTAAGTATTGGTGTCATTCAAAGGGGATCCAATGCCTGTCAGCCTGGGATGACATGCTCGACAAGCCACGATGCTTCGCTAGGGACAGCTTGCACCTGTCACCCCTGGGCTTTCGGATATTGGCAAAGGCTCTTGCCACCCCCATAGTGCCTTTTTTAGGCAAGGCTCAAGACACAAACCCACCTCCACAGGTATCACAAGGGATAAGAAACTAAGAGTAATGCTACTCAACGCCAGAAGTCTAAACCTCAAGATGCACACACTCAAAACTCTCCTTAGCATGGAGAACATCTATATCTGTGCAGTAACAGAAACCTGGTTCAAGGCTCCAGAGAGCACCCCAGCACTACCAGGATATACCTCATACCATGCTTTTCGGCCCCACAACTTGGACTGAACCACAAAAGGAGGGGGAGTATCAATATTCGTCAAAGATACCCACACCTCCAGGTTGGTGGCACAGCACGAAGCATCAGAGACTATCCATGTGCAACAGTGGGTAAAACTGCCCTCCAGTTTATAGCCTGCTACAGACCACCCTCCCAAACCCAAGAACCCCACTCGGCCTTCCTGAGAACACTGGAAAATATGAAGGTCTCTCCAAACACCATTATATTGGGTGACTTCAACTACCCAAACAGACTGGGAGCATTACTCTAGCTCCAACACCCTAGCCCGAAGGTTCCTAGAATTTATAAATTCAAATGCTATGGAACAACTTGTTACCACTCCCACAAGAGGGGAAAACATACTGGACCTGATCACCAACATGGGGGCTCTATGCTCCAGACCAGAAGTGTATCCCTCACTGGTAAGATCAGACCATAAACTAATCTCACTGGATATTCACATCCCGACCCCCCCCCCCCGCCCAGAAAACCACAGTGAAAAACTTCTCTAAAGCAAATTTCACACTCCTCAAAACCGAGATGGAATCCTTCAAAACCCCCGGGCCTGTGGAAAATACAGCCCAGACTGCAGAATCCTTTATAAACACATTCTATGAACACCTTCAGGAATGCATGGATCATGCAATCCCAAATAAAACCAAGACCCAATCCTCCAAAGGCAGGCGTCTTGTCTAGTGAACCCCAGCCATAAACAAACTATACAATAGAAAGAGGAAGCTACTACCTGACAGAGCAAAATCCCAAAAAGGGAAGGCATCTCTGATCAGTATTAGAAAAATACTATGGGCACTCAAAATCGTCTAAGGCCAGCTTTGAGAGAAAAATTGCACAGGACACTAAGGATAATCACAAGGCTTTCTTTAGTTATGTTAGGAACCTGGGTGGGAATTCCCAGATATGCTCAGAATTAGTCCAAAATGACAAAAAATACACCAAACCCACAGACATTGCCAACATCCTAGCTGACAGGTTCAGCGCACCAAAAGGGCAAATATCTATCCCAGCAGAGTGCTACCCCCTGACATCTCAGATGCTCAGGTAAGAGCCGCCCCCTCTCCAAAGCGGAAAACACAGCATCAATGGGACCAGACGGTGTCCCAGGCTGCGTCCTACATAAACTCCAAGAGCTAAACCCAAACATAAAACTACTGTTCAATCTCAGCCTTACTACAGGATATGTACCCAAAGAGTGGCGTACAGCAACAGTGGTCCCTCTCCACAAAGGTGGTGCCTCAACGGATCCTGGAAACCATCACCCCATAAGCCTGACTAGCTTGGTCTGCAAAGCTATGGAAAGGATCATCGTGGACCTCAAAGATATTGGGGACCTACAGACACTGGATCCTACCCAGTTCAGCTTTGTTAAGGGCAGATCCTGCCTCTTAAATTTGGTCGATTTCTTTGAAACAGTCACCAAGGCCATTGATAAGGGGAAGGTGGTCCACACAGCCTACCTGGACCTCGCAAAAACTTTCGATACAATACCCCACTCGGGCATTATAGATAAGCTCACCAGCTTAAATATAAACCCATATGTCACTAGATGGGTTGCAAACTGGCTCAAGGACAGAACCCACATGGTTAGAATTGCTGGAGCCATGTCAGACTCCAAGCCAGTTATAAGTGGCGTCCAACAAGGCTCAGTCCTGGGACCTCTCTTGTTCGGTATATATTTCTCGGAGTTACAGGCCAACACGGAAGGAATGTGGCTGACCAAGTTCGCAGATGACTGCAAACTAGGCACCATAATCGACTCTCCAGCAGACACAAGCATCCTACAAAAGGGCCAAATAGAAACAGACAACTGGTGCCAGAGCCATGGCCTCAAGCTAAACGCCAAAAAGCGTATAGTCATCCCCTTTGGCAAAAACAAAGTGCCCACAAATTACCACATAGGTGGTAATCCATTAAGTTCGGAAAAAGTAATTAGGGACCTGGGGACCCAAGTTGATAGCAATCTCTCATTTGAAAAACCACGTGGCCAAAGTGGTTAGAAAAACATTTTATATAGCCCACCTAATCATGAAGGGATTCACATTTAGATCAGGGGAGGTCATCGTGCCTCTTTACTCATCCCTCATCAGGCTCATAATAGAGTACAATGCCCCTTTTGGGATGCACCTTACCAGACACCTGCAGCAACTGGAAAGACCCCAAACGTACCTCACCAAGAGGATCAAAAGGCTCAAACAGATGCCATATGATGCCCGGTTAAAGAAACTCCAGCTCTACTCAGTGGCATACCACCTGCTCAGAGGCGATCTGTGCCTGACATATAAAGCCATGTTCAACCCAGAATTAATGGACATGCTGCACCTCAGAAAATCCAAATCTCATCGAGCTACGCACTCGAGAGACTTGAACCTCAGCACTGAAATAAATAGGACATGCTGGAGGGACAGAGTCATAACCCAGAGGCTCCCTTCACTCTGGAATAAAATCCCAGTCCAGGTTAGGCAGAGTCCCTCACTGACTCTCTTCAAGAGGAATCTTGATGAGGGGATGGGAGATCGTAGGTTTACCTCGGGTATCACTTCTGTGTCACTGTTAGACAGAGGCACAGTATACTAACCTCGAAAAAGGGCATAGCAAAATTCATTTAAAATGGGTGGAGAAAGCCAAACACACTCTGGCTAGGCTTATAAATGCCCTAGGGCAGATAGCCTAGTATGAACCTATGAACCTATAACCAGTACTTGCCAGAAATTCCTGCAGCTCCTTCAGTGTTGCTGCTTTAGGTCTCTTGTCAGCCTCCCTGACTAGTTTTCGTCTTGTCTTTTCATTAATTTTGGAGGGACATCCAGTTCTTTGCAACATCACTGTTGTCCCATATTTTCTCCACTTTCTGCTGACTGTCTTCCCTCCTCCTGTTGTCCCATATTTTCTCCACTTTCTGCTGACTGTCTTCCCTCCTCCTGACTGATACCTTTCAACACTGAGATCCCTTGGATGCTTTGTGAGCTCTCTGCAAACCATGGCTTTTGCTGTAGCAGGCAACTAAGTAAATGCCAGGAAAGTCCTACTAGGACAGCTGAACTTTATTTGGGATTAGGCTCTCTAATTGATGGCAGGTGTATATCCAAGAAAACTGAATGCTATAATTAAATCAAAAGGTGCTTCAACAAAGTATTGGTTTAAGGGTGTGCACACAAAGTATTGGTTTAAGGGTGTGCACACAAAGTATTGGTTTAAGGGTGTGCACACAAAGTATTGGTTTAAGGGTGTGCACACAAAGTATTGGTTTAAGGGTGCACACAAAGTATTGGTTTAAGGGTGCGCACACAAAGTATTGGTTTAAGGGTGCGCACACAAAGTATTGGTTTAAGTGCACACAAAGTATTGGTTTAAGGGTGCACACAAAGTATTGGTTTAAGTGCGCACACAAAGTATTGGTTTAAGGGTGCACACAAAGTATTGGTTTAAGGGTGCGCACACAAAGTATTGGTTTAAGGGTGCGCACACAAAGTATTGGTTTAAGGGTGCGCACACAAAGTATTGGTTTAAGGGTGCGCACACAAAGTATTGGTTTAAGGGTGCGCACACAAAGTATTGGTTTAAGGGTGCGCACACAAAGTATTGGTTTAAGGGTGCGCACACAAAGTATTGGTTTAAGGGTGCGCACACAAAGTATTGGTTTAAGGGTGCGCACACAAAGTATTCGTTTAAGGGTGCGCACACAAAGTATTCGTTTAAGGGTGCGCACACAAAGTATTCGTTTAAGGGTGCGCACACAAAGTATTCGTTTAAGGGTGCGCACAAAGTATTCGTTTAAGGGTGCGCACACAAAGTATTCGTTTAAGGGTGCGCACAAAGTATTCGTTTAAGGGTGCGCACACAAAGTATTCGTTTAAGGGTGCGCACACAAAGTATTCGTTTAAAGGTGCGCACACAAAGTATTCGTTTAAGGGTGCGCACACAAAGTATTCGTTTAAGGGTGCGCACACAAAAGTATTCGTTTAAGGGTGCGCACACAAAAGTATTCGTTTAAGGGTGCGCACACAAAAGTATTCGTTTAAGGGTGCGCACACAAAAGTATTCGTTTAAGGGTGCGCACACAAAAGTATTCGTTTAAGGGTGCGCACACAAAACAAAGTATTGGTTTAAGGGTGTGCATACTTATGCAACCAGTGTATTGTAAGTTATTTTTTATACCCCCCATAGATTTGTTTGCTTTTCAATTGAATTGTACAGGTTATAGGTCACATTAAAGGTGGGAAAAGTTTTGAAATTATTTATTGTGGTCTCATTTTTTTATATCCAAAAACGGCACTAACAGGGGTGTGTACACTTTTTATATCCACTGTATATAGTAAGAATTAGTAAATATTACATATTTAAAGCAATGCAAGTTGAAGTACAATGATGATATAATTGCGTGTGAGATTTATTGTATGAATGCATTTTTTTCTCTCTTCTCTCCTTTGGATATGGCTGTTTAAGGAAGGTATGGCTTGTATGGGTTGGTAAAATTGCTTCCATGAGTGTTTTAATGTAAAATGAAAGGTATACTACTATTTTTTCCATCCAACTGCTTTACAGTTAAATTCCCATATAAAAGTCAGTTTAAAACAGCTTTCTTAACTGCTGCAGCTTGCCTGATGCGTCTGCGAGTGTTTTACAAGTTTAAAAGTAAAGCCAAACAACTGCTTTTCCCCACTTGAAGCTTGAGAGAGCTATTTTAATTCTTTAGAACGAGTCTCAAGCTGTTTTTAACTCACAGAAGGCTCACAATGATGTTTTGGACTTGCTGCAGCTTCAGGAAGAATTCTTTGACTTTTAAACTTCCTGTGAAACTGGAAATACTTCCACAAGATCACACAGACAGAAAAAATGATTTAAACATGGTGAACAGATTTAACTTAAAGCATTAATGGTAAAAGTTAGAAAAACATTGCTCGGCTTTAAATGAAGCTTATACAATGCTTTTTTAAAAGAAATAAAGGACGATGTAAATATTTACTGGACAGTATTGGAATGTGTGCTTTAACTCTATGTTCTGCTTTGGCTTTGATGTGCTTAATGTCTTTTTAGATAAAATGTCCTTTACATACACACACTGACCTTTACAGGAGCTTCACACAATTAGCATGAGTTACAAACAGCAAGTTAATAGATGAAACCTTTGAATTATTCATAAAAGTTGATGAATATAGTAAAAGAAAACAGAGCTTCTGAGTAACATGTTCTTTTATAAATTGATTGTATACTGATGTACACAAGTTATATAAAAGATATAGTGTTATTCCGCACTTATTTGTGATGGGGTACAGAATCTATATATATTGAGTCTAATAATCCAGTGCTTAAATGGGATTCTAGAGAACTCAGTAGACATAGTGGAAGGCAGGGCTATACATACAAGCTTTATGTTTCTTGTTATAAACAGCTAGAAGTTTAGTTTCTTTTCAATCATTTTGATATTTTATTTCATGCAGATGTTATCACAGACCAAGACATAGTAATGTTATGGTGTAATGCACCTGTAGTATAATATGCTTATATGACATGCTGAAGTCATCTAATTATGGTTTTATACCTTAAATTCTGTGTTTTCCAGGATTTTGGTAACAAGACGTGTAGACAATTATATATTTCAATGTAATAAAACTGGAGAACAGTATCCCTAGGCAATGAGAGGTTCTGACACCAAGGCATTGTGATGTCACAAAGTCTATATATTGCATCCCAGCGGTAATCAAGGCCCTGATACTAGTACATTATGATCAAACTAACTAAACTTAAAACTAGTATGATTATGTAGAAAGAGGGTCTCAAAATTTGGTAATGCAAAGTAAACAAGCCTGCGAGTTCCATGCTAGGGATACCAGAGCTTGATTGTACTATATAATTCACTTAAACTTATGCAAGTCATAAAATTTCTGAGTTAGTTGATCTTAATGATGGCAGTAATTGTAGTGTACTTAAAATGTGTGTTAGCAATTACTTTAGGTAACATAATTCATTACTACAGGAATGCTATACTGTTTGAGTTTTTTTTGGGGGGGCAATGCTATGGTGCAAAATATATCGCAACCAAGATGTTACTGGAGGAGGATTTAACAATAACGGTCTCCTATAAACATTTGGATTCTGTCATTTTGATATAACATTAATGCTATATAATAAAGATAATTCTACAGTATAAACAGATTAAACTATATTAGGTGCATATACTTAAAGTTAGTATATCTGAATTAATGAGATAGTTTGCATATCTAATTTAAAACTGAGGTTAGCAATGATATAGCAGCAACAGCAATAAAATAAGTCTAGTTAGTTTATGGCATGGCTAGAGAGGACTTTGTATGACTATATCATCAAACTAGGAATGTGCTATTTCATGATAGGGGGTAGTTTTGCTCTTAGTACTAGTTACAAAGTTTTAGTTGTTAGGTGTTTATCCATGTCAAGGTATATTTAAAAATATTCTTGTTTTATAAAGTTGTATCTAGTATAAATGTCAGGTTATAAATGTGTCATTGAACATTATTGGTTTAAATAACCCAGTAAAAAGAAAGCAGTCTATTGAAATTCTTGAAACTTCATAAAGTTGATATCCTCATTTTGCAAGAAACATCGGCCATCCAAGGATGTAAACAACATTTTTTTAAAAGATTATTCCATCTTAGCTGGGTCTCATTTTAGATGAAAAAGAGGTACAGTTATATTATGCAAAAATTAACTGAATATACCAAAAGTGATTGATTCTTATTCGAATAAGAATAGGACGTAAAGTTTGGTGGCAATATAAATAAAAAATAAAGTACTATGTTTGTTAACTCCTACTGGATCCCTGGAATTGGAGCAAAAGTATCTAAAAATATTTAGATTTTTTTTTAATATGAAAGGTGAGGTAATTATAGAAGATTTTAATTATAGGAGAAAACTACTACTGCAGACAGAAAAGTGTCTCTTCAGTTGCAAAACACTTTAATCACTACATCAATACAATGAATTTGAGAAAACACTTATGATTTAAGATTACCTAAACCTCTTAATTATACACAGTCTTTTAGATATGGCACCCAAACCAACAGACAAGATTTTTTTCATTTCCAATAGCTTATACTCTAAAACTGAAGACGTGTTATTTCCTGTCCACTGATTGACCACAACACAATTGCTTTTAATCTCACTTTGAAGACACCATTTATTATTATGTAAAATACTTCCTGCTTATACAATTAAAATTAAAGGTTTTAGAGACCGGTTTATTAATACAATTAAAACTATTTTTTAAGAGTTAATAATAATAATGAAGATATTACTGAGAACATTCTTTGGGATTCTTTGAAAGCTTTTTTTATGTGGAAAAATTAGTATGCTTGTAAAAGAAGAGAATGGTAGACAGGGAAATGAGATAAATCATAAGAGTTTACACAGATTAGCCATCAGACTGAAGAATGTGAACGAGTTGAATCATATTAAGGAGAGATCATATAAATTTGGAAGTAAAAATAAATAAGGTACTGATTTAGCAGATAATTAGAATGTTTTGGGATTATGAGCAAATAAGAAACAATAGTCTTGTATGCTTTGTAAAAGAAAATTATCGATATGCTAAAGAGCAAAAAATAGTATTGATAAACCTTTTTCACTTAAGGAAATTAAAGATCAAATTAAAAATCTTAATAAAGCTCCAGGTTTGGAAGCAATAACTTCAGAACTTTAATATATTATCTCAACTTATAAAAACATTTTGTTGAAAGCAGTTAATGATATTAAATATAAGTCAAGTGTACCCCCATGTTGGAGATATTCGCTAGTTTCACCTATACTAAAACATGATAAACACCCTAAATTTTTTTTCATCTTATTGACCTATTTCACTTCTAAATAAAGATTATAAAATGTTTATGTCAAGACTGGCAAAGAGATAAATAATGATCAAAAAGGATTTATATTTATTATTAAACTTAATACTTTTATAGATTTTGCCAACAAAAAACGTTCAATTATAAGTTTACATTTGGACAAAGTATTTGATTCTGTTAACTGGAATAACTTGTTTAAAGTTCTTGAAGAATATAACTATTTTGTAGAGTTTTATAAATGTAATCAAAATGCTATAGGTGTCTGCATTTATCGAAACGGGTTCTTTTCTATCTCATTTAGAATCTGAAAAAGTACAGAGCAAGGATGTCCGCTTTCTCCACCGATATTTGCATTATGTATAGAACCTTTCACAAACCACATTAGATCTAATAAAAATATAAATGTTTTTCAATAGACTAGAATTACTCTTCCAAAACACAATTATTTGCAGATATAAACTACTGGTAAAATTTATTCAGCATTACAATGTATATTAAAGCCATGGAATATTTTGGAAAGATTTCTAGAATAAAATTTAATCATAGCAAAACCAACATGCTGTTAACAGAGATTTAAATTCATAACTTTAAAAAATATAGTAATTTTAACCGGAACAATAATCAAATTAAATATTTGGGAGTTATTATAACTTCAAGTAATAAGGAATTAGCTTTAGTAAATTATACAAATATAATTAACTCGATTGCACAACTAAATTTCAAGATGGAATAAACTATTACTATGGAAGATAATGTTAATAAAAATGATACTACAACCTAACATTTTGTTTTATATTCAGTATTTTAATCTTATCCCCAAATAAAAGCTTTTAAAAGAAAATAAACTGTCAATTAAATTCTTATGTTTTCCTAATAAACCTAGGATTTAATTAGAATGGCATATGAAAGGTTGGGAGGAAGGTGGTATTAGTTTTCCAAATTTTAATTTGTATATAAAATCAGCAAGTATTCATATTACAGCTCAATGGTTAAATAATTCATGTGATTCTAAATGGAAATTAATACAGGAAAATGTTTCTAAGTAATAATAAATTATTAGTTGATCCACATGTGCTAAACTGTGTTTAATAAATTTTACTGGATATTAAAAGATTACTGTACACATTTGTGAGAATGTTTCTCTATTCCATTGATTATATTTTATCAACATTTAGGAGACAGTTATAAAACAAAAATGTTTTCTAATTTCTATTAACTCAATTTAGGCAATATGTTAGATTTTAAAGAAATTAGTTTAATGTTTTGGCATCACTTCATAAATGGTAATAAAATATATTTAGCAGAATATTTATTATCCCAATAGAACTTAAAACAAAACTGAATTTGTAAAGTTAAAGATTTTGTAAATGACAAGTGTCAGATTCACTAGTGAAAAATGTCCCAAAATTAGAATTTTGATTTAACACCAAGACTAAAGTAACAGGTCATACTTATCAAACATATATAGGATGTTAAGAATAGATTGTTCTTTTGTAGAAATAACATTTTGGGATTACTCTACAAGAATTAGAGTTTTCTGATGTGAATAAAAAAGTAGTTATGTACTTACCATAATGTTCCATCTGTGTTGATCTCATTCTTTCCTCATAAATGGATTCGGATCCAATCCATCAGATCTGACTCGGCCGTTGTTACAGCTCACAGCCACCAGTTCTCTCAAGCTTCTCCCTACCCACAATGCACTCTACCAAATACCTCAGATCTTGTTTGTTGACAGAGTAAAAGGACAGAGAAATATGTGAAGCCATATACAAAGTCATATAAACATGTAAATGTACCTATTCAGACACCATGTAACTGCTAGTTACTCCAGAAGTCATGGAGGAGGGGGGTAGGTGGGAAGGGATGTGAGGAAAGAATGAAGACAGACAACACAGATGGAACGTTATAGCAAGTACATAACTTATTTATCCAATGTTGGCAATCTTCATTCTATCCTCAAAAATGGGACAGCGTCCCTAGCTACTTAAATCCAGGGTGGACTTGAGGAAGGATATTCCTGAGCACCATAGAGCCAAATGATGCCCTACCTCTGGAGACCAGATCCAATCTGTAATTAGTAATAAATGTATGAGGAGTAGCTCAAGTTACTACTAGACAAATGTCATCCACAGACCATCCTAGACTGGAAAATTGTAATGGATGTGCAAGAGAAATGTCCAATTTATTATAGACAAAGGAGATGCAATTTGGTAACCACTTTGATAATTTTCCCAATTTTGGTCCAGATAAAGAAACTGTTTGGTTTGATTCTGTCTGTTCTATGCAAACAGAAACAACTGTCTATGACCATCCAGTAAATGTAAAATATATTCTTTGTTGGTAAATTTAGGAAAAAAATACTGGCAAATTCACAGAACTATTTATGTTGAATTGTGACACCACCTTTGGAAGAAAGGACGGACTGGTATGTAAGGTCACTATCTTTATGAAAAACCAAGTAAGGAAGTTAAGATAGTGCTAGAATCGTGGAAATGCTTGTTGCGGAAGTGATGGCAACCAAGAAAATGGTCTTCCAAGACAGAAGGTTAAGGTAGCATGTAGCTGCTAGTTCAAAGGGAGGTTGTGTGAGAGACTGCAATGTTAAATTTAGGTCCCATGGAGGTGCAGTCTCTTTAAAAAGAGGTTTTAGAAGTAGTGTTCATTTTAAGAAGGCCCTGCTCAACTTGTGAGAGGCTATGTATGGCATTCAATCCTGTATGGTAATTAGAAATTGCTACTAACTGCAACTTAATGGTTGAGGAACTAGCACAATTTTGAAAAAGGTGAGCAAGGAAATCTAAACTGTGAAACAGAAGCTGAAAAGGGGTCAAGTGTATGCTGCCGAGCACAAATGGCAAACCATTTCCATTTACTAGAAAATGTTTTCCTTGTCAAAGGTTTGTGAAAACACAATATTACACGTTGGGCAGGTGATGAGAGCATAGATTGTGTGGCTACTAAGGGAACTGGAGAAACCAAGCAGTTAGAGGTTTGGTATATCCGGGTGTAACATGCCTGTTAGGTGATACAGGAGGTCAGGAGTCAGATCTAGGCTCCATGGTGGTTGAATCAGATGAGGCCACAGGAAGGGAAACCAAATCTGTCGAGGCCAATGAGGGCAATGAGAATCGCTGTGCTCTTTGAGCTAGCAGCTTTCTGCAGAAATTTTGCAATCAATGGGGTTGGCAGGAATGCATAAAGGAGACCATGAGGCCCCATCGTAAAGGAGAGCATCCCTCGGTGACTGAATCCGTGAGAAAATTAGAGCAAAATAGTCACTGCACTTGTTTAAGGGAGAGAGGCAAGAAGATTGCAGCATGGCTGGTCCTATCGATGGAAAATCTCGACCACCTTCTTGTTGAGGGACCACTCGTGTGAAGTATGCACATCCTCAGTTTGTCCGCAATCATGTTGGATCACCCTGGAATGTGCATCGCTAGAAGAAAGTGGGCTGAAGAGATCACCCATTGCCAGACTCAGAGTGCTTGACACAATGGATAAGATCTGGTTCCCCCATTTGCTGATGTACCAGACAACTGACATGTTGCCCGTTTCAATCGTAATCATCCCAGACAGAACATCTTAAAATCCTCACAATGCCAACAGCACTGCTCTCATCTCTAGAATATTTATATGCAAATTGGCCTCTTCAGGCGAAGTACCCTGAACTATTCTCCCCAACATCCGTGGTCACTATGGCCTTGAGCTGTTTGGGGAATGAATGGACGGCCATGCAGCAGATGATGGGACTGGATCCACCAATAAAAGATCTCTTCTGCATGTGTTGGTAATTTTTTTTATCTACTACATTAATCAAGGGAAGACTGACCACTGGGCAGCCAGCAACCACTGTAGGATCCATATGTAAAATCTAGTCAATGGAACCAAGGTTATCATTGCAGCCAAAGGCCCAGAGATCTGAAGACTGTGCAGGCAGAGACTAATGTACTGGCTACAATCTTCTTGACCTGTGACCTTATAGTTAGAACTTGGTGAGGTGGAAGGGAAGCAATGGCTGTGTTCATGTTAAGCAGTGCCCCAATAAATTCCAGTGTCTGAGTTGCCTGGAGTTGTGATTGTGCTGTAATTTATGGCAATTCCTAAGATAGCACAGATGTTGAGAACCTGATCTCTTGACTGTGACTTGATGGCTGGTTGGAGTGGTAATGAGCCAGTCCTCCAGGTAGGGAAACGCACGGAATCCCTGCAGTCTGAGGTGTGCTGCTACTACTGCCTTAAATTTGTTAAACACCCCGGAGGCGATGGCGAGTCCAAAGGGCAGTACTCTGAATTGGTAATGACGGGCTCCCAGACAGAAGCATATGTACTTCCAGGGCTGCCTGCTCATCTTTATGTGACAGTAAGTAGTATTCCTGGAGCTCTATTAAGCACATCAGTCATCTTTGCCCAGAAAAGGCAAAAATGAACTGAACTGCGACCATATAGAACGTGGTTTGCTGAACAGATTTGTTTAGAATTGGGAGATCCAAAACTGGTCTCCAGTCCCCTTTTTTGGTACTAAAATAACCTAGAGTAAGTTCTGGATCCTATCTGGTCTGGTGGGGCTCCTGGATGACTTTCTAGCAGCATTTGAAACTGTTTTGCTTCATCCCTCTGACTGGGTGGAACACTGGGGGATTTTCCTGGGAATTCAGGGTGGAAGGGAAAATGCCATTATATAACCTCTGGATATAATCCTTTGCACCCAAGTATCTTTTGTTAATTCTAGCCAGGCTCTCTGGTGCGGGGGCAATCTTTCCCAGACTGTCTCCAGTGATGGACAGTTGGGCATCCAATTCAGGAGCACTGATAGAGTTTATCAAAGCAAGACTCCTGTGAACCCTGGTTTTCCAGGCCACCTCTGCCACAAGGGTGACTATGTCAACTGGTGTTCCCCCTCTCTCTCTGGGGACACTTCCTCCAAGTGTGTCATGCAATAGATCTTGGGATTTTTTGAACCATATTTTCTGGCCACCTTGCTGACTCCAGGAGAAGGATCTTGGGGGGGGGGGGGGACTTGCCCACGGCAGACAAGGTCTTACTAGCTATCTTACACCTGGAGGGATTTCTTTTACTTTAAGGCCAAAAAGTGTTGTTCTGTCAAAGGAAGCACTAACAAAATTGGACTTAAATGGCTCTGCAAACTCACCTAAGTGCATCCAGGCATGCCTCCTCATGGAAATGCCTGAACCCACAGCTCTTGAGGTTCCTTCTGCTATGTTAGAAATTAACCTCATGTAACTATTGGAAACAGCCTGTAGGGTTACCAACTGAGAAGTTATAGAATCCTTAAACTTCTGCAGACATGTTTGAAGTCTAACAAAATGTACCAGATAGTTCAGTGGTTGTAACGCAAATGTTGCTGAAGCAAAGAGACGCTTCCCCAGTATGTACATTGCCCGTGACTCCCTGTTGTGAGGGGATGGACAGTAGAACTTCCTTCTGTGTAGCTGCCGCATCGACCATATCATCAACTGGAAACCCTTTTCCCCAAAACTGTCTGCCCGCAGGTGGTGCCATTATCCTGTCCAGTCTCAGACATACTGGCTCTAGAGTCAGGCTCTTTCCAAGTCCACTTAGAGATCATGTCTATGAACTCAGAGGGCGGAATCGCCCAAAATGGTCTGTCCGCAGGTGGTGCCATTTTGGCTGGTCTGCAATATACTGGCTCTATGGAGTCAGGCTCCTTGTATGTCAGCTTAGAGAGAATGTCTACGAACTTGTCAGAGGGAAGTGTCTCCCAGGAAATAGAGGGTTCTACTTCTAGGAAAATGGATTCCTCCGGTGTAGGGTTGGAAGATGTCCAACTAAGCAAAACAAAGAGCATGCCGCACTGCATTACAGCATTCATTTATCACATCCGGTACCTCAGCATTCCACCTTCAAAGGATAAATTCCATATAAAAATAAACTCCATTTGTACTCAAATGCCCCCTGCTGACTGGGTAAAGAATCACATTCATTATATAACATCCTTGAAGACATATAAATGTGTTTGCATTTTATAGGAATACATCTCCATTTTTGGCATTTACAAAAATATAAATTCTTCTCATTTATCTCATCCAGCCACCTCTCTGTTTCAGGATCTCTAGTAAGTCTCCAAAGGGAACATTTTCATGAGATGACCTTGGGGTCGCCTTCTTTGAAATCTCTTCCGTGATGAACTCCTGTGAGGAGTCTAGGTGCTTTCTCTTGCATGCCCTTTTTCTGGGCACTTCTTCAGCGGTATGTTCTGGGGAAGTCTCTAAAGAGAAAATTAAAATTCCTTGAGAGGAAACCTGATGCTGGGGCATCATGGAATGGGTAGCATCCAAGTGGGAAGGTTCCGTCAGGGCTGCCATGGCAGCACTCTCTTCACAGCCTCAAAGGCAGAGTTTGAAGGAGCCAGAGAGAGGCTCTGATCAAAGAAACTGGGTTTCTGAATCGTCACATCCCTCTAATCCGTCAGCACCGCCCCTGAGGAGGAAGCCGTAGCCAAACCTTCCAGTGCCAAGGAACAGAGATGACTTTGAAAACTCTGCAGTAGATTGCTACACCTTATACCTGGCAGGCAGGCTTCAGTTCCAAGATATCTCCTGATCCAAAAAGATAGGTAGTCTCAGAGATGTCAGATCAGTAGATACGGAGATCCTTAGATCAGAGATTGACCGATCCAAATGACTGGGATCCTGAAACTCTAAAATAGTAGATGGAGTCAGAGGAGGAACTTGTAGGGGTGGTGTGGAGGAAAGGTTGGACTGCCTGACCAAGAGGGGTAGGTACCGAGGTAAGACCAATCTCCCCCTGAACAGAGAATCTTTCTCACCACACTCTCCACATGTTCTGAGAGACTTCTAGAATAACAAACAGAATAAATGCAGGGGGATGCTGGTCTCTGCAGAAAAGGAGATGGAAGCTTAAGTATCTAGTACTAGGACAATACAGAATCTCTAAAGTTTCTGCCTGATCACAGAGTCTGAACCACTGTACTTGTTTTAGAAGTCGTAGGATCTGAAGAAACAGTTGGATCTGAAAGTTTAATCTTTTCTGATCCAGGGATCAGACTGGATGTTTAGCACTCCATTTCTGTGAAAAGTGCGAGGAAATTTTGATGAGGTGGAAGGCTTCGACTTTGGAGACTGAGACATGGCTTCTCTAAAAGGAAGGAGGCCTTTTAATATTAAATTTATTTTTTATGTTCAGTTAAGGCTCGCAGATGGAATCTGTGAAAAATCGAGCAACCTTCCTGCAAGTGTAATGGACCCAGTCTGTATACACAAAGGGAGTGTGCATCTTAGATAAGCACCTTATGTCCACATTTGGAACATTTCTAAAAATCCTGTAGGTTTGTCACGCATTGTGTAAGTATATTTCTACAGAAACTACAGGTCAAAATTCAAAATAAGAAAATGGAAAACGCGTAAGCAACTTTTTTTTTTTTTTTTTTTAAAACAGGCTGAAGGAATGCCACCAATGGTAAGAAGAACTACAACCAAGTTGTAAGAAAGTGTGAGATACTAAAGATATTATCTAGCGGTACCAAGCACGAAGGAGAGTTAGGAAAAACCCTCACATTTAGTAGAGGAGAGAAGAGGATGCAAGGAACCACCAACAATGGTATGTCGGAAATACGATGAAGTCATAAGGGCAAGGGAGAAAAACAGAGGACGACGATTGTAAACCACAAACAGTAAAACAATAAGGACTAAAAGGATACAAGGTAAGCAATGGAGAGAAAAATGTTTAATAGAAAAGTTTAAGAAAAAAACGTTACTTCTCTAATAGAGCTCAACAGAGACTGGTAGGCCACGTCCATTAGCTAAAAGCGGCAAACAAGACCTGAGGTATTTGTAGGGTGTATTGTGGGTAAGGGAGAAGCTCGAGAGATCTAGTGACTGCGAGCTGCATCATCGGCACAGTCGGATCAGACGGCTCTGATCTGAACCCACTTGTGAGGAATGAAGACTGTCAACATCAGATACATTACTTAAATCGATTAAGCCAAACCAAATCTTCATTGTATTGAAAATTATTTGGAAACATGGACAGAACTTTTGAAACCCCTCATAAGGTTGCAATAATAAAATATCTAATGTCAATTGTTGGAGATGAGGTGATAATACAGATCTAGACTGGTTTCATATGGTGTTGGAGTGTAAAATTATCTTGTTTTGCAAAAAGTTTCCCAAGCATTGTGGTCAGATAAATGACAACAAATTCATTAATACTGTTTAATGATCCAATTCCAGAAGTTATTTCAAGAACACAAGTGTCTTTTTTATAGTCACTTTTAGTGAGTGCAAGGGAAGTCATTACGTTAAACTGGAAACAACTATCATTATTCTTAATTTATATATTTAGCTAAAACTGCATGCAAAAAAAAAAAAAAAAAACAGTTAACTATTGAGAGCACCGAATATTACACATCAGCATACTGCTTGGAAAAAAAAACAGATTTACTTGAAAATTTTTAATGATGTATTAAACAAAAACCTTGATATGGACTACTGTAAACAGTTTTTGATATGTTTTAATAATTTCCTGGTATTCATATATATTGTGATAGTTGAAAAATGAATATAAAAAGTTAAAAAAAATATGCATTAACGCAAAAGCTAATTATTCTAGCAATTTTTTAAGTTTATAATAGCAACATTTAAACTATGCCCTGCAGAAGCCCAGGAAATGGGGCCCTCATTATCAGACCTCAGGTAAGATGTTGGGAGATTTGGTTAAATAAGCCAGTCCTACTACCTCTGAATCCAAGACATCAGAATCCCTGCAGGATGGTTCTCTGTTTTAGCACACAGTACCTTTGACATCATCTTCAGAAGGCTTCTCCTCTCCTTAAAAATCCATGAAGTCCTGAGCCAACTCAGAGTAGGATAAATGAGACAACCCCACCCCATTCATTCTCATAAGATTTCTTCTGACACAAGCTGACAAATGACAGCCTTACATCTCTGTTGTGGCAGGTGGTCTGCAGGCAGACACCTGAAACCTCCATTCATCTCATTCAACTTCCTCCTGTGTAAACAGAGTGGGGTATGCCAACCTTCCTCCTGTGTAAACAGAGTGGGGTATGCCAACCTCCCTCCGTGCTAAGGATAATGCATTCACTGGATTCCCAAGGTCTGCAAGGAAGCCCCATGACTGACGTATACCAGAGGCATCAGCAGAAAGACACTAGATATAGGGACTACAAAGGTGCTTCACTAATATTGATGTCTGAGCCTAGTGGGATTTGTCAAAGTTTGAGGTTGTGTCCACTTTCCCAGCTTCTCCTCTCCTTCAGGTGCTACTCAGAGGACTCTTTTGCGCACAGACTGAGGAAGGTCTGGCAGAAAAAAATGGAGATCAGGACACCAGACTATGAATCCTCTCCCCTGGCTTTTCTCTGTCCTTTGGTTAAACAAGATACACTGAAGACAACTGGATACATCGTGCTCTAGACCTAGGCAAAGTAAAAAAATATATGAAGTTATGTACTTGCCATAATGTTCCATCTGTGTTGTCATTTTCATTCAACTGATGGGTTCGGATCTGATCCTCGGATCAGACTCAGCTGTTGCTAAAGCTCATGGTAAACAAGCTCTCGATCTTCTCCCTTACCCATAATCCATCAACCCCAAATTACCTCAGATCTTGTTTGCTGATTTTTACCAGAAATGAAATATTTACTATAAATCAAGAAGGTATAAAAAAAAATGCATCCACTCAAAACAGAAAAAGACCATAACTGCAGCTTAATATAAAGTACAGTGATGTAAACTCATTCTTCCAGACGTTTGCAAATAGAATGGATGGGGGTTGTGTGCAGGGAGTGGAGGAAGAATAAAAATTGACAACACAGATGGAATAACATCTTTACCTGAGGTTGCCAATTTTTCATTCTACCCTTAACTGATGGGACACAGTCCCCAGCTACCTAAAATCCCAGGTAGACTAAGGACATTCCTGACCACAGTTGAACCAAATGATGCTCTGCCTCTGGAGACCAGATCCAATTTGTAATGAACAAAAGTATGGGGAGTAGCCCAAATTGCTGCTGCACATATGTCATCCATGGATGCTCAGGAACAGAAAATTAGAAGTTATGTACCTACCATAACGTTCCATGTTAGTTGTCTTCTCTTGCCTTCTTTCTTGCTGGATGGGTTCGGAGCCGATCCTCGGCTCCGACTCGGCACTTGCTAAGCTCGAGAATCACTTTTACCAGCTCAAGGCAGCCCTATATCCCATGATGCAAGGCGGTAATTACCCAGATCTCGTTTGGTATCTAGAGGAAAAAACTGCTTGCAATCTTCCCACAAGTTAGAAGAAGAAGTAAGCTGAGAAGACTATAAGGGGAACCAGGTAACAGAGATCCAGAGTTAACTGGTGTCCAAGGGAGAACAATCTCCCAGAGAAAAAAGGGAAAAATCAAGGTCTGTCCAAGCTAGGGGGACAGGAGGGAGGGGCGCAAGAAAGAAGGCGAGAGAAGACAACTAACATGGAACGTTATGGTAGGTACATAACTTCTAAATGTTAAGTTGTCAATCTCGCCTTCATTCTTGCTGGATGGGACCGCGTCCCTAGCACCCCTATCCTGGGAGGCTCAATGGAACAGACTCTTGAGAACTATGGAACCAAAACTTGCCCTGTTCCTGGAGGCAAAATCCAATTTGTAATGAGAAACGAAGGTATGAGGAGTGGCCCAAGTGGCTGCTGCACAAATAGTGTCCAAGGGTAGTCTAGTGTGAAAAGCTGTAGATGTGGCTAGACCTCTAGTAGAATGTGTTTTAGGTTTTGAGATCAGTTGTTTGCCCCTAAGCTGATAAATGTCAGAAATGGTGGAAGATAGCCATCTGGATAAGGTTACCTTAGAAACAGGAAGACCTTTCCTATTTTCAGCATAAGAAAGAAAAAGCTGATCAGATTTCCTAAATTGCTTTGTTCTGTCCAAATAATATCTGAGTTGGCGATGAACATCTAGGCAATGCAATCTTTGTTCTGCCCTATTAGAATTGGAAAAAAATACAGGAAGGTCAATGGATTGATTTAAATTTGTTTTTAGAAGCAACCTTGGGCAAAAAGGATGGATTGGTTCTTAAGGATACTCTATCCTTGAGGAAGACCAAGTAAGGGGGACGAACACAGAGTGCATGTAGTTCCGACACTCTCCTAGCCGAAGTGATAGCAACTAGAAAGTGTCGTCCAAGAAAGACACTTTAATGAGCATGCAGCAGCCGGTTCGAAAGGGGGAAGAATCAAGGATGCCAGCACTAAATTTAGGTCTCACTGTGGTGGAGGATCTCTAACAGGGGGTTTAAGTAGGAACACCCCTCTGAGAAAAGCTTTACAAAGTTTGTGAGACATAATATTCTGGTCAGCAAATCAGACATGGAAATTAGAGATTTCTGCCAACTGGACTTTAACTGTGGAAGAAGAAGAACCGGAGTGAAACATTTCAGCTAGAAAGTCCAAGACTGACTGAATAGGGGCAGTAAAAGGGTCTATGTTCTTAGACTTTGCCCAAAAGGAGAAACGTTTCCAATTGCTAGAGTAAATCCTCCTGGTAGAGGACTTTAGAGAAGCTACTATGATATCTCTAACGGGATTAGAGATCATAGGAAGCCTGGCTAAGGAAGGAAGTGGAGCAACCAAGCAGTGAGGTTGAGGGAACGAATTGATCGGTGCAGTTGACCCGACTGGTGGGTCAGAAGATCTGGAACTGGATCCAGATGCCAAGGCTGCACCATGAGAGGGCGATGAAGAAAAGGGAACCAAATTTGTCGAGGCCAGTAAGGGGCAATGAGAATCATTTTGGCTCTCAAGACGGTAGCTTTCTGGAGTACTTGTGGTATCAACGGAAAGGGGGGGGAAGCATAAAGAAGTCCCCGGGGCGAATCTTGGGTAAGAGCGTCTCTGGGGGGATGGCCCGGAAGTGGAAAGAGAGAAGTCCGGGCATTTGCTGTTTTGGGGTGTAGCAAAAGGGTCGCAGCATGGGCGGCCCCACTTCTGAAAAATCTCCTCCCCTACGGATTGCTTGAGAGACCACTCGTGAGGCATGAGTATAGCTCTGCTCAATCTGTCCGCTATTTTCCCGGGGATATGCGTTGCTACCAGAAACCGATGAGAGTAGATCGCCCATTGCCAAAGTCTGAGAGCTTCTCGACACAAGGGATAGGACTTGGTTCCGCCCTGCTTGTTGATGTACCGCACCACGGACATGTTGTCCGTGTGAACTGCAATAGTTCCTAAGGGAAGAAAGTCGTTGAGGGCTTACAACGTTAAAAGCACTGCTCTCATCTCTAGGACATTTATGTGCAGGTGGTATTCGAATGGTTGCCACGTGCCATGAACCATCCTGCCCTAATAATGCCCCCCCCACCCGATCAGGGAGGCATCCGAAGTGACCATGGCTACCGGGGCCGGAGGGACAAATGGTCTGCCCTGATGGACTAGGGGGGGAGAAGTCGTTCACCAGGATAGATGGCTCTTGCAGGTTTGTGTCACCAGGATCTTGTGACGCATGGGAAGCTGCTGGAAGGACCATTGGGTGAACAACTTCCATTGTAGGAGACGCATGTAAAAACGGGCCAGAGGAAGAAGTGTAATGGCAGCTGCCATGAGGCCCAACACTTTCAGGACCAACCTGGCTTGCACCCTTTTGCTGGATGGGATGATCTGAACGTGGTTTTGGATATCTAGGATTCTTTGACTTGTTAGGTTTGCTGACATCCGAGTAGTGTCTAGATCTGCGCCTATAAATGTAATAGATTGGCAGGGCGATAAGGAAGACTTTTCGAAGTTGACCGAAATTCCTAACTGACCGCAGAGACGTAGAGTATAATCTCTGGCTTGGAGAAGTTGATGCCTGGTGGTGGCTGAGGGGAGCCAGTCGTCGAGATATGGAAACACTTGGAATCCTTGACGTCTCAGGTGAGCCGTGACCGCTGCCATGCATTTGGTGAACACTCTAGGGGCTGTAGCGAGACCAAAGGGCAGGGCTCTGAATTGAAAATGACTGGTCCCCAGCCGAAAGCAGAGAAACCTTCTGGAGCATCTGTGGATTTTTATGTGATAGTACGCATCTTGAAGGTCTATGGAGCACATCCAGTTGTTTTTGCCCAGAAAGGGCAAAATCGATTGAAGTGTGACCATCTGAAATCTTGTCTTTTTGACAGACTTGTTCAGCCTGCTGAGGTCTAATATTTGTCTCCAGTCTCCCGTCTTTTTGGGAACCAAAAAGAACCTTGAGTAGATTCCGTACTCTAATTGATCTGTTGGAACTGGCTGGATGGCCCTTTTTTTTTTAGAAGCTTTGATACCTCTAGCTTCGCAATTTCCCTTAGACCGGGTGGAACGTCTGGAAGGAAACCTTTTTGAGGGAAGGGGCTTTCCTCGAAAGGGATCTTGTAACCCTCGGATATGATCGACTGTACCCATCTGTCTTGAGAGAGGGAAAGCCAGGCTTCTGGGTACAGCAATAATCTCCTCCCCGACTGCCTCCAAGGGTGGGCAGTCAGGCAACACCTCAGGGATGCTGGAAGGGCTCGTCAGAGAGGGACTCTCTGCTGCCTTGGTTCTGCGGACCTCCTCTGCCCCTAGGGCGGCGTCTATTGTTATTACCCCCTCTGCCTCTGGGGGTAAACTGACCACGTGCGTCAGGTGCGACTCCCTGAGATTTTCGGAACCACATTTTCCCTCCCTTCTGACCTTTGGGGTAAGGTCTAGAAGGGGTGGAGAAATGGACTCCTATGGCAGAAAGTCTTGCCGTCTTGCTCGCACCTGGTCAATGTGTCCTTCACCTGAGGCCCAAACAAAGTAGTGCTATCAAAGGGAGAATTTGTGAAGGACGCCTTAAAGGGGTCTGCGAAATTGCAAAGCCGCATCCAGGACTGACGTCTAAGAGCCACTCCTGTGCCTGCGGCTCTACTCGCCCCATCGGCTGCATAAGAAATGAGCCGCATGGAGGAGTTAGTTATGGAATTTAGGATTCCAAGCTGAGAGGCAATCTTCTCTTGAGCCCCAGCAGCTGACGGATCCTGTACTACCTCACCCAATTCTTTGAGGATCTCTCTTTGAAGTCGGGTGATGTGACATAAATAATTCAGCGAACGCATAGCAAAGGTCGCTGAGGAAAACATCCGCTTACCATGCCTGTCCATGGTCCTAGACTCCTTGTTAGGAGGATGGACTGGTACAGAAGGATCTGCAAGTTCCTTTTTGGTGGCGGCTGCCACCACCATGGCATCAACCGGAACACCTTTCGTAAGAAACTGTTTCTCAGTGGGGGCCGTGATAAATTTAGAAGGCCTCCTGGGGACTGGTTCCACAGAATCAGGAGATGCCCACACCTTTTGAGCTATCACCTCCATGAGGGGGTCGAAAGGCGGAGACACCCAGGAGGTGGAGGGTCGAGATCCAAAAGCCTCCAGGTATACAGACTCATCCTCGGAGGGATTAATGGAGGGCCAATTTCCCCTCTGTTTTAGGAGTTCTAGGATGTCTGAAAAGGAGACATCCTCAGAGGGGGATCTTGGGGACCCCTCAGACTCATCTAAGTCAGTATCTGATGTCGTAGACTCAGGGGAGTCTAAGTGCTTCTTGAAGGATCAGGAGAAACCTCGTAAGAGGAAGTTCTTCCCAATGGGGAAAGCTGGGGCGATGGATCTCCGGGTCTGGGAGCAAGAGAGTGGGAAGAGACATCTACAGGCACCGTAGAGGGAGGAGCTAAAGGAACCGACTGCTGACTAAACTCGGGGGCTACCACACTCCTCATCACCTCGAAGGCTCCCCCTTCCCAGGGAGGACCGAGAGACCCCGCTCCGAAGAAACAGGGATCCCCGGCCCCACTGAAAGGGAAGGCTCCGAAGCGGATGTCGGCGCCGAGCTCACCAAGGCCGAAGCTCCGAGAGGGAGAATGGGGTGGGACAAGGGTCCGATGCCACTCGCCCCCTCGGAACCGACCAGGGAAGCCAGACGACCGGATCCCTCCAAGGACGGTCTCAAGGAGGAGATGGGAATCGAAGATGACGGAGCCGAAAGGTGTGGTATCGGCTCCGAAGCAGCAACAGTCACGGTACCAATAATCACCAGCTCCGAGCTCTGTAGGAGAGTCGAATGAGGAATTTCAGGAGGGTGTGGAATAGCGGTCATCTGCTGAGACGGGCTATGGAGCATCTGGGCCAGTGCCTGTGATTTTAGTAGTCTGCTCACCACTCTCTCCAAGTCATGGTCTGAGAGCCTGGAAGACCTTGATGATCGGCTCCGATGGCTCCACTCCGAAAGTAGGGGGGAGGCCGGAGCAGAGTGGATAGACTCCAATGAAGGAGATCTAGACCTCTTCCTCGACGGAGCCATCGGAGCAGACAAACCTTCGGATCCAGTTGGAGCAGACAGCTTGTCAGCTCCGAGCTGAGATGGAGATGTTTCGGCTCCAGCCGGAGCTGAAACATGCTTCGAAGCTAGAGTATTGGCTCCAGCCGGAGCAGACACAGGTGCCAAAGCCAGAGCATCGGTGCTGATCGGCACCGGTACTGAACCTTCTAAGAAGGAAGGATCGGCTCCGGACAGAGCCGATGTCGACTCTGGAGGAGTAGGAACCAAGGCCACAGACTTGGACACCGAAGTCTGGGTCTTGGATGGCTTAGAGGGCTTCCCGGAACTGACCTTAGCCGGGGAGCTCTCAGGCTTAAGAAGAAGACCCCTCAGGATCAACTTGTTTCTACGTTCCTGCAGGACCCTCTGGCTGAAAGAATGACAAATAGCACAGAAGTCCTACAGGTGTAGGGGTCCCAGGCAGTAAATACAAGAAGTGTGACCGTCTGTCAGAGACATCTTCTGAGAGCACGAGTCACACTTCTTAAAACCTGAGACCCTAGTGTCTTTTGACATGACCGAGTTAGGACACAAACACACACACAGTCCTTAAAAACACCAATTAAAACAAAAACACAGACACACCTAACAAAAATCCTGACAGGAAATTGTTTGGGAGGGGAAGGCCTAAGGCCTGACTAACAGAAAAAAATATAAGGGATCGAGAAAACTGACGGGAATAGGGTCTAAGTGAATCGGGGAACTACTAACTATAAAAGGGAATACATTTTTTAAAACTGGGGTAGTTAAATCTCTTGAAAAGACTAATGAAAATTCACTTACCAGGAGCTGGTAAAAAAGGTGACCTCATGAGAAAAGCAGCAAACGAGATCTGGGTAATTACCGCCTTGCATCATGGGATATAGGGCTGCCTCGAGCTGGTAAAAGTGATTCTTGAGCTTAGCAAGTGCAGAGTCGGAGCCGAGGATCGGCTCCGAACCCATCCAGCAAGAATGAAGGCGAGATTGACAACTTAACATCTGAAGTTACCATGGATCTAGTTGATCTCGTACTGGTTGTGGTAAGGTAATGCCCAATTTTTTGTACATAAATGAAATACAATCAATCAGTTAGCCATCTGGCTAAAGTTACTTTGGCAACTGGTTTACCTAATTTCAAGTCTGAAAAGGAAAAGGAAAAAAATGGTCTGTTTTTTGTAGTGTGTTTTGTGCTATGCAGGTAAAATTGTGGTTGCCTGTGAAAATCCAATAAATTTAACATGTATTTGCCCTTGTTAGCAAATCTGGGGAAAAAATACTGACAAATCAATGGCTTGGTTGATATTTGATTCTGACACCACCTTGGGAAGGAAGGAGGCATTTGTTCGTAATGTCATACTATCTTTGTGAAAATCAAGTATGGAGGTTTTGAAGACCATGCTTGAATTTTTGAAATTAGTCTAGCAGGTGCAATGGCTACTAGAAAAAATGTTTTCCAAGTAAGATATTTGAGGTCACATTTAGCTGCTGTTCAAATGGAGAATGTATAGGTGCCTGCAGTACCAGAATGAGGTCCCATGGGGGAGTACGGTCCTTAAATGGAGATCTTAAAAGTAGAATGCCTTGCATGAAAACTCTACACAACTTATGACAGGCTACTGAGGAACCCTGATTTCCAATGTGAAAGTGCGTTATCGCTGCCAACTGCTCTTTAACAGTTGAGGAACTTGCTTCCTTTGAAAAGTAGGGCCAAAAACTCTAGTATATTATGTATCAAAGCTGAAAAAGGTTCAATAAGACTTTGATGTGCCTAGTAGACAAATTTTCCATTTACTGGAATAGAGTCTACATGCTGAAGGTTTATGGGAGGATACAAGTATATAACAGACAGGTGAAGAGAGCATAGGTTGTCTACTAATGGAATTGGATAAGCCAGTCCGGATGGATCATGCTGTCAGACTGGAGTCTGCTCCAGAATCCAAGGTTGGTGAAGTGAGTGAGGCCAAAGGAAGTGGAACCAAATCTGTTAAGGCCATTAACATGCAATGAGGATGACTTTGCTCTTAGAACATGTCAGCTTTCTGTAGGAATTTCAGAATTAATGGGATTGGTGGGTAGGTATAAAGTAGACAGGGGGGGGAGGGGGCAATTGTGAAGTAGAACATTCCTCAGTGATTCCCCCTGTTGGGGGATTAGGGCAAAGCAGCTGCTGCATTTGTTGATTAGGGGAAAAGCAAAAAGATTACAGCAAGGCTGGCCCCATGAAAGAAAAATCATTTCGGTCACATTCTTGTTGAGAGACCACGTGTTGAGGTAGAAGAATGCATCTGCTCAGTTTTGTCTGCTATCACACACGACTTCCCCAAAATGTAAGTTGCTATGAGAAATGGTTGGATGAGATCGCCCATTGCCACACACTGAGCGCTTCAACACAAAGGGATAAGATCTGGTACCTCTTGTTTAGTGATGTACCAAACTACTGACACATTGTCCATTTGAATTGCAACTGTCCCTGAAGTGAGAACATTTTGAAAGGCCTGCAATGGTAAAAGCGCTGCTCTCATCTGTGATACGCAACTTGGTCTCTTTGGAGGACCAAGTGCCTTGGACTGTCTGCACCAGAAAATGCCCCACCCCCTGGCGCAATGGCCTTGGGCTGAGGGGGAATGAATTGATAGCCTTGTAGAACTTGATATGACTGAATCCACCACCTTAGAGCTCTCTTGTGTACCTGATTGATTTGCATCAGAGTTGACATGGGTTGGTAATTTATCATCCATTGTGTTGCTAGCATCCAGTGTAGAATCCTCATGTAAAATCTGGCTAAAGGTACTAGTGTTATTGCCACTGACATTGATCTTGGAGCTTGAAGGACCAAGCGGGCTGAAATTTTGGTACTGCAGATTTTCATGACCTGTGATAGTATGGTTTGAACTCTTGAGGAAGGCAGTGAAGCCATCACTGAGTTTGAGTTAAGCAGAGATCCTATGAATTCCAAATTTTGAGTCTGCTCCCATTGAGACTTTTCATAGTTTATGGTTATCCCAAGATGAGAACATGCCCGGAGAACCTGATCTCTTGCCCTTATTAACTGATGCCTGGTCGGGGCAGTAATGAGCCAGTTGTCTAGATATGGAAAAACCCAGTATCCTTGCAGTCTCAAGTGATCTGCTACTACTGCCATACTTTTGGTGAGCACTCTGAAGGCTGTGGTAAGACCAAAGTGCAGAACTATGAATTGGTAATGACTAGCTCCCAGCTGGAAGTGTTAAGTACTTTCTGGATAGTCTGTTCATCTTTTTGTGATAGTACGCATCCTGAAGGTCTACTGAGCACATCCAGTCGTCTTTACCCAGGAAAGGGAGAATGGACTGAACCGTGACCATCCAAAACTTGGTACTTCAACCGGACTTGTTCAAGTTGCTGAGATTTAAAATTGGTCTCCAGTCTCCTGTTTTCTTTGGCACTAAAGAATCTTGAGTAAGTTTCAGATTCTCTCTGGTTTGGTGGGACCTAATAGATGGCTTTTTTTCTAGCAGCTTTTGTATTTGAATTGCTGCTTGTTCCCTGTGACTGGGTAAATCATCAGGAATAGATTTTGATATTGGAGGTGGAAGGGAAAAGGTTACTGTATAACCTTCCTGAAATACTCTGCACCCAAATATTTTTTTTGGTTCTCTGGTGCAGGGATCCATCAACCGCCGACTGCCTCCAGAGGTGGACAATTGGGCCTCCTTTCAGAAGTGCTGGCAAGGTCGGTCAAAGAAAATCACTGTACCCCTGGTTTTGCGGGGCACCACTGCCACAGGGCATTTGTAGACTATTGGAGTTCTCTCCTCCACCCCTGGAGGAACTTCCTCCACGTGTGTTCTGGAAAGGACCCTGGAATTTCTTGAACCACATTTTCCGGCCACCTCACTGAATCCTACAAAGATCTTTGAGGTGGTTGAAAAATGTACACCCACAGCATATAGGGGGGATTGCCATCCTTCTCACACCTGGCTAACGTGTCCTTCATTTGGGACCAACCAAGGAAGTGGCATTGAAAGAAGCACTGAAATGAAGACCTGAAGGGCTCCCCAAAATCACATAACTGCATCCAGGCATGTCTCCTAATGGAAATACCTGAAGCCACTGCCCTTGAGGTTCCTTCGGCTACATGCGAAATAAACCTCATGGAAGAATTCAAGAAGTCACCGATGATTGGACCTTGGCAAAAACTGATACTGAGAGGGTACTTGAGAGTTCCTTAATCAAATCCCTCTGTAATCTTGTAAAATGAGCAAAATAATTCAGACACCTTAAGACTAAGGTCACTAAAGCATAGACAGTTCCCAAACCTATCACCCTAGACTCCTTGTTAGGGGGATGAACAATGGAATTCTCCTTGGCAAGTTCTTTTGGTGGCCGCTGCCATGACCATGGCATCAACAGGCACCCTTTTACATCAAAACTGCTTACCCAAAGATGTTGCCATAATCTTGTCTGATCTAGGTATAACTCAATATGCTTGCCAGTGGGCACAGTAACCCTGAAGGTAGACGGGCCAATACCAAAAGCCTCCAGGAACACAGACTCCTTGGATGAAGGGTTGCTGGCTGTCCAGCCACCTCTCTGTTTCAGGATCTCAATGATGTCTCCAAAGGAAACATCTTCAGGAGGTGACTGTGGGGAGCCTTCACCTTCGAAGTCCGTACCTTCTGTGACAGACTCCTCTGGGAGGAGTCCAAGTGCTGCCTTACATGTCTTCTTCCTAGGGACCTCCTCAGTGGGATGCTCTGGGGAGGTTATCAGAAGAAATTGAGATACCATGTTGGGAAGCCAGGGGGTCTTGGACTGGCTGTCCCAGTGATGAGGCTCCGAGTGCAGAGATATCGAGGTAGAAGGCTGAAAATCCGAGTGGGATGGACCCATTCATTCTGCAAAGGCAGACAAAACCCTCTTCACAGCCTCAAAAGCAGACCACCCAAAGAAAGAGAAGACCTCTGATCTGAAAAGACAAGCTTTTGGACTGCTGTCCTTCCCCACTCCAAAAGCAATCTTCCCGTGGTGGAAGCAGAGCTGAGCCATCCAGAGCAGAAGCTTCAAGGCACAGAGAAGGCTCAGATAACTTTGGCGTCGACTCCAACACCTCGAATCTGACAAGGATGCTTTGGCTCAGAGAGGACATGTTATTGATTCCAATGGAATCTAGACAACAGATTACCAGGAAATCAAATATAGCAAAAAAGGAAAAGGCTTTCAGTCTAGTGCAAGTGTAACTGTATTCTACCCTCCCAAGGAACACGAACAGGAACTAGAATACCTCATCTTCCCATACAAAGAAGGGCCTGTTATTCTAGTGGAATAGTACATGGTTCAGGTACATCTGGCTGCCCCCCCACCCCCAAGTCCATTCCAGCATATACTCACCTCCCTTAAAAAGGGGTCTTGCATCTAAGACTACCCAGGTGGGAACCTCCCTTCTCCCCTTAGCTCAGGGCCAGTACTATAGTATTCAGGCTGGCCACTGGTCTGCATGGCAGGAAGTACCAAGACTTAGTACTGCAATATTGATCTACTGCACATTTGCATTTATGGTAGGTTATCTGCACCACTTCGAGGCAGTTGGGGGACTAATATCCCTACATCTGACTGTATAGCTGGCCATCATGCAGGACAGGTGGTCAGGGAAGTAATTTCCAGAGGCTGTTTTTTTCCCTTCGTAGAGATACCAAAGTCTCCTGCTTCCAAATGTCCCACCCCTCCAGAAGCAAGCAGGAAACTTGTAGTTACCCTGCTAATATACAAAAAGAGCTACACAAGCATTCAGACCAGATAGGGTCCGGGGTTTACTCCAGATTTTTTTGGTTTCCGAAAAAAGTAGGAACTCTGGCCATTATTAAACCTCAGTGGCCTAAACCTTTATGCAAGGAAAGTCGAGTTCTGAATGGTCGTAATGCAGGCAGTCCTTCCATGTCTTGAGGAAGGAGAGAGGATGAGTGGATAAGCTTGTTTAGACCTCCAGGATGCCTAAGGTGTTCTGGAAGTTCCTACACATCTCTGTGGGAGACAGTCGCACCAGTTAAGAACCCTGCCTCAGTGTGTTATCATAGTATAAAAGTGGTTTTATCTCACCTAAAAATGCTGAAAATCCAAGTCTTCCCATGTCTAGACAACCAGCTCATAGGTGTAACCACAACAGTCATTCATTTAAATGAAGGGGCTAGCTACTTCAGCTCCATTTGTCCTTGGAAGAAACAGTGAATGTTGGAAAGTCACATCTGTAGGTATAGCAGACAGCAGCATTCATATGCCATCATCTGAACACTACGTTAAAAGTGCTCAGTCTTCCCACAAAAGGAATTCTGAAGGCCTTTTAAATACTTTCATTGAAATACACTTGTGACATAGGCAAACTTGTTAATCTGGCTTTATTATTTTTGTACAAGTTTATATTTACAAGCATTGTATATCACACATTGTTATATATCATATATGTCATATAATCTACGCAATATTATATAAATTATTCAGTGACTGCCTTCACTTAAACCTCATTCCTCCTCTAAACCGTATTCTGCATGAATTGTTCCAAAAATTTCCATTTTTTTTAAACAGGAAACATCTTCATTAAACTATTATTTACTACATAGGCAATTGCACAATGAAAACAAACCATACTGATACATTTTTAGTTGCAAACATTGTATATCCCTTGCACTCTATCCAGTCATTGTCAGTCAAACATTACAGAGCTCATTCAAATACTGCCTTCTTTTAAACCTCATTCTTCATCTAAAAAGTTGCTCTGCATGTATTGTTTCCATAATTCCATTTTTTTCTATGCAATTTGTTCCTACTGTTCTAAAGATCCTACTTCCAGTTATTTTATCTCAGTTACTATATTAATTACTTCTGGTACAGTTGGTTTAGACACAGATTTCCATTTTCGAGTAATTACTCTTTTTGCAGTCACCATAATTAGGCTCAGCAACGCCTTACTATGTCTAGGCAATTCCAATTCTGTATCATAGCTCAAAAAATCATTTCCATAGTTGTATCAATTTGCTCCCCCAGTATTTCTGATAGGGTAGTCTGCAGGGAATTTTTTGAAGTCTGCCAACTCATTACACTCCCAAAAATGTTTCCAGTTACCTGTTCACCATCACACCTCCCAACATTTGCAATCTACCGGAGGAAAAACTCAGTCTACTTGGGGTATAAAAATACCCATGTAAACACTTCCAAATGTGCAACAAAGTCTAGATTTAGGATCTTTGCTTGGGAGTCCTACATAACCAATTCACAAAGAAACAATGGCGGTATCCAGCCTCTCTCCTCAATCCTAACCTTCTCTCGTTCTTACAGTTATCATACAATGTTTTATATGCTCTACTAATTATCCATTTTTAACAGCAGCTTGTATTCTGAATTCTACTAAAAACTCTGACAGTACTGGTATTTCACTTATGATTCGTATTTCTTTCTCTTTGCCTATACACCGATATTAATCCTTGGTATGGAAGGTAATCTGTAGCTTGCAGTCCAAATAAATTCTTCCCGTCTCTAATTTGCTCCCAATGCCTTGCTTACTTTACCAGTTTTCTCCAGTAAATTTCAGCCCGCTATTGTCTGTACCCCTAATTGCAGTCATTCCTATAGGCAGACTTTCTCCATTCCCATGTTGGCTTAGTTGTTGATTACTTTCTGCTGCTTTATGAATATAACATTGTGTGGTTATTCTCCTTAAGGATCTACATCCAAAATCCCAGTCTGTCTTTGTTTCTTGAGCTTCCCCCATTTTATCATCCCTTTCCACTTTAAATTATAGCTTCCTACTTGTGCCATGTGTAGGAGCCTTAACTGTGTATCTCTGAAATATCCCTTCAAATCATGCAATCCCAAGCCACCTTGTTCTACTAGAAGGATCAGCTTATTCCACTTGATTCTTGCCATCTTCCCCTCCCAGACAAAATCCTTCAACTCTCTATTAATTGCTATCTACAACTTCTCCTCTGATTGATAAAAATGTACCCGACGTGTGTATAAAACTGAAGGAATTAAAAACACGTTGACTGCTTGTATCTTGCTATCTATATCCATAAATCAGGGCTTCCAGTTTCTCAGTTTTTGTATCATCTTTTGTTTAGCCTCTTCCCACATATCCTTGGCTGCAATAACAGAATCCTTTTAATCCGTACTCTAAAGTACTTAATTTTATCATGTCCTCATAAGTATGGGTATTGCTTAACCAGTTTGTGTGCGGGTACATAGTTTGCAACTATTGCCTTTGTTTTTTCTTCATTAATTCTGCATATCTGAAAGACTTGAAACTGTCTAAAAATGTTCCACAGCACTGGAATGTCCTCTTCTGGTTTAATCCGGTATAAAATAATGCCTGTAAATAAAGCAAGCTTTTCTTGACTACCATACCATTTTATCCTTGAATTTGAGCCCTTTATTTTCTTTGTCAGTGGTTCTAAACATAACACAAATAAACGGGAAAGAGGATACCCCTGCCTGGTTCCTCTTCTCAAACAGAACTTAGAGGTACCTACCCACTTTAATTTTTGCTTCTGATCCCTCATATAGCCTTCCTAATCAACCTATCAGGGAATGCAAATGCTTCTGCTGTCCTATTCCTAAAATCCCAGCTTACTCTTTTGAATGGTTTCTCGGCATCAAGACTCACCAACAGTGGCATTTTCTTATATTCTGCTTCCCTCCGGATCATTGTCCTATTAATGTCAAATGTTTGCCTTCCCTCCACAAACCACATTGATCCATATCTCTAAATTTTGTCACCTTTGCCTTTCTTTTAGCCATTATGGTTTAGAAGTGAAAGAGGCCTATATAAAGCTAGATCTGATGGGTCTTTACAATCTTTAGGTATTACAGCCACAACTGCTTTCTTCCAGGATGTTGATAGAAACCCACATACCTTGCAGAGTTCTGCAGCATCCATTTCTATCATTAACCCTCATTTAAGAGTACCGGGACTCATAGCAACAACAAAACACATGGTACTGTTCTCCATAATTCATATGAGTGCTACAGCAGACTGTGTGGCCTCTGTTAGGATGTTCCACTAGGTCCTCTATCACTATGTTTTCCTCATGTTAGTCTCAACAAGGGATGCCAGTTCACAGTTCCCCTTCTTTCAGTCATGAGTCTTTCCTGGGGTGGGAGGAATATTATTTGGGAGAGTCTGTCCAAGGGACTTGAACTCAACCTCAGCAACAGGCCTTCTGGCCTGTCAGTATCCTGAAGATAGGAGGGTGATCCTTTTAGCATTGCATTGCCTTCAGGGCCAGCTTCCACAGGATGCAGTCACCATGCACAGTGAGAATGTCAGTGGTTTGGTACATTAGTAAATTGGGGGCTGGGGAGCATGGCCTACCATTGTATCACGAGGCCATGGAGTTGTGGGAGTGGCTAACTTGACTCGCACCAACTTATAACACATCCTGGTTAGTCCAAATTACAAAAGGCTCCGTGTAGGTCTTCATTTGGCCTCACTGTGGTCACTCAAATCTCATAGTAGTAGGGATGACTTCCATCACTGGGGGAAGCCATGCTGCAACCTTTTTCCATCCCTGACTGAAGCAGAGTACATAACTTTCATTTTTGTTTGACTACAGTAGGACAGAAAACTGCTTGCTTATTGTGCTACTACTGTGCCCTTTCAGGGACTGCTACATTTTCAGTTTTCTTGGTCCCTGTGCCATGGTGGTCCAAGAATACTTGGTCATTCTACTATTACTTCAACTCTTTAGGGATGACTGCAGGTTCTATCCGCATGGACTGCAAATTTAGTTCAGTGGCTGGAGTAACTATTTCACTTTAAAGGAATGCAGTTCTGAATCCTGTCACTCTTTTTTCCCCTCATACCTACAATGGATTAGAGGCCCAGGGGTCACTATTCATTTGGATCCTTCTTTATGCTTCCCCCATTTCCCCTCATAATGAAATTTCTACAGAAAGAAAAAAAGTAAAGTAAGTCCTTCTCATTGCCCTTTATCCATGAAACCTCTTGATTTATCTTCCTGTGGCTTCATGTCATAAGGAAATCTCTTCCAAGAGCATTATACAGGTCTCCTTAGTTAACTGTATGGTTTCTCCGTTTCCATTGATGAATATGGATTAATTTACCCATCAGGACTGGTCTAAATCCCAAGAGCAACTCTGAAACCTTATGCAAGGAAAGTTTACAAAGGCAAGTAGTTAAAAATTTTGCTGAGAGTTGCATGCTAAGGACTACACCAATTTACAACACCTAGCCCAGCAGTTCAGTTCCTAAAAGAAATGTTTGAGAAATATAGCACTTCCACACTTGCAGTTCACTTAGACATTTCAAACTTTTTCCAAGGTTTTAACCTTTCATCCTTGCCTTCTCAAAAAGTCTGAAAACTTTCTTGCAGGGTGCCTGAGACATCATTTAAGGACTGTGGTGTCTCATGGGACCTTAAATTTCATTCTTGAAAAGCTAACTCCTCTCATTTGAACCAGTTGCGATGTCTGGTCTTGGGTGTTTGTCTTGGAAAATATTCCTAGTGGTCATCACTTCAACAAAAAAAAGATTGGAATCACATGCTTTCTCACGTTACTGTTGCATTATTTTTCACAAAGACAGTTTCTCTATGAACTAATCCTGCATTCATGCCAAATATATTCAGTCTTTAACCTCAGTGTCTCTACCGGTTTATTGTCCAAATTCAGTAATAGAAGATAACATTTAAATGCATTGCTTTGATGATCACAGACCGCTAAGATATGTTGCTTTGATAATCACAGACAGCTAAGATGGTCTTTAGAACAAAAAAAAAAAAAAAAAAAAAAAAAAAAAACTCTGTTTCCTTTGCTGCTAACATACTGGGCCAAAAAAAAAATCCAAGGTTACATTGTCCATCTGGCTAGATGATTGATTTCCATCATTTAATTTTGCTTTTGTAGCAATAAAGTAATTCAAGGAAAAACCAGAGTTCACTCAACTAGATTTATTGCTGCATCGTCAGCCTGTTTTAAGAATTTATCATTGGAGATATCTGTGCTTACAGCATAGACTTCACTACATACTACTGCAAGCTGGGTGCGATTCCAAAATGTAGGTCTTCCTTCAGGTCACAATATTCAGGGTATTCTGCTGTGATGCCACCAAAGTTATACAGCTGGGGACTAGTACCCTCATTTGAACTGTAGTGACTTGAAAGTTCTATACATAACTTTAGATCTTCATGATCCATGTCCATCCTCTTAAACATACCGCTCCCTGCTACATATTGACCTAGTTAGAAACATCCATGGCCTGTACAGCAGAAAACATTTTAGGCATTTGCACTAGGTTGTACAGATGTCCCCCCACCTCCAAGTCCTTAGGCAGTCAGCTATCAAACTCAATCTGGAGAAGAGAGATAAGTGAAATGCATTGTGGGTGAGGGGGAAGGAGCTCAAACTTTGGAACATTCATGAAATACCACACTGAACCCACTTGTGGTGATCAGTCCTTAAGTTGAAGTGAACAAATATTGATCATGAAGATCAGTAAGATAAGTACATAACTTTTTATTGGACTACAGTTAAACACAAAACTACTTGCTTATCCTGTTACTTTAACCTTTCAGGCATAGCTACAGGTTCAGTTGTCATGGTCGCTGCTCCAGTGTTGTCCAAGATTAATTGCTCATCCTGTTATTACTACGACCCTTTAGAGATAACTACAAGTTCAGCTGTCATTCTCCCAGTGCCAATGTGACCCATACTAGCTGCATGGACTAACTGGTTCAGAGGCTGAAGAAACTGTTGCTCTACATGCAGTCCATATTTCTTTCACTTTAGAGGAATGGAGTGCTGATCAATACACGAGATATCCTGCAAGACTTGCCTCACATCCTCATGTACCATGTCCTCATAATTTGACCTTCATTCGCTTTTTAAAAGGCCTCGGTCTTGTAAGCTGCTTAAGCCTGCTATCACTTATACAAACAATACTTTTCCTGGTTCTGTTTTTCAGGTATTCAAACTTCATCTCCTCAAAAGTGTATCCCATCAGAAGCAAAGGTCTGGATGCGGACTTACTGATGCTTAAATCCAAGATATACATTCAGTCATCAGGAGTTCCATTAGGGAATGTAGACTGAAAGTGTATAACTTTTGAGTTCTACCACAGCCAGTTTACATAGTTATTCCCTACTTGGGTCGAAACCAGGGTCAGATGGTGCTATATCATAGCAATTTGTTTTTCTTTTTGATGGATAGCTTGCTTTCTGTTCACCTTTTACAGCGCAGTCTTTTGGTGCTTATAGCATCCAATCCTTAACACCATTCAAAGTATTTTTTTTTTCCTGGCTGAGCAATTTGCCATACCTGGTTTGTTCCCTTCCTTTCCCCTTGTATGCTGTCTGTTGGGAGAGCTCAATTTTGGGATTAGTGTCTAGTGGAAGGGTCCTTCTTGGTACCTCGGCAAAACTACCTTCCTCAGAAATTTTTGTCCCCGTCCCCTACTTAAGGATAATCTCAGCAGTAGAATGTTTACTTGCTGAACAGACCTGGTTTTAATTGTCAAGTTTCTGTGCCCTGCATTCAGTCTGCTACATTCAGGGGGGGGTATGACATACCTTTAAACATTTAATTTTCCATGGTTGATAGATCTGATAGCTATGCCTGTCTGCCCTGCCTTAAATCCTACCAGTTTTTGACATAGCTGTTGTGTTGCAGCTATCCCTTTGAAGTTTTTGGCATTTTTTGAAAGGAACTGCCTGTGATATGGTTTTACAAGATATGGGTTGATCAACTGTCTGCTGCTATCTGTTCTTTTGATACACAGGTTCCGATTAATGAATTCTCCACTTCTCTCCTTTTGTAGATGGCACTCCACTTTTGTTCTCTTGCCTACCTTCAAGGCAGCGTTTTTCCTTTGTCTTTTTTGCATTGCTTTGATTGAAACCTCTGCACTGTCACTCGACACCAAGACTTTAAAGGAGTGATTTTTTTTTGCAATTCACAGTTACAATACTGACTCTTGGTATTCCTGAGTGTAGAAGCATGATGACTGGTCAGGCTTTGAGCTCTTCACCATCCCCTCCCTCCGACTCAGTTGACTCCCGTCCCACAGAATTTTGGCAGTATGAAGGGGCAAGAGCCAGCACAGTCTTCAGATTTTTTTTGGCACAGTTTGAGAGTCTTTGGTTTTGTCATCAGTCTGTTAGGGCAGCCTGCATCTAGAATACTCCGAGAACCCCAGCGGAGAATAATATTCCTATTTTTTTTTTGGTAGCATAGCTGCTTTTTTGCCAGTGATGTATGCAAGTGTCTGGAAATAATGTGAGCAATTGATTTAGGTGCAGGATGCAATTACTGAACATGGATTTCCATAACTTATGATCTGATCTCAATTTTCATTCTGTCCTCAACTGATTGGTTCGGACTCCAACCTTGGATCAAACTCTGCCATTGCCAAAGCTCGTGGCAACCAAAAAGCTCTAGAGCATCTCCCCTTCCCATAATGCACCAACCCTAAGTTACCTCCAATCTCATGTGGTGCTCTACGTGAAAGATGTGGCTGACCATAGCTCGAGTGTTTGACAAATAAGTGGTGTTATAATTTTCAGATCTAGATATTTTTGTAATTTCTCTTAAATTATTTTTTCCTCTCCCTTACCATATTGTAAAGAGCATACGTCTTAAATACTATTGTTAGTATTTACTTTCTTTCTACACTTGGTGTAGTCACTTTTTACTACTATTGTTTGTATTTTTTCTTTTTCTTCTCCTCTCCCTCCAAAAAATAAAAAAATCTATTCCTTAAATTTTTTTTTTTTTTTTTTTTTTATAGTTTTTGCTATGGTGGAAATAGGCCCTGCTGGGTTTACAAAAATGCATTGTGTGGACTCGAGTTCCCATGTCTGATGCCCAAACTGTGTCCGAGACTGTTACATCTCTGGGAAGATCGTTCCAAATGCCTTGGATTCAAGCCCAAGATGCTTGCAGAATGGAAAAACAAGCTTATTTTAAAAGGCTTGTTACCTTCAGCCTTTGGAGAGGCTTGTATCTGGAGAGCAGTCTCCCAAAACTAAACTGTTGAAGACTTCTGGTCTGAAACTTTCTACACATTCCACAGTTTTGGAACCATCCAAGAAAAGAGCCAAGATGGAGCCAACCTCACCATCAGAGCTGAAAAAGAAAAGAATTGATGGATCAACTTAGTCGGATCTGACAAAAAAGGTATCCGATACGATTTTGTTCACCGCCCCAGAACAAGATGCTCACCTTCTGTGGATACGGTACCCTCACCTTTCTTAGAGCATCACTGACCCCCCCCCCCCCAGTGTTTCCACTAGTTCTTCCAGAAGTTTGATGGAGGAAGATGTGGAAAGAGTGGTGCAGACGATCCTCTCAGCGCAGAGTCAGATGGGTGTTTTTCAGGCTCCTACTACTTCAGGTCAGGAGATCTGTTCTTTGACCACAGCCTCACTACAAGTTCCTCCTTTGATTCCTTTAACTGAGTCTCTGGATCCAAGCTGTCTGGTTCAGTCTGGCTTGGATCCAAAGATAGCAATATATTTATATCCAAAACATACTTGAGTGCTCCAGTTCCTGTGCATGGTGACTGCATCCTGTGGAAGCTGGTCCTGAAGGCACTGCAATGCTAAGAGGACCACCTTCATATCTTCAGGATACTGACAGGCCAGAAAGCCTTTTGCTGAGGATGAGTCCAAGTCCCTTGGACAGACTCTCCCAAATAATGTTCCTCCCACCACAGGAAAGACTTGTGACCGAAAGAAGGGGAACTGTAAACTGACATCCCTTGTTGAGACGAAGATAAGGAAAACACAGCGACAGTGATAGGATGATTCACTAGGTCATCTAACAGAGGCTACACAGTCTGCTGTAACACTCATATGAAATATGGAGAAGAGTACCATGTGTTTTGTTGTTGCTATGAGTCCCGGTACTCTTAAAAAAAGGGTTACTGGCAGAAATGGATGCTACAGAACTCTGACAAGGTCTGTGGGATTCTATCAACATCCTGGAAGAAAGCAGTCATGGCTGTAATACCCAACGATGGTAAAGACCCATCAGATCTAGCTTTATATAGGCCTATTTCAATTCTAAATCATGACTATATGTCTATAATGACTAAAAGAAAGGCAAAAGTGATGACAAAATGGATAGATCTGGATCAATGTGGTTTGTGGAGGGAAGGCAAACATTTGACAACATTAATAGAACAATGATGATCCAGAGGGAAGCAGAATGTAAGAAAATGCCACTGTTGTTGGGGAGTCTTGATGCAGACAAACCATTCAAAAGAGTAAGCTGGGATTTTAGGAATAGGGCAATAGAATCATTTGCATTCCCTAATAGGTTGATTAGGAGGCTATATGAGGAATCAGAAGGAAAAATTAAAGTGGGTAGGTACCTCTCTGATGAGTTCTATTTGAGGAGGAGGAACCAGGCAGGGGTGTCCTTCTTTCCCGTTTGTGTTTTACATTTAGAACCACTAACAAAGAAAATAAAGTGCTCAGAAATTCAAGGATATAATTAGTATGGTAGTCAAGAAAAGCTTGCTTTATTTACAGGCATTATTTTATACCAGATTAAACCAGAAAGGGAACATTTTTAGACAGTTTCAAGTCTTTCCGAGATGCAAAATTAATGAAGAAAAAACAAAGGTAATAGCTAACTATGCACCCACACACAAATTGGTTAAGCAATACCCATATGTATGAGGACATGATAAAATTAAGTACTTTAGAATGCAGATTAAAAGGATTCTGTTATTGCAGCCAAGGATATGTGGGAAGAGGCTAAAGATAATACAAAAACTGAGAAACTTGAAGCCCTGATTTATGGATACAGATAGCAAGATACAAGCAGTCAACATGTTTTTAATTCCTTTAGTTTTATACACAGGTCAGATATATTTTTATCAATCAGAGAAGTTGTAGATAGCAATTAGAGAGTTGAAGGATTTTGTCTGGGAGTGGAAGATGGCAAGAATCAAGTGGAATAAGCGGATCCTTCCAAAAAACAAGGTGGTTTGGGATTGCCGGATTTGAAGGGGCACTTCAGAGCTAAATATGGCACAAGTAGGAAGCCATCATTTAAAAAGTGGAAAGGGATGATGATAAAACGGGGGAAGCTCAAGAAACAAGGAGAGACTGGGATTTTGGATGCAGATCCTTAAGGAGAATAACCACACAATGTTATATACTTATAAAGCAGCAGAAAGTAATCCAAGAACTAAGCCAACATGGGAATGGAGTACGATTCTGCCTATAGGGATGACTGCAATTAGGGATACAGACAATAGGGGGCTGAAATTTACTGGAGAAAACTGGCAAAGGAAGCAAGGTACTGGGAGAAAATTAGAGATGGAAATAATTTATTTGGACTGCAGGCTACAGATTACCTTCCATACCAAGGATTAACATCAGTGTATAGGCAAAGAGAAAAACAGGGGAATCTTAAGTGAAAGACCAGTACTGGCAGAGTTTTTAGCAGAATTCAGAATACAAACTGCTGTTAAACATGGATAATTAGTAGAGCATATAAAACATTTTATGATAACTGTAAGAATGAGAGGTTAGAAAGGATTGAGGAGAGAGGCTGGATACCCCCATTGTTTCTTTGTGAATTGGTTATGTAGGACTCCCAAATATGCAACAAAGTCTAGATTTAGGATCTTTGCTTGGAAGTGTTTACATGGGTATTTTTATACCCCAAGTAGACCAAGTTTTTCCTCAGAGAGATCGCAAATGTTGGAGGTGTGATGGTGAACAGGTAAGGATGTCTATTTAAATATGCTCAATTGGAGCTTTTGTTCCCCTGTTACGTTGTAAAACCGTTAATATATATATACATATTTTTGTCTGTATGTTTGGAGCTTTTCTCCCCGGGCCTCTGCTGAAAATGGATATGCATCCAGTCAGATCCCGGTCAACAAATATAAAATAAACCTATCAGAAATACTGGAGGAGCAAATTAGTACAACTATGGAAATGATTTTTTGAGCTATGATACAGAATCGGAATTGCCTAGACACTGTAAGGTGGTTGCTGAGCCCAATTACGGTGACTGCAAAAACAGTAATTACTAGAAAATGGAAATCCATGTTTAAACCAACTGTACCAAAAGTAATGAATATAGTAACAGGGATAAACTAACTGAAGTAGGATCTTTAGAAATGGGTAGGAGCAAACTGCATAAAAAAATGGAATTATGGAAACAATACATGCAGAACAACTTTGTGGAGGAAGAATGAGGTTTAAAAGAAGGCAGGATTTGAATGAGCTCTAATGTTTGACTGACAATGACTGGATAGAGTCCAAGGGATATATAATGTTTGCAACTAAAAATGTGTCAATATGGTTTGTTTTCATTGTACAATTGCCTATGTCTTAAGTGATAATTTAATGAAGATGTTTCCAGTTTAAAAAAAAAAATGGAAATTTTTGGAACAATTCATGCAGTAAATGGTTTGGAGGAGGAATGAGATTTAAGTGAAGGCAGTCACTGAATAATTTATATAACATTGCTTAGATTATATGATGATCTTCTTTCGGCTGCTCCCATTAGGGGTTGGCCACAGCAGATCAACTGTTACCATTTCTTCCTGTCCTCTCCTCTGCATCTTGCTGTCACACCAACCACCTGCATGTCTCTCATTACATCCATAAACCTTATCTTAGGCCTCCCTCTTTCTGTTACCTGGCAGCTTCATCCTTAGCATCTTTTTCTCCCAATATACTCTGTATGATATATAACAATATACGTGACATACAATGCTTGTAAATAAAAATAATCAAGCCAGATTAACAAGTTTGCCTATGCCACAAGTGATAATTCAATTTATTTAAAAAGCCTTCAGGATTCCTTTTGAGGGAAGACTGAGCACTTTTAACCTAGTGTCCAGATGATGGCCTATGAATGCTGCTGTCTGTGACACCTACAGATGGGACTTTCCAACATCACTGATTCTTCCAAGGACAAATGGAGTTGAAGTAGCTAGCCCCTTCATTTAAATTAATGACTGGTGAGGTGTATAAGCCAGTTGCCTAGACATGGGAAGACTCGGATTTTCAGGTGAGATAAAAAGTACAGTTTTGTACCTTCCATAAATGTAGATGTTCGAGTGCTAATACAGCTGCAGTCATAACAGATGGGTTCTCCTGCCGTCAGGCGGGTCCTCGGTCGGCCGAATTCCAAAGTCTAGGTCTGGCATCAGTTGTCGTCGCTTCTTCCCTGACGTCAGTATGACAGGGGTATAAAGGAACCAGCCGACGCCATTTTCTTCAGTTTTTCTTGCCCCAGATGTCAGGTGCCCCCAGAAGAAAGGCAATACATAAATTTGTGTGATAATGCAGTGCAATATAATCAAAATACAGTAGTTGCAAGCAAGTACATCATAAATGAAAACCCCAATCAGGTTGTATGAGGATGTGTTAACCTATAGGCCTGTACCAAGAGGGGAAGGAGGGAGGGAAACCTGGACTGCAGCTGTATTAGCACTCTTACATCTACATTTATGGTAGGTACAAAACTGTACTATGTTCATCATGCATACAGCTGCAGTCATAACAGATGGGTAGAATCCCAAAGCTAAGAAAGGGGTGGTAGGCACTAGGTGGAACTAGGAGGAGCCAAAATGCCCTGCAAGACTGCAGTGGCAAAGCCTGCTCTAGATTTGGAGTATATTGGTAGGTTGTAGTGCTTGGAGAAGGTATGCACAGAACTCCCAAGTGGCTGCTTCCAAAATATCCTTGGTAGGAACTCCTCTGAGGAAGGCTGCAGAGGTGGCTGTGGCCCTGGTGGAATGAGTTCTAATGCCTGTAGGAACAGTTTTGCCATGAAAGGAATAGCAAAAGCGTATGCAGTGGGCTATCCATTTTGAGACTGTCTGTTTGGAAATTGGCTTCCCTTGAGCTCCTACCGCATAGGCCACAAAGAGCTGTTCTGATTTTCTGAAAGGCTTTGTTCTGTCCAAATAATAATGCAGTTGTCTGTGGATGTCCAAGGAATGTAGTAATCTCTCCCCTTTGTTTTGAGGATTAGGATAAAAAGTAGGCAAATGTATGGCCTGATTTAAAGCTACCCTGGATACCACTTTAGGCATAAAGGACGGGTTGGTTCGTAAGGAAACTCTGTCCTGATGGAAGATGATAAAAGGCTGGACAGCCATGAGAGCCTGTAGTTCTGAAACTCTATGAGCTGAGGTAATAGCCAGAAGGAAAGCTGTTTTCCAGGACAAATATTGCAAATCTGAAGAGGCAGCTGGCTCAAAGGGAGGCAAGGTCAGTTTTTCCAGAATGAAATTAAGATCCCAAGCAGGTATTGGTTGTTTCCTTGGAGGCCTTAAGTTCTTAGCCTCTCTGAGGAACTGTCTTAAGAGAGGGTGAGAGAATAAAGGTGGATTAGTGCTGTATTCTGCAGAAATGGCTGAGGCATGGATTTTGATGGAGGAGAAAGTCCACTGCTTAGCAGTTCAGCCAAATATTGTAGTATTTGAGGTAAATTCAGTTTTCCAGGATCCTGGCCCTTTTTCTCATTCCAGACACAAAAACGTTTCCATTTTGCGGAGTAAGCTTTTCTAGTTGATGGCCTTCTGGCCTCCAAAATGACATCCTGCACCTCCTTGGAGAGTAGGGCCTGTTGTGATGCTAAGGAATCTTCCATGTGACTAGATTGAGTGTTTTTAGCTGGCTGTGAAGAGTTTTGAAACTGTGCTGAGTCAGAAGAAGAGGCATTAGAGGCAGGGTCCATGGTGGGGAATGCGTCAGGCTCCTCAGGAGTGGGTACCAGTGTTGCTTTGGCCAGTCCGGAGCAATGAGGATCATCTTTGGTCTGTCTGCTTTGGTCTTTAATAGAACTTTGGGCAGCAGAGGAAGAGGAGGGAAGGCATAAACTGTCATTGATGTCCAACTGAAAGAAAGCGTGTCCACTCTCCAGGCCTTTGGATGGAAGATCCTTGAGCAGAATTTTGTCAATTGATGATTCTTGTGGGAGGCAAAGAGATCTATGTCTGGCCTTCCCCATTCTTGGATTATTTCTGTAAAAACTTTTGGATGCAATTTCCATTCGTGTGGATCTGTCATATTCCTGCTTAGGTTGTCTGCCAGCGTGTTTTCCTTGCCTGGCAAGTATTGTGCTTGTAGTTCCATTTGTAAGTCCATGGCCATGTTCCAAAGTGACATGGTCAAGTCTGCATAGGGAGTAAGAATCTGTTCCTCCCTGTTTGTTTATGTACCACATAACTGTGGTGTTGTCCGTTCTTATCAATAGTTGACCTGGTTGTAGAAGGTCCTTGAAAGCTATAATAGCATTTATTACTGCTAGCATTTCTTTTTGACTGATGTGAAGGTGCTTTTCTTTTTGGGACCATTTGCCCTGAATGCACCGGTCTGTCATGTGCGCCCCCCAGGCGTAGTCCGAGGCGTCTGTTGTGATGACTTGATTTGCTTGAGGCTTGCTGAATGGAAGACCTGTGTTTGACATGCTTGAGCCCACCACAGAAATTCCTTTTGCAGACATGGAATTAGTGGTATTATTGTTTCCAAACAGTGGCTGTGTTGAGACCATATGTTTTTCAGGTACCATTGTAGTTTTCTCAAATGCAGCTTTGCACATGGGATTAGTAAGATGCAAGATGCCATGAATCCCAGAGCCTGCAGGATTTTCCTTGCAGTCAGCCTGGTGCAATTTGCTAGTGTTCTGAAGTATTGAATTAGTTGCCCCTGCTTCTCTGGCGTGAGGTAGGCCATCTGGGTGTTTGTGTCCAAATTGGCACCCAGGAAAATTATCTTCAGAGAGGGTATTAGCCTTGATTTCCTTTTGTTGACTGTGTATCCCAGAGAGTCCAATAACATTATTACATAAGCCAGATGTAATAATTATCTTCCGAGAGGGTATTAGCCTTGATTTCTTTTTGTTGACTGTGTATCCCAGAGAGTCCAATAACATTATTACATAAGCCAGATGTTTCAGAAGAATGTGCTTGCTGTCCGCTTGGATCAGGCAGTCGTCCAAATAGGGGTATATTTGTATCCCCTGAAGTCTGCAGTAGGCAATTACTGATGCCAGGCATTTCATGAATACTCTGGGTGCAGTAGATAAGCCAAAGGGCAATTCAGAGAATTGATAATGGGTTGAACCTGCAAGAAATCTGAGGTACCTTCTGCAATTTTGTCTGATTGGGACATGCAAGTATGCCTCCTTGAGGTCCAATGTTACCAGCCAAGACTCCTTGCCCAGCATGGGAAGAAGTTGCTGTAGAGTGAGCATCTTGAATTTTGGTACGAGTAGAAATGTGTTTAGGATGGATAGATCCAAAATAGGTCTCCAATCTTTTCCCTTCCTTGGCACCAGAAATAGCCTGGAATAAAAACCTTGACCTTGTTCGTGCGTAGGTACCTCTTGAATAGCTGTCATGTTTATGAGATCTGAAATTTGCCTTTGTGCTTCTGCCCTTTGATTGTGTGGCAGGTTTGGCATGCCTCTCATTTTTGGAAGGGTGTGAAAATGGAACTTGTAGCCTTTGTTTATAATGTCCAGGATCCATTTGTCCTTTGTGACAACATGTCAATTTTTTGAGAATAATGCCAGCTTTCCTCCTAAGGGGGCTGCCATTTGAGACCTGGTTGGCATGCAAAGGGGAAAGTCATTGGGTTTGCTTTCTGAAAGATTGTGAGTTGTCCTCACCACCTCTTTGTGTAGGAGCTTGCCATTGTCTGCCTCTATACGATCTTGGGATTGTCCTCTGCCCCTCGGGCGCCTGTATCTGCCTCTTTGTGGTCTGTCTGTGTCAGGAAAGGACCAGTTTTTGGAAGGCCAATTTCTACTAAAACGTGGGGGTTGAACCTGTAGAAATTCTTTCACAGTTTGCATCGATTTAGCCTTTTCCTCCATTTTCCTTAATACTTCCTCAGCATTAGCACCAAATAGTACATCCTTTTGAAGAGGGGCGTCTAGTAATTTAGCTTTGACATGATCAGGCAAGGCTTGTTCCTTGAGCCAGACATGCCTATGTATGACTGATCCTGTAACAGCAGCTTTACATGAGGCCTCTAGAGCATCAAAACCACACTGTAATGTATGCTTACCCACTTGTTCTGCACTATGCATCAAATCCTGCAACTCCTTCAAGTCTGGTTGTTCAGGTTGTGACATTTTACTTTTCAATTGTGATAACAAAAACTGTTGGTATTTTAGCATATGAAACTGACAGTTTAAGGCCCTCATGGATAAGGTAGCAGAGGTATATACCTTTTTTCCCCACCTTTCTAAGGATCTGGAATCTCTCTCTGAAGGCAATGGATTTTTGGCAATGGAGGCCTTAACTCCCTTGGGGCCCTGTGAGATGGTTTCTGGGTCAGCAGCATGGCTTTTGTATAGAAATTGGTGTGAGTCAGGAACCCTGTAGTACCAGTCAGGCTTAACTGGAGCTGGAGGTAGAGAGTCCGGGTTAAGGCAGGCCTCCGAGTAAACATCATCTAGGATGTCCAAGACAGAAGGTATAGCCAGAGGCCTGTGCTGGGGTAACGAGAGAAATTCCCTGAGCCTTTTCTTGGAATCTGAATAATCCTGGTCTTCCCAGTGGAAGTGTTCCCTTAAGGTATGCAAAGTTTCCCCAAATGAGTAATCCTCAGGGAGGATACAGAAGGGATGGACTCCTCCACATCAGAGTCTTCAAAAGGGGAGTAAGAATGTTCCTGATCATCAGAGTGCTCTGAAATAATGGAGCCCTGATCAGAGAAGGGGGAATCTTCCTCCACTCTGGGCCTTTTGTCCGGTGGGGGCTGAGAACCTCTGATTAGAGTAATTAAATCCTCAGCCATTTTAAGCATCTGTTTCTTAGGCATGGGGCCTGGAGATGGGCAGTGCATGGTGGCTTTAGACTTTGTGAAAGCCTTGATGGAGAAAGAAGAGGAAGGTCTGAAGACACCTTGAGTGGAGGTGGACCTGTCCACATTCTGAGATTCAACGCCAAGAGTGGCTTCGGTATCTGTAGTCGGGGTGTGGGCCGAGGAGCCTGCGACCTCAGGCACAGGAGACACCGTCAAAGATGTGTCGTCGGTAATCAGGGGCTGCGTAGGCGCCTCGCTGAGAACTGGACCACGTGTAGTCGGCTTGGGCGTGGTGTCGGTAGAGGCCGCGGACCTCATGTGTCAGTCCTTGTCTTTGCATTTTTTAGACAAAACAAGAGTCGGAATATCCGACGACATAGTATAGTTAAATGCTTTCCCAACATAATGCTGGGCGAACTCTGCCCGACGCTTAATAGTGCGTTTGTTGAATGTAGCACAAAAGCGACAGACCGAGACGTCGTGGTCTGGGCCTAAACGAGGTATACAGAGGGAATGGAAATCCTTATGCGGTATTTGCTTCCCCACAAGAAATACAATTATTAACTTTGTCTGACATCGGTCTGAGGCAAGAAAAGTTTCCCCAACGGGGTTACTTAGCTTTTAAGAAGACTTCGGTTTCCAAATTTTTGTAATCTCAGGAGCTGGCCGACCGGCACTTGCGAACTGCTTCTGCTTCGGGCACCGCGCGGCAAGAAAGACTGAAGAAAATGGCGTCTGCTGGTTCCTTTATACCCCTGTCGCACTGACGTCAGGGAAGAAGCAACGAACTACGCCGGACCTAGACTTTGGAATTCGGCCGACCAAGGACCTGCCTGACGGCAGGAGAACCCATCTGTTATGACTGCAGCTGTATGCACGATGAACATCCACTTTTATATTATAACACACTGAGGCAGGGTTCTTAACTGGTGTGACTGTCTCCCACAGAAATGTGTAGGAACTTCCAGAACACCTTAGGCATCCTGGAGGTCTAAACAGCATATCCACTCATCCTCTCTCCTTCATAAAGACATGGAAGGACTGTCTGCATTACGACCATTCAGAATTTGCCTTTCCTTACATAAAGACTTAGGCCACTAAGGTTTAATAATGGCCACAGTTCCTACTTTTTTGGAAACCAAAAAAAGTCTGGAGTAAACCCTGGATCCTATCTGGTCTGTTCTGGTCTGAACTCTTGTGTAGCTCTTTTTGCTTATTAGCAGGGTAACTACAAGTTGCCTGCTTGCTTCTGGAAGGGTGGGACATTTGGAAGCAGGAAGGTCAGACTATCTCTACAAAGGTGAAAAAAACAGCCTCTGGAAATTACTTCCCTGACCACCTTTCCTGCGTGATGGCCAGCTGTACAGTCAGATGTAGGGATATTAGTCCCCCAACTGCCTCTAGAAATGGTGCAGATAACCTAACGCAAATGTTACAGTAGATCAATATTGCAGTACAGTAGATCAATATTGCAGTACTAAGTCTTGGTACTTCCTGCCTAGCAGACTCCAGTGGCCAGCCCAAATACCATAGTCCTGCCCCTGAGCTAAGGGGAGAAGGGAGGTTCCCATCTGGGTAGTCAGATGCAAGACCCCTTTTTAAGAGAGGGGAGTATGCTGGAAGGAACATGGGAGGGCAGCCAGATATACCTGAAGCATGTACTATTACACTAGAATAACAGTCCCTTCTTTGTATGGGAAGATGAGGTATTCCGTTCCAATGTTGCTTGGGAGGGTAGAATACCGTTATACTTGCACCAGACAAAGCCTTTTCCTTTTTTTCTATATTTGATTTCCTGGTAATTTGTTTTCAAGATTCCATTAGAATCAATAACGTGCCCTCTGAAAAGGATGGTCTGGATGGAATCTGTAACCAAGCACCCAAGCTGTCAACTGGAGTGTTTTTAGGTTGGAATGAACAGACCCCTTGTTATAGGTTAGGGGGCTCATGAGAAGGGGCAGTATCACGATTACCCCTTGCTATGTGCTAGAAGGAGGGGGAACCAGTGCTGACTGGGCCAGTGAAGAGCCATCAGTACCATCCTTGACCCGTCTGCCCTCACATTCTGTAATAGCCTGGGGATAAGGGGTACTGGAGGAAAGGCATAGGTACAGGCCTGCCCAGCTAAAGGAGAAGGTGTCAATTCTCAACATCCCCTACTGAAGAGTCCTTGAATAGAACTTCGTGATTTGCCCGTTTTTTGACAGAAGCAAAAAGTCCATTTCCAGTACACCCCACTTGTTCAACAGGTCTAACAAAATTTCCCTTTTCAACAATCATTCACTAGGGTCCAGGAGGAATCTGCTCAGACTGTCTTCAAGTTGGCTGACTTAACCAACTTTGAAAAATGCTATGGGAAGGAGTCCTAATCATCAGCAGTGGAAATATGACTAGTGATTCAGTTTGCACAAGAGGCAGGAATTAATTCCTCCCTCTGTTTATACACCGCATTACCGTAGTGTTGCCCAGTAGTAATTTTACTGCTCCTAGAACTACTCTTTCTTAGAATGCTCTTAATGGAAAATAACTGCCATCATCTCCTTTACATTAAATGTGCTGCTGGATGCCTGTCCCATGGACCCAAAGATGCCCTGGGTAAACCACCCCCGGCCAGGTCCAAGTTGTCTAACTAGGGTTTGTACCAGCGCTCAGAGTTGGAAAGGGGGCTCCTGGGTTGGCTGACACACTCCTCCCATCTCAGAATTTCTTTCTTCATGAAAAGCAGCAGCAGGATCGCTAATTCTAGGGCGTGCTGGTGTTAACACCAGGAATATTTCATGAACCACTGCTGTTTCCTCATATACAATTTACCCCACGGGACCCATTAGGATGCAGGAAGCCATTAATCCCGGGACCCTCAAATGCCCCTGCAGTTATGGTTCGTTTGTTGTGTAGGTACAGGAGGTACTGTGAGAGGAACAATATTTTGTCTAACATATACAGCATTTGGGACAAAGCTAACAAGTATCCATTTTTTCAGTTGTAAAAAATATAGGTTTTACAGTATAACAGAAGAAATGCTGGAGGGAAGAAACCTTAAGTTAATATAATGCTATGATCTTGGGCTGGAGATATAACACTGTCCTGATTATTTGTAGAATTAACTAATTTTATAAGGGTGGATGCCTAGATCAATTCCCTTGGCTTAAGCTATAAACAACTTTTTTGTAAGCAAATAGGTTTGAAAAATAAAGCGAGGCATGCAGATATTAGCTTGTTTTTACTTTCCCCTTGGCAAATGTTCTCACCGAGAGACAAGTCAGCAACTGAAGGCAGTTAACCAAGGGAATTCTGTACATCCTGTTCAGAATGACATTTAAAAAAACTCCTTCATGCATCTGCAAAGTTAGCTGTTTTTATTTTCTCAGTGTGGACCATTTGTACATGGAGATATGCTGTCTGTAGGTACAAGTAATTCATTTTGAGAATTCTTGAGCATTCATTGCTAAAGGAAATGCAAAGTTTAAAGGTACAATCAGGGCCGGCCTTAGCTGATATGGTGCCCTAGGCAAAGTAGTGCTCTGGTGCCCCTTAAGCCCCACCCATGTTATAATCATGAAACACCCCTACAAGCCACGCCTACAGGTAGGTCACGCCCCAAAAAAGCCACTGCAGTCATTCACTTACCAAGAAAACCAGTCCAGTCATTTTCTTTATTTAAATGCATAAAAGAAAGGATACCTTGTAATGTAGTTTAAACTGCAAGTAAAGATGGAAATTTCCTTTAATAAACCTGCTTTATCTGTTGCTCCTTCACACATACTTTACTATAAAAAAAAATCATGTTTTCAGAAAATAGAAGCCTATGTGCCTTGGTTCAAAGGGTTGCTTAGGTTAATCTAAACAGCTTAATTTACTCTGGGTAGGTGAGCAAACCTTACAACTCAGAAAAGTAGAATAGCAACCTCTCTTCTCCCTGTGTACAGAAGCTTAAGCTAAAATAGCACAAACACATATAGCCATTTAATAAACAATACAATTTTACAATGAAAAGAGGCTTAGCATGACTAGGAAAATTTTCTGCCACTGAAACTGCATGAAAACCCATATTTATAGAAAATGCATCTGGCACATGAAACTTACACATGCTCTCTGATACACCTTCCTCATTGTATTAAATTACATTCCTTGTATAATATAGCACACTTGTTAGACCGTGCTTTAAACTTATTTTAAACATTTTTCCAGTAAGCAAATAAATAAAACACATGAACCAATAATGACAAAACTGCCCAGTTCAGAACATTTCCATCATAAAAGTCTACTCAAACTTGTACAATCCACCAGTATCAGTAAATATGCACATTCTCTGCAGAAGTAAATGTCATGTAAGTAATTCCACATTAAAGAGATCTGTAAAATCTATAACTAATGAACAGATTGCCGCTAGCAAGCAACTTAATATTTCATTGTTTCGTCTGCAAATAAAGTGCCTGTTACCCTTGAGGAATAAATTGCCTATGTTGCATTAAAAAATAAGTTAGTAATACTGCAATATGGAAGGAGGGCAAACTGATAAGTTCATAGTTACTAGGTATCTCCGCCAAAGAGGACATTCTCAGGACTGCAGCATCCACTCCCTTTAAAAGTGCAACACAGTACAGTATTAGCAATCCATTCATGGGGGAGTAGAACCCTAGTCTTCTGCATCAAAAGCAAGCATTCTACCAGTTGTGCTACTAACAAAACGGATTTGGCAGAAGAAAAATGTGTGGACTGAGCCCCCCCTTATCAAACTCTACTTGTACTTTCCAATTAGATTAGCCAGTCCATTAATATTCAATTAGATAACAGTATAACCCACATATAGTCAAATGTAATGCCTTTCTGTCCATTTATGAACAGTAAATAAAAATAAAGTTATGCAATTATGAGCTTCATTATCCAGAAAAGTAGATACAGTGAGATGATAGTCATTCAAACCTGTTTGTCTTTGCAATACTATAACAGTGTACAATAACAAAAATAGATAAGAAAAACAGGACAATATTTATACTAACCAGTATCGTCCAAGGACAGTGTTGAAATCTTCTAACATAAAACAAATATGCTGGGAGAATGAGGTGCACATTCATAAAGGATGCAACAACTGTGCATGCACCATACATAAAGTAACTCCGTCTCACATACACACATTCTGCAGCTAAACAAGTAAAAGGAAACTTAAAACACACATCAGTCTGCAGCTAAATAAGTAAAAGGTTAAAACACACATCAGTTTCTCCTCCCTGCAGCCATATGCAATACAAGTTAAATAAGTAAAAAGTTAAGGTTTCTCCTGCCTGGAGCCGTTACAAGATTAAAACACACACCACTTTTTCCTGCCTGCTGCCTGGATCTGTTTGTAAACAGTATGAGTTTAAAAAGTAAAAGGTTAAGGTTTCTCCTGCCTGCAGCTGTACACACAGTAAAAAGTACAACTTAAGTAAAAAGTTAACAGTAAAAGGCCGACTTAAATAAATAAAAGTTAAGGATTCTCCTCCCTGCAGCCATTAACAAACAGTAAAGCACACTACGACACACAGTTAAATAAGCAAAAAGTTTCTCCAATGTTTCAGTTTCTTCTGCAAAAGTATGCGTTCAATAACTAAAAGGTTAAGGGTTAAGGTTTCTCTTGCCTGCAGCCGTTAACACACGGTAAGGCAATACCATAAATCAATGTTAAACACAGTTTTCTGCAGCCATTAAGTAAAACAAAATGTTTTTAACACAGTAAAAGTAATGCTAGCCGAGCCGGAGATGAAAAATCTGCTGTCAAATAAGTAAAATTTCTCCTGTCTGCAGCCATTAACGCACAGTAAAATACACGACGACACACACAGTTAGATAAGTAACTAAGATAAGATTTCTTCAATGTGTCTTGCTAAAGTACGAGTTAAATAAGTAATAGCCTAATTAAGGGTTATTAAGGTTTCTCTCCTGCCTGCAGCCGTTAACACACAAGGTAATACCATAAATGTTAAATACAGTTTGTTTACTGCAGCCATTAGGTAAAACAAAATGTTTTTCACACAGTAAAATTAACGAGGAGCCGAGTGGGGGGGGGGGGGTGAAGAGATGTGCTGTAAAATAAGAAAAGTTTCTTCTGGCTGCAGCTGTAAGTAAATAAATGAAACAATTTTTACCTCAGAAGCTGGCCCGGGGAAGAAACATGTGCTCTCAGACCGGTCTGCACTCTGAAGGAGCTGAAGTCATCTCACACATCCTGCATGTGATGACGTCATGGGTTTAGAAAAAAAAAACAGAAAATTAAAGGGGCCACGCGGGAATCTAAAAGCTTGAAGACCGAACCGCGAAGTAAGTTTTTCTTTTTTTAAGCTGTTCTAGCCAACCTGCAGCTGTAAGTGGGAGGGCGCTCACCCCATCCCCATAATTCCGGCTTCCGGTTACATTTCAGCAGGGCGATGAGAAGAGCACAAACTTTGTTAATCAAAATAAATAAAAAATGCGCCCTTTAAGAGGCTGGCCTTTACGGCGGCCTAGGCGGTCGCCTAGTTCGCTTATGCCCAAGGCCGGCCATGGGTATAATGGCAAGCAGTTCAGTGAATAAAAAAGTTTGAAATTATGGGAAAAGTAAATAAGAGATGGTAGCCTCCCTAGCAGCCTTAATAATTTAATGCATTTAATAGAACAGTGCACAGCTACATTTTATTTAAAGGTACACAGTACACTTTTTCTTACAGCTAAATGTTTTCTGAAAGTATACAAGCTGCTTTTCATATCTGGGAGTTGAATACAGATAAAAGGACAGACCATTGTTGTTAAGTGGGAACACAGACTAACATGCAACCTTATTATCAGTAACCTTAATTTTAAATCAGATTGTATCTGTGGGTGCAGCAGTTGATTTGGGACAACTGCCCCTACCTGGATCGTCAAACTTCATCTGTGGAAAATGTACATGTTTTTGTCATTTAAGTTAATGAGGCATGGGGGGGGGGGGGTCCTGAATATATATTTCGTTTTTGGTTTCAGGGTTTTCATTAAAGCAAAAAAGTCTTGAAAATGTGAAATTGGATAATGTGGAGAAGAGTACAAAACTATATAAAAAGATAAGCCTGCCAAACAGTGTACACGTGCAAGACAAAACTTGGAAAGAAACAAACATTCAAAAACACTGACATGTATAATAAGTGGGAACATTAACATTTTATCATAATGGCTACTGTATCTTGGAATGTACATGGAATTACAAGTAATTAAAAAAAAGGAAACTTAAATTTCATTAAGAAATGCACAGTACAGATGGCAATGCTGAAGGAAATGCATTTAGAAAGAAATGAATATGTGGATTTGACAAAGAAAGGATTTCAATATAGATATAAAGCAGAATCAGGGACAAGGGGAAATGGAGGAATACTGTTTTTGCTAGAGGGGCTCCAATAGAGAGGGGAGGGAACAAAAGACAATAGTATAGCATAAGCAAGAGGCTACTGGCAAAGGTGAAGGATTACGCTGGCAAGTATTAACATTACACCAAAAACTGAAGAGTTTGGAGGAGGGTCCTCATTTCTTTCATGTTTGCGTGTTCCTTAGTAGTGTTGGCTGCAATCTGCCCTGTACTCTAGTGTCTGTCCAAGCCCACTTGATGCCTAGTCAGAGGCTTCTGGGCACATTTTGTGGACTGAAACTGAAGCAGTAAAGAGAAGCCCTGGGCTGTTTCACCTGATCCCTCCACCATAACAGTTCCCATATGAGACAGGGTAAAAGGGGAATCACTGTATCCCAGAGGATGAGAGTGTAGAGACAAAACTGTTTTCATGTACCACTGGATTTCCCTCGTATGCAGTCTGGCTAGGGGGGAGCATGGGGACAGTAACTGTCATGAACCTCAAAGCCCTTAGGACCTCCCTGGCTGAGGGAGTCAAGGTTGTGGAACTTAGTTTGTAAAGCTCTGCACCTTCTCGAGGTAAGGAGGCCTGCATTCTTTGTGCACAGCCTGCAGCCCAGAATAACTAGGTCCTGAAATGGCTACAGGGAGGATTTTTTGTAGCGGATCTGGAAACCCAATGGAGATAGGAGGATAAACTGGAGATGTTGTAGGAGATTTGTCTCAAAGTGCTGAGGCATAGATTAAAAGGTGTTACAAGCAGAGATAAATCTAAATTCCCTGACTTCAGCAGAAGGTGTTCACTGCTACCAGACACTTTGTGGAAAGCCCAAAAGACAAAGCAGTAAACGGATACTGACATGACCCAGTACTAAACCGGAGGAATCTCCTGCAAGGGGGCCCAGATTGCATCCTTTAGATGTAGGTATACTGAAAAAGCCTGGGACAGAATGAAAGATACCAGAGTGAAGTGAGAGGATTCTGAAAGTTAGCACATTTAAGAAGGTGTTTAGTAAGGTGAGATTCAATATGGGGTTCCACTACCCTTCTTTCCCTGGCACTAGGAAAAGTCTGGAGTAAAATACCTTCCCCCCAAATTCCTCTAGCACTGTCTCTATTGTGCCCTCTGTCCAAAGTTCCTGTAAAATGGGTGGGAGCAGATGAATCTGAAATGCAAAGAGGTTGGGGATATGCCATTTAGAAGTGGAATCTGTAGACAAGCCATGCATTAACTTTCATGATAGATAGCACCCATTTGTCTGTGACAATCTTTTCCCACAGTGTAAAAAACCAAGCTGAGAACAGTCCACAAAGAAGATAAATAGCAGCACAGTTTCCTGTCTCACAACGAAAAAATGCACCAGCACGAAGTAAAGATAAAAACACGAAATTTAATCCAGTGAAATACACACACGGTTAAGCGCTTTCATCCACTAGGGACTTCATCAGAACACTGAATGAAACTAACATCCAACCTTAAATACATAGCTCAATTAGTAATTAGTAATTAATACATCACATGTCCTAAAAAAATCACTTTAAAAAGAAAACATTTAAAAGTGCTAGTGCCTACAAAAAGTGCCAGTGCATACAAGGATAAGCTTCCAAGAAACATAATGACAGTATAATATTAGAAAAATACCCTGTAAAAACCTATGCTTTGTGATTGTCTAAAACAGGTTTAATAGTGATGTGTTCACTGAGGCCAGGGTGCGTGGAGGCATTTAATTTCACCTGCCACCTCACTTCTTTCTCACTCACTAGTTTCTTAACATCCCCTCCCCTAACATTAGATGTTACTGCCTCTAAGATGCCAAATCTAAAATTTGAACACTCCTCACTAGCCTTGATATGCTTTCATAAGGCGTTGTTCTCATCCTGTTTCCTTATGCTGTATTGATGGTCATAAATCCTGTTGCGTAAACACCTCGTAGTTTTACCTACATAAAAACAGGGACAACAGGTGCATAGGGCTAGGTATACTAAATTTGAAGATCTACAATTCCCTTTCTGAAAACATATTTTGGTCTTGTTAAAATTCTCCAAGATGACATCCTGCACATCTGAAATAAATTTGCACTGTGGACAAGTGCCACATCTTGTCGTCCCCCTTCCATGATCTATCTTTGTCTGTTTATTCTCTAACATAAATTTCAAATTCAAACCATTCCTATGTACAAACTGGGGTTCACTTCCTACTGCCTCCCAGACCCGTTTGTCTGTCCTCAGTACCTTCCAATTTTTATGTATAATGTTTTTGATTTGTTTACTATGGGGTCCATACTGTAAAATACATGCTTTCCCATACATCTCCTTCGAGTCCACACCACTAGTATGGTTCAAATTGTTGGATAGTGTACCTCCACCCAGCAAAGGGGTATATCTAATCCCCCATTGTTGCTGGACATATGTCCGTAGATCATTAATCAAACTCACAGGATATCCTCTTTCTACAAAAAAAGAACCAATCTTATCTAACTCCTCATCCAGATCCCTCCTATCAGACGTCATCCTGGCAGCACGAATAAATTGCCCCTTTACAATACTCTTCTTTTGGGCCCAGGGATGACTGCTCGTGTAATGTAGGTAGGAATTACTGAATGTGGTTTTCCTAAAGATGTTGGACTTGAATTTTCCATCATATAGTGTAATCAATACATCTAAATATGGTATAGTTGTCTTATCTGCATTCATAGTGAATTTGAAGTAATCACTGCAAGAATTGATATATTTCATGAAGTCATCTAACTTTCCCTTATTCCCCTTCCACACAAGAAAGATATCGTCCAGGAAGCGATGGTAACAGCCTATGTGGTCCATCCATGGAGATTCCAAAATGAACTCCTTCTCCCAATTGTACAGGACTAGGTTAGCGTATATAGGGGCGCACGCAGCGCCCATCGCTACGCCTTTGGATTGCCTGAAGTATCTACCCTCATAAAAAATGTAATTGTGAGTTAATACAATCTCCATAAAATCCATGATCAATAACGTCCTGTCCCAGGTGACCTGGCCTAGTTCTTGTATACAGTCCTGGAACCTTCTTAATCCTTCATCATGGGGAATACTGGAGAAAAGATCGACCACATCAATGGTTACCAACCATTCACCTCCCTCTGATACTTGTGGTACCAGTCTACTCAAAAAGTCCCAAGAGTCACGGACTAGATGAGTGATGCTCCCTAAACTGGGTTTTAACCACTTATCAATAACTTTCCCAAAAGGGAACGTTTTGGATGAACTTCCTGAGATGATTGGTCGAAAAGGGGGATCAACTAGATCCTTATGGACCTTCGGGATGCCAACAATAGTGCCTATTACAGGATGTTCCACTTTCACAAAGTTCCCAAGGTCCAAGTCAATGCTCCCTTCGAGTATTAAATCATTATCCTTGTATGCACTGGCACTTTTTGTAGGCACTAGCACTTTTAAATGTTTTCTTTTTAAAGTGATTTTTTTAGGACATGTGATGTATTAATTACTAATTGAGCTATGTATTTAAGGTTGGATGTTAGTTTCATTCAGTGTTCTGATGAAGTCCCTAGTGGATGAAAGCGCTTAACCGTGTGTGTATTTCACTGGATTAAATTTCGTGTTTTTATCTTTACTTCGTGCTGGTGCATTTTTTCGTTGTGAGACAGGAAACTGTGCTGCTATTTACAATCTTTTCCCAGGCAAAGAAAGATTGGGTCAGCCTTTTTGAGAGGGGTGGGGTGGGGTAGGGCTAGTGCCACGTGGAAATAAGGATGTAGATAGATTTGTCCCTAAATGGAGGCCTCCCTGAAGAGGCTATCCCTCTGTGGTTTACCTGGGAATCTCTTTTCTGGGAGCCCTTCTGTGTTTTTGGCTAGCCCTACAGTCCTTTCTGACAAGAGATGTAGGTTTGGTTGGCGAATTCCTCCAAAACCTAGTTAAACAGGTTAACAGAAGCTGTCTGCAATCCTTCGTGCATTTACCCTGCTCTTGGAGGATTCTGAAAGGGGAACACACCAAGTTTGCTTTCAACTCCTCAGGAATAGACTGGATATATAACAACTATAGATTACATAGTCTGTAACAGGCTGCTCTGGATAAGGCCTCCAACATCATAACTGCATTTAATGCTGTGTCCAGACACTTGTGTAGCCTGACACCAGACAGTATATAGAGAGAAAACCTAGAAGGCAGCAAATCTGGTCTCAAACTGCTGAGGCATAATCAGTTAATTAACAAGAAAGATGTTCACCTCTACCAGTAGGTGTTAACAGCTGTGGTGAAGGCCATCCTGAGCTGTGAGAATCATTCCCAAGCTTGCACAAGACAAAAATTCAGTGTGTGTGTAGTAAACACAAATGTGCACAAATGAAAAAGAATGCATGCATGTAAGTTTACAACTATACAAAGTGTTCAACCACCGTGCAAGAATAAAATTCCTAAACAGAACACTATAAAAGAAATCCACCCAATTCAAGACATAAAAGAATAGAGTTCTTGTAATGCAATAAAAATGAAAAGGCAGATAGACGACTAGTACAACTATGACCCCCCCCCCCCCCACTGCCTACTTACAGAACAGATCCTACCTATTCTGTGTGGGAAGATGAAAGATGACAGGTTTTGGATAACTGTTAAATACGGCAAGCTACAGTCTCTGGTCGCAATCAAAACTGAAACTCCTGGTGGAAGGACAGCAAGGGAGGGTCACACTTACATGTAAAGTAGCAAACACTGTAGAATATCAGAATATGGCAAAGAGGAAGGCACAACTAGGATCCACCTACCTACAGCACAGATCAAATTTCTGTACAGCTTGAGCAGGAGAATCAGTAGATATGTCAGGCCACATGCCCTGGCAAAACCTAAGAGGAAACACCTGCCCATAAGACAGCAAAGGATGGTCACATGGCAAGTTAAACTTTTCTTGCAGGAAGTCACACACACACAGTTTTATGCCTTTGAATTCCCATTGCACTCTGGGAAGGTCAGTGTGCGACTTGTATAGAGCTAGCTGGCATAACGTTCATAAGAAGTAGGCTACAAAGTCACCATTCAGTTTCACTTCACTAACTGATAAAGAAGTTATGTACTTATAACGTTCCATGCAAGTTATCCATCTCGCCTTCATTCTGTACTTGTGGGTTCAGAACACACTGCCATTTACAAAAGCTTGAGGTCTCCAACTGGCTTGTGGCTTACTCCCTATCCCATGATGCTCTAAGGACATTCCTCAGATCTTGCTTGCTGGTATACTAATATACCTATATAACAATTCTTCATTATTTATAAGCCAAGAGGAGGGTCAAAGAATATCGGATCCCAAATAGTAACCTCTTGATCCTCCAGGAGCCAAAGGCTGGGGGTAGGAGGGTGGTAGCTTCTTTATGTGAAGTTGTCTTATCTCGCCTTCATTCTGTACATGTGGGACAGCGCCCCTAGCAGCATCTTTCTTGGGTGGCTCACGGGAGAACATTCTTCAGAACAGTGACCCAAAAGAGGCCCTGTCCATGGAGGCCAAATCCACTTTGTAATGAGTGATAAAGGTATGAGGTCTTGCCTACATTGCTGCCGCACAAATGGTATCAATTGGCAATTTTGCACGAAAGGCAGAAGAGGTCGAAACAGCTCTGGTAGAATGAGCTCTAATTTTGTGTGGAAGTTGTTTACTGACTGATGGGTAAACGTGATGCAACCTGACAACCATCTAGAGAGAGTGATTTCTGCTACTGAGGCACCTTTCTTGCAGTCTGAAAAAGATACAAACAATTGGTCTTTCTAAAGTCCTTTGTTCTGTGTAAACAGAAGTGCAATAGTCTATGCACATCAAGTTGGTGTAACATGTATTCTGCCTTACTTGGGGGAAATAACTGGTAAGTCAATGGACTGATTTAAGTTTGATTCTGAACATACTTTTGGTAGAAATGATGGGTTTGTGCAAAGTGACACTCAAACAGCACATATGGGGGGTTGACAGATAATGCTTGCAACTCCGAAACCCTCCTAGCTGAAGTGATAGCCACTAAGAAAATCATCTGCCAGGTTAAGAACTTCAAGTCCCAGGATGATGCATGTTCAAAGGGAGGAAGATTTATACAGATAATACAAAATTTAGGTTCCATGGAGGTAGAGGTCGTTTTAATGGGTGGTCTTAACAGGTTAGTACCTCTCAAGAAAGCTTTAAAGTCTGTGGGACATAACATTCAGTCCCCCTCTTCCATGAAAATTAGAGACTGCTGCTAATTTGTACTTTAATAGTAGCTGTCGTTGCTCCTTCATGAAAAAGCTTTGCCAAGAAATCCAGTATGGAAGATATAGATGCAGAGAAAGGGTCAATATGATTTAAGGCCCAGGAGGAAAATCTTTTCCATTTGCTGAAATGCAATCTTCTTGTAGAAGCTTTGAGAGAATAAATCAGGATATGTTGTACTGAAGGTGAAAGGTCACGTAGCCTGGCTATGTTTGGAATCAGAGCAGCTAAGCTGTCAGCTTGAGGGTTTGAAGAGATGGATGGAGAACTCCCGACAGATGGGTCAGAATGTCCGGCACTGGGTCCAGAATCCAAGGCTCCTCCTGAAGATGAGGCCACAAAAAGGGGAACCAAATTTGACAAGGCCAGTAAGGGCTACAAAAGTATTAAGGTTCTTCCCAATGCCCTGGCTTTCTGAAGAACTTTGGGTATCAAAGGAAATGAAGGGAAGGTGTAAAGGAGACCCCTGGGCCAATGGTGTACAAGTGCATCCTTTGGGGATTCCCCCCAGAGGGGGGGGATTAGGGCAAGGTAGCTGCTGCATTTGGCATTCATGGACGTGACAAAAAGATCACGGCAAGGCTGGCCCCATTTTCAGAAAATCTTTTCTGCTACGTCTTGCTTCAGGGACCACTCATGAGGCATCAGAATTGCTCTGTTGAGTTTGTCTATGATGGATTTCCCTGGGATATGCGTTGCTATCAGAAAGCGTTGGGAAAAGGTTGCCCACTGCCATACTCTCAGGGCCTCTCGGCAAAGGGGGTAAGATCTGGTTCCTCCTTGTTTGTTTACATACAATACCACTGACATAGTCCGTTTGGATCGCAATCGTTCCTAGTGAAAGGGTCATGGGAAGCCTGCAATGCAAGAAGCACAGCTCTCATCTCTAGCACAGTGATGTGTAAGTGGGCCTCGTGATCCTGCGAAGTGCCTTGGGCTGTCCTTCCCTGATAATGCCCCCCTCCCCCAATCTGGGAAGCATCCGTGGTCACTGTGGCAAGCGGTTGTAGAACAAAGAGTTGACCTAAAGTCACTTGACTGGAGTGAAGCCACCAACAAAGGCCTCTCCTGCAAGATTCTGAAAGATTCTGTTAATCTACAAAGGCTTCTCCTGCAAGATTCTGTTAACATAATCTGGTGCGACATTGGAAGTTCCTGCATCGACCACTGAGTGAGCAGCAGCCACTGATGAATTCTCATGAGCAGCCACGCTAAGGGAATTACACTTATAGCTGCTGACATGGTCCCTAGTAATTTCAGAACCGTCCTAACTGGAGTCTTCCTTTTGAAAAGGAGGTCTAGAACCTGTAACCCAAAGTGCTTGCACTCTCTCTGGTGGAAGCTTTACCATCATTGTTGTAGTGTCTAAATCTGCGCCTATAAAAATTATATGTTGAAATGGCAATAAGGCAGATTTTTCATAGTTTATTGTGATCTCTAGATGAGAATAGAGTTCCAAAGTGGTGTCTCTTGCTTCTGTTAGTAGATGCTTGGTGGTAGTAGTTAGGAGCCAGCTATCTAGCTATGGAAGCACTCTGAATCCTAGATGTCTCAGATGAGCCATAAGTACTGCCATAAATTTGGAGAACACACTTGGGGCTGTAGCAAGACCAAAGGGCAGAGCTCGAAACTGGTAGTGGCAGTCTCCCAACCGAAAGCACAGATGACTTCTGGATGGTTTGTCCATTTTTATGTGGTATTATGCATACTGGAGGCCTATACAGCACATCCGATTGTCTTTTCCCAGAAAAGCATAGATTGCAGTGTTACCATCCGAACTTAAGTCTTTGTTACAGATTTGTTCAGTCTGCTAAGATCCAGTATGGGTTTCCAGTCTCCTGTTTTCTTTGGAACTAAAAAGAACCTAGAGTAAGTCCTGGATCCCATTTGGTCTGTGGGGACTAGTTGGATGACTTTCTAGCAACTTCTGTATTTCGGGGGTTGCTCGTTTCCTGTGACTGGGTGGAACATCCGGAATGTTTTTTATGCATGGGGCGGGGATTGAAAATGGTATGGAGTAACCTCCGGAATATGATGCTTTGTACCCTCTTGTCTCTTATTTATAGCCAGGCATCTGGGTACAAGGATAATCTACCCCCGACTGCCTCCAAAGAGGAACAGACTGGCCTCCTTTCAGGAGCACTAAAAGGGCTTAGCAAAGGAGGATTCTCTGTTGCCCTGGATTTGCGGACCCCCTCTGCTGCATAGCCGGTGTCTTCCATTATTGCTTTCCCCCCTGCCCCTGGAGGAAGGCTCACATGTGTTGAAAAACTCGGATTTTTGAAACTACATTTTTCCTCCATTTTGACCTTTTGGATAAGGCCTAGAAGGTATGGAAAAACAGACCCCAAAGGCAGAGTTTTTTTCCTTCCTGTTAAGACATGGTTAGTGTGTCTTTGACCTTGGGCCCAAACAAGGACAAGCTGAAGGGTGTGTTAAAGGATGACTAAGGGTACCGCAAAGTTACACAAGTGCATCCAGGAATGTTTCCCAAGGGAAATTCCTGAACTTGCTGCCTTACTTGCTCCATCGGCTACATAAGAAACAAGCCTCATGGATGAGTTTACTACTGAATTTAAGGTGGAGAGCTGGGAGGACACCTCATCTACTACCCCCACAGCTACTGAATCCAAGAGAGCATCTCCAAGCTCCTTCAGGAGATCTCTCTGCACTTTGGTGAAATGCAGAAGATAATTCAGGGACCCAAGTGTAAAGGTTGCTGAAGAAAACATGCGCTTTCTGTATCTGTCCATCTTAGCAACTCTGTTGGGGAGATGGACAGAAGTGGACTTCTCTGACGATTCCTTCTTGGTGGCCACCGCCACCACCATAGCATCTACTGGGACACTTTTGTAAGGTAAGGTTTGCCTTTGGGGGATGTGATGAACTTATTTGGCCTTCAGGGAACAGGCTCCACTGAATGTGGAGACTCTCACACCTTTCGACAAACTAAATCCATAAGTTCATCGAAAGACAGACACACCTAAGTGGCGGAAGGGTGAGACCCAAAAGCCTTCAGGTAGACAGACTCCTCATCAGAAGGACTGATAAGTTTCCAGCCGCCTCTCTGCTTAAAGATTTCTAGGATGTCTGCAAAGGAACCATCTTCAGAGGGGGACCCCTCTGCCTCATCGAAGTCTGTATCTGATGTGAGAGAATCCTCTGTGGAGTCCAAATGCTTCCTCTTACATAATCTTTTGTGAGGGACCTCTTCAGAAGGGCATTTTGGAGAGGTTTTGAAAGAGGGTTTCACTCGCTGGGGCACCCTGAGGCCTTGGGTCTCCACGTCTGTGTGGAATTGGTTGTGCCGAGATGGACACCTGTGCCTTTTGGGGGAGGAATAGCTGGATCTGAGAACTGGGCTCCCATGGGGACAGTGCTCTCATCGCCTTGAAGGCCCCCTGTCCATGATCCAGAGGCTTCTGGCTCTGAAGAACCAGAAGGTGTTCCTGGCAACAAGGGGGTTGGCTCCGAGGCCGATGTAGGAGCCGAACTCACACGCGCCGAGGCCCCAAGAGGTAAGTTTGGATCCAAAAAACATATGATCAGACTGTCCTCCCTGGACCCGACCGGTGAATGTCCGCTTATAGACTCCAGATGGCACCGAGGAAATTGAACCATTTGGAGCTGAAGATCCCGGAGCAGATCTCTGCTCAGAGGGTTCCACTACTATCGTTTCCATGCACTCCAGCTCTGAAATCCCAAGTCAGGTCAGAGGAGTAATCGATGTTGAAAGGGCAGGTCTGGTTAGTTATGAAGCCCTCTGGGTCAGCTCTGACAAAAGTTTGGCTAGTGCCAGTGTCAATAGTCTCCACACCACGCGATCCACATCACAGTCAAAGGCTTCTGGAGGATTGAGAGGAGGGGGCTGGCGATCTTACAGTCTGCAAAATAGATGATCTTAGTGTTAGAGAAACCGGCTCCAGTTCCAGGGACTGGATTCTGAGCTTGGAACACCAACTGCTCCGATGTAGAAGGAGCTGAAATGGAAGATGTTTCAGACCCAACAGATTTTGAGTCTGTTGAAGATATCTTCGGCATCTTTCTTGATGGCTCCGATTGCTCCGAAGATCTAGATGATGACCTTTTCAAAGTTTTATCAGATTTTTGAGGGGGAGAAGTCTTTTGCAGGACTTCCTCTTCTAAAGCCTCTGAAAAAGAAGATTTCAGTAATCCCTTTAAAATCAAGTTGTTCCTTCTTTCATGAAGAACTCTTGAGCTAAAGGAGTGGCAAATTCAGCAAGATTCCTGCAAATGTACTGCCCCCCAGGTAGTATGCACACTCAATATGGCCATCTGTAATTAACCTTTTTTGAGTGCATTTATGGCACTTTTTGAAACCCCAAGGGTTTTTCAACTTTCTTTTGCTTACACATGGTACTAACAAGATACGAATAACCAACGGCACAACTACAGTAACTAGGAAGATGAAAGAAAAATGCCCTCTAACTAAAATGGGCTCAGCAGCTCTCCAGCTGAAATGAGCTAGCTCAAAAAAAGGTTTAAATAGTAAGAAAAAAAAAACACACTTCTAAATTTGCATATAGATATATAACAAGCTATGCACACACACACCCACACTATTCAAACTAACTTCAAAGCTGAAAATGTCAACTTGACAGGAAAAATACTCAAAACTAGTAACACTGCAATAATACAGGGTTAGAAAAAAAAACTACCCTGTAAACTAGCTACTCACAGCGATCAAAAAACACTAACTGTTCAACGAACGAGCCTAATGAGACAAAATCTTAATGAAGTCGGGATAGGATAAACTAGGCCGAAATATAACGACGGACAGAATATTAATAACACTCGTGAAGAAAGAAAAGAAACTCTTTCTAAATGAGCATAAGCTAAAGAACTAATTAGAAAGGGAAGAAATATGTATATAATTAGAACTATATGAAATAAGCAAAAAACACCAGAGCTAGATGAAGCACCCGATCTGTTTCAGCAGCAAATGAGATCTGAGGAATGCCCTAGAACATCATGGGACACGGAGTAAGCTACAAACTAGTTGGAGACCGAGCTTTTGTAAACAGACGAGTCAGAACAGAGTATCGGTTCCGAACCCACAAGTACAGAATGAAGGCGAGATAGGACAACTTCACATCAATCATATTCAGAAATAAAGAGAGACCAAAACTGCATTTCTGTACTATCCAAAGAAACAGGGATTTTAAGTGCACTTGCTATGTGGGAAAATACAGTAAAATAGTGGCACAGAGTACCAGAGAGATTAGCGGAACTGGAACAAGTTCTCATTCTCCCCATATGAGAAACAGTAGTGTCCCTTCACAGATTGATATTTCTCGATACTGTAATAATTTTGGGATCAAGGAAGGAGAGCCAATGATGTTCCATGCAAAACATACCTCTTGAAGGTTGGGGTTGAGGAATGATAGCTAAGAATGAAAGTCCCATCAGTGCTGACAATCTTGACCCAAAGTCCCCAAACACTGAAAACATGCAACACTCAGCACAACAATGAAAAAGTTCCAATGCCTGCATGCTCTACTCCTGCGCAGACTCTGTGCCAAAGTGGCATCCAGAAAAGAAACTTCCTGATGTAGAGTCTGCAATGAAGACCGCTGCTGATAGCCTAGGTACTGAACTCACGGCCAAGGAGACATTTCAACCTTGGAGTCATGCTCAAAGCAAATAAGAGGATCAATGCTTAGGACTTTGACTTCAACCTTAACAAGGGCAGGATGGTCTAAAATCTCACCCTGCCACACTGAAGTCAAAGGAAGAAGTAAGCAATGACTAAGTTGATCCCAGATGGACATTGAACCAAAGCGGACACATTGGCAAAACCATATTCCAAACAGAAATGTTCTATACTGATCAGAACAGGGATAAATGTATTCCTCAGCAGACATGTTACTGAAAACAAGCACAAATCAATATCAACATTTGGATGTTTTCTAACAGTGCACCAAAAAAAAAAAAAAAAAATTGGTGAGTTTCGGGCTGGGCAAGTGTATGTATGGCAGCAGAAACCAAAGCGAGGTAGGCATAAATCTACAATTGGTGAGCATGGTTCTGAGATACCAGAGTCTATTATGTCATCGATTGCCTGGAGGAAATGTGTTTCTTTTAAAAATAAAAGGTCAGAAGTCGAAGGGGAACAGTTGCAGCAAGATGAAACCGAACAAAATGAGTTTTTTTCATCAGGGAAAGGGAAGGGCCGCAAAAACAGGACAAAGGACTTCAAAAAGACTTTGATTGGTGTTTGTGTTGCAGTAAGACAAAGTTTTTCCTGTGACTCTACCAATTCTAACTATGTTTGTAATGATGTACAGACTTTACAGGTGACTAATTGATCTGACTTAACATCTGTCAGGATTCTTTGAAAGTGTTCGGAAAGGGCACGAAGTTTGTAACTACGGTAATTCCTACTTTGGCTGATATTGTTTTTGATGTAAAAAAAAAAAAAAAAAAAGTTTTGTAGGAAGTTGCATTTGAGGGTTTATTTTGCTAACAAAAAATTGCCAATAGAATGTAATCCACTGGAAGGTGTGAATGATGACACTGACTGTGATGATCCATTATTGAATTTATCTGTTTACGATAGTGTTTTTTTTTTATATAAATGAATACAGAAATGAGGGGGAATCACAGTTTCCTTGGAGCTACCTGTTCCTGGATTCTTGAATGTTAGCAATTTTTATCCTCCTAAAATGTCCCATGCTGTCACATTGTTTGAACAGGTGTTGCTTAAAAAAATTGAATTAGAGTGCTCATTTTAATTTAAAGCAGGAATGGCAAGCTTTAAAACAAAACAGCTGCACCGAATGTTATGTATTTAAACAGTCTGACAAAAGGGGAAATTTCAGTGGTTTTGCCTAGGGAAAAGTATGTCATGATTATGAATTCATTGATAAATGAGGAATAATATGTTAAATTGCCTAATAATCCAACTAAGCACTTTAATGCATCAATGCTTGAATTGTTAGGGGGGAAGACTTTTTTTTTTTTTTTTTTTTTTTTTTTTTTTTTTTTTTTAATTCTGCTGATGTCAAGAGGGTATATGTTACTAAGCCTGTGAACCCAATATTGTATGCCATCCCCCAAAGTGCATAAAATTTTATCTGACCCATCTGGAAGACCCATGGTATCAGTGGAAATTCAGTTTTGCAGAATGTTATTTTTCTGGATTCTTAGACTTCTGCCGTGGTGCGGCGATAGCGTTGTTGCTTCACAGCAAGAGGCTCTCCCGTTCAATTCTCAGCTTGGGTTGGGAGTGCCTTCTGTGTGGAGTCTGCATGTCCTCCCTGCAGTCGAGTGGGCGTTCGAAAGACATGCGTTGAATGGGCGTGCCTTTGTTGAAGGTTGGGCATCAGGCTGGGAACTCGACGCCATAAAAACCAACTGCCAATCAATAGCAGACCGGAGTTCCGCTGTGGCGACCCCTAACCGGGAAAAGCCGAAAGACAAACAAATGGTGTCTGCACATGTTAAAAATACCCAGGAAGTAAGCCAGTTGGTTTCTGAGGTGGAATGGAAGCAAGACTACTACTGGGCAGTTGTGGATATAAATCCTTTATACACCAATATTGATACAAAATGGGACTTGAGGGTATTTGGACTGTTATGGGAGAAGGTCCATGTACTGCATTTGTAGTGAGACTTTTGGAAAATTGTTTGACGTACAGTTATTTTGTTTGGGAATAAGATTTATTTGCAAAAGAGAGGAACTGCTATGGGTGCACCACATGTTCCCTTGTATGCAATTTTATACATGGGGGGAGTTTTGAAAAGTTCAGCTACAGTACATAATTTTTTTAGAAAGCAAGTTATCTTATACAAGAGGTTTATTGATTTGTTCTTTGTCAAGGACCTATGGGTGAATTTTTAGTATTTATGGAGTAAATAAAAATTCACATGGGTTAAAATTTTCTTTTGAATGTTGTGAAAATGCCACAAAATTCCTTGATACAGAATTTTACATAGAAGAGCATGGGAAAACCCAGTTTAAGCCCTAATGTAAGCCCACTGCTGTCAATAACTTTTTGCATGTGGGTAGCATGCATCCACTGCACCTTATTAATTCTCTTCCAGTTGGTGAAATGAAACGTACCCTATGTAATACTTCTGAATAAAAATTCAAGAAAGTTAAGATTAATGAAGTGGTAGAAAGATTAGTTGTGAGAGTATGATAGGAAGATGTTGGATGAGGCAATTAAGAGAGCATATGGAGGTGGCAGTGCTAATAAAAAGTTGGAATGTGATGCATGGTAACACTGAGTTAAGGTGGTTGGAAGTTGTTTGATGCAGTGGATGATCAGTGGGGTAATGAAGCAGACAGGAGAGATTTGTATTCTGTTACCAAATATTCCACATTTTCTCATATTTTGAGAAAATTGGTGATGGAGCTTTAGCATCTTGTGCAATGAGATGACTATGGAGGCTTATTTCCTGGTTACGTAAGATTTTCTTATGGTAGATATCTGAATCAAAGAATTGCTGAACACGAGAAAGGTGAATGCAAGTTGTGATAAGAGGGGTACATTCCCTTGCAGGCACTGTATGGTATGTAAAACGGTAAAGAATTTGTCAGGTAAATATATTAATGGAAGAAAATGTATTTATAGGAGGTCAGTTAGTTGCAGTTCTTGTGGGGTGGTAGATATTCTGGGCTGTGGCTGTAGTAAGGTTAAATAGTATGTAGGGCAAACCAAAAGAATGGTTAAGGTTAGAATTTTGGAACATTTGGGTGATAATCAGGAAAAAGAATTTTAACAGTCCTGTTGCTGAGCACTTTCACGTGGTTCATGGTGGGTCAGATGAAACTATTTTTGTGCGTGTTGGATCAACTTTGTAATGTGAGAGGTGGTTATTTTATTGCAAAGTTGCTTAGTCTGGAAAGTAGGATGATCAATTTACTTCTTTCCAAAGGGTCTTAACCTGGAGGTTAATTTCAATGTATAACCAAGCTAACTTGCACTGTAACTAGTAACAAAGTTGTTACGGTATAACCAAACTAACTTGTACTTTCTAAAGGATAGAATTGCAATATTTACTTGTCAGCTAGAAATTATGACTGCTTTTGAATGATGTTTTAACATGTGAATGCTATAAAGTGGAGATGGTGGCTTTGTAATACTGATATGTTGGTAAAGTGTGTTGTTGAAATGTTTTGTAACAAATCAGTAGGAGGGCATTGCTGTATAAAAGGAGTTGGAATGCGATTGTAATTTATCCTTGAAGGCAAAATGCCAAGGTACCAGATGACTATAAAGTGAATTCAACTTGTTTGCGTGGCTCGTTTTTTGTTTTTGTTTATTTTCGAGCAGTGCCTGAAAAGTAAACCAAGACAGAACAATAAATGATGCAAACTGGAACCGAGACTGTAAGAAAGTCAAGACAGTAATAGGATAAGATTCACTACTGCTGCAGTTGTTTGGTTTAATTTCCGACTGCTCTGCTTACTGCAGCAGAATGGGCTTTCACGAAGCTTCGGAAACCATCCAGGTGCAACTAACCATAGGCAAAACTGCTCTACAAATTGTAGCATGCTACAGGCCACCCTCTCAAACTCAGGAACCCCACACAGCCTTCCTGAAGACACTGGAGGGTATAAATGTATCTCCAAACACCATCATATTGGGTGACTTCAACTACCCGAATATAGACTGGGAACATTACTCAAGCCCTAACTTTCTAGCCCAACGGTTCCTGGAGTTCATAAATTCAAATGCCATGGAACAGCTAGTCACTGTTCCCACAAGAGGAGAAAATATACTAGATCTCATTGTCACAAACATGGGGACAAAATGCTCCACACCGGAAGTATATCCCTCATTGGTGAGATCTGATCATAAACTAATCTCACTGGAAATCCACATCCCGCCCCCACCCCAAACAAAAAAGACCATAGTGAAGAACTTCTCTAAAGCAAACTTCACACTACAAGACTGGTGTGGTATCCTTCAAGGCCCCTGAGCAAGAGGAAACCACAACCCAAGCTGCGGAAGCCCTTACAAATGCCTTCTATGAACACCTCCAGGACTGCATGGATCAGGCAATCCCAAATAAAACCAAGACTCTTTCCACAAAGGGCAAACGTCCAGTCTGGTGGACCCCAGCCATTAACAAACTTTACAATAAGAGGAGAAAGCTATTACATGATAGAACAAAATCCATAAAAGGGAAGTCACCCCTGATCATTATTAGTAAAAAAAATACGAGCACTCATAAAATCAACTAAGGCCAATTTTGAGAGAAAAATTGCCATGGATTCAAAGGAAAATCATAAGGCCTTTTCAGCTATGTTAGGAACCTGGGTGGAAACTCCCAGATATGCTCAGAATTAGTCCAAAATGATACAAAAATCACTGAACCCACAGACATTGCCAACATACTGGCAGACAGGTTCAGTGCAAACTTCACCCCTCTACCCCTAAAGGAGAGATAACTATCCCAGCCGAGTGTAGCCTCCCGAACATCTCAAATGCGCAGGTGAAAGCTGCTCTCTCTAAAGCTAAAAACACAGCATCAATGGGACCGGATGGTGTCCCGGCTGTGTGCTACACGAGCTAAATGAGGAATTAAACCCGCACATAAGGCAGCTGTTTAATCTCAGCCTTACGACAGGATACGTGCCCAAGGAGTGGCGTCACGGCAACTGTGGTCCCACTCCACAAAGGCGGCCTCACGGACCCTGGTAATTACCCCATAAGCTTAACAAGTCTAGTCTGCAAAGCTATGGAGAGGATCATAATGGAGCTCATAAACAAAGATATAGGGACTTGCAGACATTGGACCCGACCCAGTTTGGCTTTGTCAAGGGAAGATCATGCCTTTTGAACTTGGTCGACTTCTTGAAACAGTCACCAAGGCCATTGATGAGGAAAGGCAGTCCATACAGCCTACCTTGACCTTGCAAAGGCTTTCGACACAATACCCCACTCGGGTATTGTAGAAAAACTTACCAGCTTAAATGTAAACCCATATGTCACAAGATGGGTTGCAAACTGGCTTAAGGACAGAACCCACAGGGTTAGAGTTGCTGGCGCTGTGTCAGACTCCAAGCCGGTCACAAGTGGTGTCCCACAGGGCTCGGTCCTTGGCCCCTATTGTTTGGCATCTACTTCTCAGAAGTACAGGCCAACATGGGAGGACTTTGGCTGACAAAGTTTGCAGACGACTGCAAACTGGGCGCCATAGTGGAAAGTGCATCGGACATGGATATCCTTCAGAAGGGACTCACGGAAACAGATAGCTGGTGCCAGAGCCATGGCCTGAAGTTAAACGCCAAAAATGTATAGTCATACCCTTCGGGAAAAACAAGGTAACCCCAAGCTACCATATAGGTGGCAATCCACTAAGCACAGAAGAGGTTATCAGGGATCTGGGGACCCAGGTTGACAGTGGCCTTTCTTTTGACACTCACATTGCTAAAGTGGTTAGAAAGACCTTCTACATTGCCCACCTGATCATGAAGGGATTCACATCCAGATCTAGTGAGGTCATTGTTCCACTGTACTCTTCACTTATCAGACCAATGATCGAGTACAATGCCCCATTCGGGATGTATCTCACCCGACATCTGCAGCAATTGGAGAGACCCCAAAAGTTCCTCACCAAAAGGATAAAGGGACTCCAAAATCTGTCATATGCTGCCAGATTGAAGAAACTCCAGCTCTATTCAGTCGCATACCGTCTGCTCAGAGGTGACATGTGCCTGACATACAAGGCCATGTCCAACCCGGAATTAATGGACATGCTCCACCTCAAAAAATCCAAATCCACCAAAACCACTAGAGCAAGCGACTTAAACCTTAGCACGGCTATAAATAGGACGTGCTGGAGGGATAGATTTATCACTCAGAGACTCCCTATGCTGTGGAATAAAATCCCGGTCCATGTGAGGCAGAGCACCTCGCTGACTCTGTTCAAGAGAAATCTAGACCTGTGGATGGGAGATCGTAGGTTTACCCCGGGAATCATATCTGTGTCACTGCTGGACAGAGGCACAACAAACTAATGGGCACAGTATTTTTTCATATAAGGGGTGGCGTAAGCCACAAAAATTTGGGCTAGGCTGATAAATGCCTTAGGGCAGATAGCCTAGTATAAACCTATGAACCAATGTAGGTGGTCAATACATATGACCTTGAAGTCAAGTATATTAAGTGTGTGTGTGTGTGTGAGTGTGGGGGGAGGATTGTAGGGGTCTTGGTCTCTGCCAAAAATTACTAAAGGATATTTTAGAAATTAATGAAACAGCATATTTACATTAAAAAATGAAATTTCAGTTGTTTAGCTTTGTTTGTTAGGCTTTTACTAATATTTACTACAGTTGACTCACATATCTAAGTCTCCTGACTCCTTATAAACAAGGAAAAGAAGGAAATAGAATTCCTTTAATATTCCTCAAAGGAATCTATGTAGAAGAGTTTGGCCCTACACTGCAAAAGTTAAACAGAAACATTCTGTTCTCACAATGAAGCTCTTTCTGAGAAAGGACCTATTAACCATGGCCTCTCTTCACATTAGAACCTGCAGGTCTGTGTTTACAGGTCTAAGGTGACACACCCTGAATACTGACCTTTCATTAGAGGTGAAGGACATGGGTAGGCAGGAAAAACTGCTGGACTTGTATAGTTATCCTTAAAGGACTGTGGAGGAACCAGTGGTGTCAACAATGCCCAATTTCCCCTGGGGCCTCACCATAGTACAAACTGATTTCTTAGAGATCTGGAGAGGAGGATGCAAGGGGTCTCAGACATTCTACAGTGGTCAACACCAGTGACCCTTTTGCAGGTCTCTAAACAGCCCCTGGAAAATGCACCCAAAGACATCCCCATGAAAGGGAATCATGCAAAATGGCTTGCCTACGCACATCCCTGAAGGAGTTGGCATATTTCTAAACCCATTATCCTGCCACATCATCACAGCACAAACTGCAGCAAGCCAAGTAGAAGCTCACTGCAGAACTGTCACACAGGTCTTTTCTAGAGACCCCATGACTCACAAAACAAAAAGACCCAAAAGCTTTTCTAATGCCTGGTCCAAAACAGAGTATTAGCACTAGGACAGATGAGAAAATAAGGGACTGCAGTCTAAAAGCCTTGGACTTTATCAGGCATAAAGTTGCAAAGGTTGTGTTGGCTCTTGGACCTATACTAGACTGAAACAATGGACAGAAGTCTGCCCTATAATGCTCACTCAGATTATCACTCTGAGCTGCAAGTTTATGAAGGATACCCACTCTTTCCTGGAAGTAAAGTGAACCAAACCTGCATGTTTCTGACCATTAATGCAGCATCATTTTATAACAGAACAAAAGCTACATAGTGGGAGGTGATGACCGAAGACCGTTTCATCCCCACATAATGGTTTAGAAACTTCAGGAACTTCAGTCTCTCTACAAAGTTGGGTTCATTTGGAAGTGAACTGTAGTGGAGTAATTACTAACTTAGATGGGCTTGGGTGAAATTACCTTTGCGATCCTCATCACCTTTGTAAGGGAAGGCAGATGTTAACAGAGGTACCCCCCCACTCATACCTTCAAACAGCACACAGACCTCTAGAAGTACACTTTAGGGCAACAGTATAAAGTTCTGCATAGGGCTGACTGGTGGGGGGCAAACAGTGCTCCCTAAGGGTACACTGGCTTTCCACAAGGATAAATTCTACCAGATGAAAAGTGAACCCATAACCAATATTTAACTTCAACCTATTATACAGCTTATACACTAAACTCTTTACAAAAAAGGTTAAGTAAAGCAAGATAAAGATGACATTTTTTAAAAATATCAATTATTCACTTTGTAAGTATTCTGAGATGAAACTTGAAAGACGACAAACTAAAATGCTACAAACAGCATCCAAAGAGAAACAGAGCTAAGCTACCAACCAATTTGCAAAGCATACTAGTAGACAATCAAATACCACTTAACCCACTCAGTGATGTTTGTCTAGTCAGTCTCTTGAGGATACCATCCAGATTCCATATGTCACACCAGATCCAATATCCCAAACACAGACTAAAAGTAACACATTTTCGAGGTTAATGAATTCTCTTTTTAAACGAAATCCACACTCAGCAAATGTAAAACCAATTCTTCTTCCAGCTTCTAGAAAAGCCAACAAACAAATGAAGCGAGCTGAAATTATGACACGACTGCAGTCTGTCCCTCACTAAAGTCCACAAAAACAAAAGTAATTTGCCCTTCTCAGACTTCTTGAAGCTTCCAACACCAAATGTCTACTAGTACAGCCAACACAAATGGCAACAAACTGCCACGAAAAGCCAACGGTGGTTAAAAGCAACTTTGCTAAGTACTGGATGATAAAAGTACAGTTTTGTACCTACCATAAATGTAGATGTTCAAGTGTATACCCTGCTGCAGTCATCACACTTGGGTTATCCTGTCGTCAGGCGGTCCCGCAGTCTGCCTGAATTCCAAAGTCTTGGTCCGGCGTTGGTTGCTTTCGCTTCTTCCCTGACGTCAGTGCGCCAGGGGTATATAAGAGGCATCCAACGCCATTTTCTTCAGTTTGTCTTGCCCCAGATGTCAGGTGCCCCCCCAAAAGGTGGTCAGTAGATAGTACCAATAATAAAAGTTTAGCACAAACAAAACATCCCTCCAGCTATAAGCAAATACACCACAAAGATTTTATCAGATTTTAAGGCATTGAAAGGTATCAGTTAGGTCAGAGGGGATGGAGGGAGGGTAACCTTGACTGCAGCAGGGTATACACTCGAACATCTACATTTATGGTAGGTACAAAACTGTACTATGTTCATCGTGTTATCCTGCTGCAGTCATCACACTTGGGTTGAATCCCAAAGCTAAGGATGGGAGGTGGAGTCAAACAGGGTTAGAGGAGGCTAGAAGGCCCTGCAAAACTGCAGTGGCAAAGCCAGCTCTAGACTTAGAGTAAAGTGGTAAGTGATAGTGTTTGGTGAAGGTGTGTACTGAACTCAAGTTGCAGCTTCCAGAATATCCTTGGTTGGCACCCCCCTGAGGAAGGCTGTAGATGTAGCTGTTGCCCTGGTGGAGTGGGGCCTTATGCTAGCAGGAACTGGTTTTCCATGATGGGTGTGTAGCAAAAACGTATGCAATGTCCTATCCATTTGGAAATGGTCTGTTTTGAGATGGCCTTTCCTTGTGATGCTATAGCATAGGATACAAAAAGCTGGTCAGATTTTCTGAAAACCTTAGTTTTATCCAAGTAGTAACGCAGCTGCCTGTGAATGTCCGAGTGCAGGAGTCTTTCTCCTTTGTTCTGTGGATTTGGGAAGAAGGTGGGTAAATGGATGGTTTGATTTAGAGCCACACTGGATACCACCTTTGGCATAAAGGAGGGGTTAGTTTGTAGAGAAACTCTGTCTTGATGAAAAATGAGGAAAGGCTCTACTGCCATTAGTGCCTGTAGCTCTGAGACTCTTCTGGCTGAAGTAATTGCTAGTAACAGGGCAGTCTTCCATGATATAAACTTTAAATCAGCTGAGAAAGCTGGCTCAAAAGGTGGCAGCGTAAGTTTTTCCAGAGCAAAGTTGAGGTCCCAAGTTGGTGTTGGTGCTGTCCTGGGAGGCCTAATGTTTTTGGCCCCTCTGAGGTACTGCCTTAGAAGTGGATGTGAAAATAAGGGAGGATCCGTGTTGTAGTGAGCTGAAATAGCCGAGGCGTGGATTTTAATAGATGAAAAAGAAAGTCCTTTGTGTAACATCTCAGTTAAATATTGTAGAATCTGAGGTATGTCCGGCTCAAGGGTGTTTTGGCCTTTAGCCTGGTTCCAGGCGCAAAATCTTTTCCATTTGTCTAAGTAGGCTTTCCTGGTGCTGGGCCTCCTGGCCTGCAGGATGACATCTATAACAGCTTGTGAAAGAGGAGCTGGCTGGTTGCTTAGGTGATTTGCCATGCAGCCAAATTTAAGGTTTTGAGCTGGCTGTGTAGAATCCGACTGTCTTGCTGTGTGGGCAGATGAGGAATTTGTGGTAAAATCCATGGTGGGCCATGGGCCATGTTCCTTAGTAGTGGGTACCAGTGCTGGCGTGGCCAGTCTGGGGCAATGAGTATCATTCGGGGTCTCTCGATCCTGACTTTCAGCAGCACCTTTGTGAGAAGGGGCAATGGAGGAAAGGCATATACTGTCAGCATTTTCCAACTGAATCAGAGTGAGTCCACTTTCCAAGCTTGATGGTGAAATGTCCTGGTGCAAAATTTTGATAGCGGATAGTTTTGGGGGTTGGCAAACAGGTCTATGTCCAGGCGCCCCCATTTTTGAGTCATCATTGCAAATACTTGTGGATCCAGTTTCCACTCGTGGTGATCCATGATGTTCCTGCTTAGGTCGTCTGCCAATGTGCTCTTTTTTCCTGGCAGGAATTGAGCTTGTAATTGAACTTGGTAAGCCAGTGCTGTGTTCCACAAGGTCATTGCTTACCTGCATAGAGGGTAGGAGTGTGTACCCCCTTGCTTGTTTATGTACCACATTACTGTGGTGTTGTCTGTCCTCATTATAAGCTGTCCTGGATGCAAGAGGTCCTTGAAGGCTGTCAGAGCATTCTGTACAGCTAGCATTTCTTTTTGATTGATGTGCAGATTTCTTTGATCTGCAGTCCATATGCCTTGAATGCACTGTCCTGCCATGTGTGCCCCCCAGGCATAGTCCGATACATCTGTTGTCATAGTTTGCCTGGCTGGGGGTAAGGTGAAAGGCTGACCCTTGTTGAGGTGACATGCCTGTGACCACCAGAGAAACACCTATTGAAGGCAGGAAATGAGAGGTATCATTGTTTCCAAGCTATAGCTGTGTTTAGTCCATACGCTTTTCAGGTACCACTGTAATTTCCTCATATGCAGTTTTGCAAATGGTATTAGTAGTATGCAAGATGCCATGAAGCCCAAGGCCTGCAGAATTTTTCTTGCAGGGAGTTGGGTCTTTGTTGCCATTATTTTGAAGTATTGAGTTAGTTGTTTATCTGGCGTCAGATAAGCCATCTGGGCCATTGTATTCAAGCTGGCACCCAGGAATGTCATATTTTGTGAGGGCACTAGTTTTTATTCCTTTTCGTTTACTGTGTACCCTAGGCAACTTAGGTGTTTTACAAAAGCCAGATGTTGTAAGAGAATGTCCTTGCTTTCTCCTTGGATGAGGCAGTCATCCAGGTAGGGGTATATTTGAATTCCTCTTTGTCTGCAGTATGCAATTACTGGTGCCACGCATTTTGTGAAGACCCTGGGCGCAGTAGATAAGCCAAACGGCAGTGCAGAGAATTGGTAATGGGTTGAACCTGCAATGAAAACGGAGGTATCTTCTGCAATTTTGTCTGATAGGGACATGCAGGTATGCCTCCTTGAGGTCCAACGTTACAAGCCAAGCTTTCTTGCCCAGCATGGGAAGAAGCTGCTGTAGTGTTAGCATCTTGAATTTGGGTACTTGCAAGAAGGTGCTTAGAATCGAAAGGTCCAGAATGGGTCTCCAAGCATTGTCCTTTCTGGGGACTAGAAAGAGCCTTGAGTGAAATCCTTGGCCTTGCTCCTGTGTATGTACCAGTTGAATGGCCCTCATGTCCATGAGAGCTGTAATTTGTTTTTTGTGCCTCTGCCCATTGATTTTGTGGCAGGTTTGGCATTCCTTTTATCCTTGGCAAGGTGTGGAAATGGAATCTGTATCCTTGTGAGATAATGTCTAGGACCCATTTGTCCTTTGTGATGGTGTGCCAGTTGTCTGCAAAAAGTGCTAATTTTCCTCCCAAGGGAGCTGCCAAGAGAGCTTTGCTTGGCAGTTTGAGGTTTAAGTCATTGTGTTTGTCTTCTAGTAGTCTGGGACCGGTCTTCTCCTCCCTTCTGTGTTGCAGTGCCCCATTGGCGAGGTTTGTAAGGGATTTGTGCTTGACCTCTGCCCCTTGGGTGTCTGTATTTACCCCTCTGTGGTCTGTCCGAAGCTGGAAAGGGCCAATTTTTTTGTTGGCCAATTTCTGCTGAATCGTGGGGGTTGTACCTGTAAGAAATCTTTGACCGTCTGCAGAGATTTTGCTTTACCCTCCATTTTCTTTAAAACCTCTTCTGCTTTAACACCAAATAAGACATCCTGCTGTAAGGGTGCATCCAATAACTTTGCTTTAACATGATCAGGCAGAGTTCGTTCCTTTAACCAAGCATGCCTACGCATAACAGACCCAGTAACAGCTGCTCTACAGGAAGCTTCCAAGGAAACAAACCCACATTGTAAAGTATGTTTGCCCACATGTTCAGCTGCATGCAACAGATCCCGCATTTCCTTGAATTCAGACTGTTGAGGGTGCGTGCTCATCTTTTGTTTTATTTGAGACATTAGGAATTGCTGGTATTTCAGCATGTGAAATTGACAATTTAGTGCTCTCATAGCTAGAGTAGCTGAGATGTACACCTTCTTCCCCCACCTATCTAGTGCTCCGATTCCCTTTTAGAGGGTACAGGATTTTTAGCCATAGAAGCCCTAGCCCCTTTGGGACCCTGGGAGATTGTCTCTGGGTCAGCAACAGGGCTTTTGTAAAGGAATTTGTGTGAGTCAGGCACTCTATCGGTCTGGGTTGACTGGAACAGGAGGCAAAGAATCTGGACTTGGACTAGATTCTAAGTAAACATCACCCACAATGTCTAAAACTGGAGGGATAGCAAGTGGTCTGTGCTGGGGGATTAAAAGAAACTCTCGGAGCCTTTTCTTTGAGCCGGAGTAGTCCTGACCTTTCCCTCATGGTATGCAAGGTTGCCCCAAAGGAATAGTCTTCAGGGGAGAAGCTGTGGGAATGGAATCTTCAGCATCAGAAACTTCATAAGGGGGAAAGGAGTAATCCTGTTCCTCAGAGGAGCCTGAGGAAATAGACACTTGATCAGAGGAGGCATAATCCTCCTCTTGTCTAGGCTTTTTGTCTGGGGGGGGGGGGGTTGGGAACCCCTGATTAAAGAAATCAAATCTTCAGCCATTTTAAGCATCTGTTTCTTAGGCATGGGGCCTTGAACTGGAGACTGATGTGCAGTCTTTTTTGGTTTTAGAGGAGTCTTAAGCTTAGCATAAGATTTTATGGTGAGAGTAGTCTGTCTGAAGACACCTTCTGTAACCGAAGGTGTTTCCACAGCACCGGCTTCTCCTTCTGCAATGTTGCCGGTAGGGCCCAAAGAAAATGGCTGCGTCTGCCTAGAACTCTCTGCTTGAGAATCCGAAGCGGTCTAGGGTTGCAATTCTGCGGTCGCCAGGGGCTGCGTAGGCACAAAAACCAGAGAACCGGCGACCAGCCCAGCTGAGGCCTCGGAATCTGGCTTGGATCTAGGTTGCCTGTCTTTACCTTTGCGTTTTTTATGCACGCCGGTAGTCGGTTGCTCCGACGGCATAGTGTAATTAAATTTCCCACCAAAGTAGTGTCGTGGGAAATCAAAGCGTCACTTTATATTCGCTTATTGAACCTAACACAAAACCGACAACCAGTGACGTCATGGTCTGGGCCTAGGCAAGGTATACAATAAGAATGAAAGTCCTTATGAGGTATTTGCTTCCCACAAAAAATGCAATTGTTAACTTTTTCTGACATCGGACTGTGGCAAGAAAAGGTTCCCCAACGGGGTACTTCGCTTTGAAGACTTTGGACTGAAATCCGATTAAAAAATCTCAGGTGTCTGCCGACCAAGCACTTGCGAACTGCTTCTGCTTCGGGCACCGCACAGCAAGAAAGACTGAAGAAAATGACATTGGATGCCTCTTGGATACCCCTGGCGCACTGATGTCAGTGAAGAAGCGACAGCAACCAACGCCGGACTAAGACTTTGGAATTCAGGCCGACTGCGGGACTGCCTGACGACAGGATAACCCAAGTGTGATAACTGCAGCAGGGTAACACGATGAACATCCCTGGATGCCAAATGAACAATAAAATGAAAAATTTGCTACAACATGAACTGTGGTTCCAGTCTCCACTTTTGTGGGTCCATGAGATTTCTGCTTAGTCCGTCTGCCAGTGTATTCAGTTTTCCTGGCAGGAATTGAGCTTGTGGGTGCACCTGGTAGCTCAAGGCAGTGTTCCACAATGCCATGGCTAAGTCTGCAGAGGGGGTAGGAATGTGTACCCCCCCTGCTTGTTTATGTACCACATAACCGTGGTGTTGTCCATCTTTACCATAAGTTGTCCTGGATGAATGTAGTCCTTGAAGGCTGTCAGAGCATTCTGAACAGCTAACATTTCTTTGATATGTAAGTGCATTTGATTTGGGTTCCATTTGCCCTGAATTGCACTTCCCTGCAGATGAGCCTCCATGAACAGTCTGATGCATCTGTAATTAGGGTTTGGGCTGCAGGGGGTAGTGTGAATGGTAGCCCCTTGTTTTGGTGGCAGGCCTCTGCCCACCACAGGAACTCCAGGCGTAGGCAAGTTATGATAGGAATCCTTGTTTTCAGGCTGTGACAATGTTGACTCCACTGACTTTTTAAGTACCACTGTAGTTTCATCATATGCAGCCTTGCATATGGAATTAGAAGAATGCAGGAAGCCATGAACCCCAGGGCTAGCAGTATTTGTCTTACAGACACAGCAGGGTTTTTGTGGCCACCAAATGAATTTGCTTTTCTGTCGTGAGGAAAGCCATCTGGGCAGTTGTATTCAAGCTCGCACCCAGGAATGTAATTTGTTGAGAGGGTACCAGTTGTGATTTCTTTTCGTTTATGGTGTACCCTAGACAAGTTGGAACCCTTTTTACAAACACCAGATGATTTAGAAGTATGGCCTGGTTTTCTGCCTAAATTAGACAATCGTCCATGTATGGGTATATTGGAATATTTCTTTGCCTGCAAAATGCAATTACTGGAGCCAGGCACTTTGTGACTATCCTGGGCGCAGTAGACAGACCGAAGGGCAGTGCAGAGAACTGATAATGCAAGTAGCCTGCTTTGAAGTGTGGATGTCTTCTGCAAGATTCCTTGATTGGGATATGCAGGTAAGCTTCTTTTAAATCTAGAGTTGCCAACCAGGCAACTTTGCCTAGCATAGGAAGTAACTGGTGAAGTCAGCATATTGAATTTGGAATGTCCAGAAAGGTGTTTAGACAGGTCCAGAATTGGACGCCATATTTTGTCTTTTCTGGGTACCAGAAAAGCCTGGAGTAGAATCATTGCCCCTTTTCCTCTTCTGGTACCAGTTGAATAGCCCCCATGTTTAAGAGGGAAAGTGCTTGTTTCTGAGCCTCTGCCCACTGATTTGGGGGCAGGTCTGGCCACCCGTTTGGTGTTGGCAACGTGTGGAAATGAAATCTGTATCCCTGGGACACTATATTTAAAACCTATTTTTGTCCTGGGTTATGAATTCCCATTTTTTTGCATGAAGAGCAACCCCCCCCCCCTCCAAAGGGGCAACTAAAAGGTAAATGCTTAGTAATTTTAAAGGAAAGTCATTGAGACTCTTTACCATAGGGGGGTGTCTTATTTCCAGATTTTGATGTGGAGGCCCCTCCATTTCTTAGGTCTGAAAGTCCCTTGGGACTGAAACCTGTTGCTTTTGGTGTGTCTGGATTTGGCTTGAGAGGATCTGGAAGGAGCTGGAAAGGACCAATTCTTAGTAGGCCAGTGTCTACTAAATCTAGGAGGTTGCACTTGTAAGAAATCTTTTACAGTTTGCATAGATTTAGTTTTATCTTTCATATTTTTTAAAACTTCTTCAGCCTTATTGCCAAAAAGGCAGTAATGATTTAAAGGAGCATCCAACAAATTTTGCTTTAACATGATCAGGCAGAGATTGCTCCTAAAGCCAAGCATGCCTTCTAAGCACAGACCCATTAACAGCAGCCCTGCAAGATGCCTCTAAAGAATCAAAACCGCATTGCAAAGTATGTTTTCCAACTTGTTCAGCAGAATGCAATAAATCCTGTAAATCTTTATTTTCCACACAGTCAGAAATCAATATAATTTTCTGTTAAAGTAGTCCAATAATATGCTGTTGACATTTTAACATAAGAAATTGGCAGTTTAAAGCCCTGATAGCCAAGGTTGCAGAAGTATAAACCTTTTTACCCCATCTATCCAGCACCCTGGAGTCTCCATCAGAAGGGGTAGGATTTTTAGCAGTAGAAGCCTCAATTCCCTTAGGTCTTTGAGAAATGATTTCAGGATCTGCAACAGGATTTTTGAAAAGGAACTTGTGGGACTCAGGAACCCTGTAGTATCTGTCAGGTTTACAAGGTGCTGGAGGCAGGGAATCAGGGGACATACTGGATTCCGAAAACACATAAACAATGTCTAGTACAGGAAGTATAGCCAAAGGTCTATGCTGAGGTAAAAGAAGAAAATCCCCCAAGCCTCTTTTTTGAATCAGAGAATTCCTAACTTTCCCAGTGGAAATGTTCCCTTAAGGTATGTAAAGTTTCACCAAAAGAGAAATCCTTGGGGGGAAGCAGAGGGAATGGAATCCTCTGCATCAGAATCCTCAAAAGTAGGCATAGACAAATCCAGGTCATTAGAAGAGTCAGAAGAAACAGACTGCTGATCAGAAGAGTCAGTCAAGCTCAGGCCTAGGCCTCTTAGAAGGGGGGGGGGGGTTGACTACCCCTGATTGGAGTAATTCAGTCGTCAGCCATTTTGATCATTTGTTTTTTTTAGGCACAGGGGCCTGAACATGTGGCCTGGGTGTCAGTTTGTTTGACATAGATCAAGATTTAGGCCTTAGTATTGAAGGTGGAGTTGGTTTGATATGCAAGTCTATAAGCCTGAATACACCCTTAGAAGCCGGTGCCTGCACAGCAGCTCCGGACCCATCCAAGGTAGAGACATACGCGGGTTCCATAGTTGATGTATCTCGCAGCATACCGAACTCCAAATGGGTCTCAGTAGAGGCCTGCGAGTCAGAAGTAATGGGTATCAGGGGCTGCGAAAGCACCAGAGCACAGACGAACTGGCGACTGGCTTAGGAAAGCGTCGTCGGCAGTTTTGGACCTCAACAGCCTGTCTCTGTCTATCTTTGCATTTTTTCAAAATTCCGGTAGTCGGATGGCTAACTAACATCATTTCTGGATAATTAAAACGAGAACCGAAATATTTAGAGGCAAAAATCTACCGATGGATAGTGCGCTGATTAAATAAAGCACAAAACCGACAGCCAGGTACATCGTGGTCAGGGCCTAGGCAAGGAATGCAGTACAGATGAAAATCTGTATGAGGTATTTGCTTTCCAAAAGTAATGCAATTATTAACTTTTACTGACATCGGTAAGGAGCAAGAAAAAGTTTCCCCAACGGGGTACTTAGCTTTAAGTTGGAGACTTGGTTCTGAAACTCGAAAACGAAAATTTCAGGAGTCGGCCGACCGGCACTTGCAAACTGCTTCTGCTTTGGGCACTGCACAGCAAGAAAGACTGGGGTAATGAAGTCGGCTGCATGTTTTATACCCCTGACAATATGGAAGAAGGGACAGCAACCGATGCAGGACCCAAGACTTTGTTAATCAGGCTGAGGGCAACCTGCCAGCAGATTACCCCAAATGTAATGACTGCAACAGTGAAACACGAAGAACATCAGGGGTGCAACTCCCACACTCTTCTCAGAGCAGATAACAAAAAACATGATCCCTATTAAAGATAAAAAAAGAGGCACCCGTATACTTTAGTCTGAAAGAAAAGACTTTGCCCAATGCCAGGCTTTTGCAATCCCTTGTCTTCTATTGCTAGTCTGTCATCACCATGGGCCACAACATGACAGACATTTCTGGGCATCACATGAACAGATTATGTAGGCACAGAACGGAGGATAAGAGAAGAAGGAAATCCAAACACTTATCCACTGCAGAAAGCCACCAAGTTCAGGTATAGTTTTTCAGCCATAAAGGGCTGGGTTATTCTTCTACACATTACACAACCAACCACTTTGCCCATATCTCATTACTACTGGGGAAATGGAACCTGTGAACTGTATAATCTTAGAAATACCATGAAGACTAGGTAATATCTGAAAGATCTTGTGTTTCTCAGTACAGCGTGGGGGCCAGGTACAGGCCAGGAGGGAGGCAGCATTACAGCTGCGAGTGTTGTTCCTGTAGCCATATTCTCATAGCTAATGTATTATAAAAGCAAATAAGACTTCGGTATTAAATCCTAAAAAGCAGAATGCAGCCAAACTGAGCACTGGAATTTAATATCTGGTGAACACACCACAAAGTTGTAAATGGAGATGGCACTGGACATTTGCATGATCAGCTATGCCTTGCAGCAAAAAGAACAGATAATGTCCATGCTGGGATGGGGGTGGTGTAACACTGACTGAACAAAAACAACTAAAATAAAGAAAGCTGCCATTTTGTTATGATGCTGAAGGGATCTTAAAGAAAAAAAGTATTTTCAAACCTGTTCCAAACTTCTGATTACCTATCAAGTAGAAACATCCAAAAAGTTAAGGTCTGGGGACTTGTGAACCACAAACAAATACAGACACCACCAACCCTCAAATGAGGTACAGAGAGCACAAATATTTAGAGAATCCCACTATACACAAGTCAGATTTATTTTTCCTGTGTGTGTGCGGGGCTGGGATGATGCAGCAATGAAGTTTAGCTACTTCCAGGCTGCTTAATTGCAGTCCCCTACAGGACTCCCCAGTGCAGCAGGGTAATCCAGGGAATGGATATGGGTCTCCATATGCTCAAGAGTTCAAAGAGGACAGCCTACTCCTTAGGTTGCCATTCCTCAACAGATTAAATAAGCAGTAATGCTCTCCAAAAAAAAGTCCTTTGGTGCCATGGCAGACATAAAAGCAGCAAGAATACAATCCCAGATGGATATGCAGGAATCCTACCAACTGTTCAACTCACACACGGCACAAAGGAAAACTTGTGGATGCTACCACCAACGACAGCAGCAAAAGATTCAGCCACTAGATGTGACTGTTGCTGTAATGGATCTGGCAATGTTAGCTCCCTACTTAATGAACCACTTTTCCCCATGTAGTGAGCGAGTTATCTCCTAAGGGTAGAAGTGGGCACAAAGCACAACATATTAAAACAAAGATGATAGGAAGAAGGCAAATGCCCATAAGCTAATATGGCTGTCTACAGAACAAAAAGCAGAGAAATAAACAGATGCCCTGAGCCAGCTCCTGGATGGCAGAAGTATGATCCTTCATCCTAGCCTTAACCTGAGTAGCAGACAAATGGTTTGGCAGTAGAAATCCAGAGGACTTCCTCACTTTAAGACCTACAGACACCACTGTAGATGTACTTACCCAAGTACATATCAAATAAGTGATCAGAACCTTTCAGAGCCAACTGGATGGCTGAATTACAAAGTCTGGAACACTCCTGCTCCAAATATAGACTATGGATACATTAACTATGGCAGTGATGATCCCCTCCCCCAGTACTGGGGGTTGAAAGGCTTAAAGTCGTCCTCAATAATACAGTATCACTACTACTATTACCCCTTTTAGAACTTTTGCTGATAAGAAGTGTGACCTGTACAGTCCTCAAAGCAGCAAGACTCTCCTAAGCATTAAGAAGTTTTGTTAAGCATCTCAAGACCAATAAGATAATCAAACCAAGCTAAAAGGGGAAAACCTTGTGTCATGGTGAAGTTCCAAGCAGATAAGGCACTATGTGGATTCATACAGGTGTTGTCTCCTTACACACATTTCAGTACATTGCATCTAGTAGTTAAAGGCAAATGCTAAAACAGATGCGAGGGCCATTATTTACAGGTTAGTGCAGCCTGCTGTAATTCTTGCACAGGAAGAGGGACAAGATTGTTAAGAAACCATTCAATGGCTAAACAGTGAGGTTCGGAGCCCTTTAAGTGGTTATCTGCTGCTGGAAAGTCGCACTGAAGCGTGGTCAATTGTCCTATCCATCAGATGAACAGAGATCCACAGAAGTAGCTTATAAATGCCTGGCTCTCAATGCCCTATTTCAGATAAAGGACATCAGGTTTTCCCCAAAAATAAAAATTGGATAGGCCTAGAAAGCCCCCCCCCCCCCCCCCGGGTCATTAGCCTAGTAAAAATCTAGGACTCTGATTTCAAGAACTAAGATCCATCAATTAATCTGGTGTTATTATTGACCATTTAATATCTCATCCTATTTGTAATTAGTCTTTCCATACCTTTGTTGGGTCTCCAGATCTTTTCCATACCATGTCTCATCAGAACAATGCGGGACAGCTCTGTAAAAGATTCAATCACGTTGAAGTTGCAGAGGGGGCTTACTTCAAAAAAGGTCATCCCATTTTTTTCTGCATAGCTTCGTGCCTGTTCTGTTGGAACTTGGCGCTTGAAAGCCAGGTGTAAGCGATTGCCAACCAATATCCGAGGGACGCCAGGGGCATGCTGTTGAAATAAGCAATGGTTAACATGGATCTTGCAAGGTATCCTCACTTCAGTCACCATGATGAAAATATTGCTATACCAAACACTGTACACTTTTCTAGCTAAACTATTTTTGCTCAAATATTTTTACTGCATTCATATACATCAGACTTCTTTCATGTACTAACACATACCTCATTCTCTACGGACAAGACTACAACTTTACTGCTATGCTGCACATTTCCTCATTTGTAAATGGGCTCTTACAGCCTTACAAATTAAAATTGATGCAATTAGTAATGACTTGGTCAATAAGTTTAAAAGGTGCCAAAATTACTCAAGTCAATGCTACTTCCACCACAAACACACATGGAATTCTTGAAGCTCATTCTTGAAGAAAATTAAATTATCTACTGACTATTAAAAGTACTGCAATACAATTCCCACCTGAAACTCTACTCTGATGACAATCACAAACCATTTGAATGTGCAATAAACCTAAACAATGGATACAAAGACAGTTTTCCCCATTAAAAAAAAACACTAGATACACTGCACTACATATACATTGGCATACACAAAAAAAAACAAAACAAATTTTAGCTACATTTTCTAAAGTCCTTCAATTTATGGATAAAAACAAATATGAATGGCAGTAATCAACTAATCTACTGATCTATGAAGAAATCTGTAGAAGGCAGTTTTTTCAGAATTTGTCTTCTGCTATCTCCAGCTACTTCACTTCTACACTTAGGAGACATCTGCATCTTAGCACCACATTTATAAGAGGAAAAGCAGTCAGATCCACTTGGTTTGACCCCAATCACAAAGTTAGCACATCCTGCAAAACTTAAAACCAACCAAAATAAAAACATTTATACAGTTGCCCAACTTGCAGGTACAACAATATGCAGCCACAATAGAGAGAGAGGCAGTCAAGGGAATATATGTTGGGAAACAAATAAGCAACCAATGTACATACCTTCTTTGCAGCTCAAGTGATATGGCATGTAAGCCTTTTGCAACCACTAACTATGAGGCGAATGCAAATAAAACATTCCAGAAGCTGAAGATCTATTGGAGAAAAGTATAAAAGGAGGACTGGTATAAAAGTAAACAGATGCCAACTGAGACCTGACTCACAGAAGCAATGTTGAAGCAACACAGCTTAGTGAACAAGTGACCCACAGCATAAATGTCCTCAATGGAGAAATTTCCAATGCATATGGAAGCAGCCATAACTATGAAACAGCGGCTTTTTCATAGGACTACTTTCCAACAGGCAATAAGCCACCCTGAAAAGGATTTGGTCACTGCAAGACTTTCACAACAGCAAAGCAGATAAGTTAGTTTCATGACCTCATGCATAATATTTAGGTTTAATCTGAACAGATAGCGAACTTCCAAGAAGTGTAAAAGGCTCCGTTTCTTGGATTCCACATCACAAAGATAAAACAGGATTACAACATTACTGTACAGATAGAACACAGTTGTGCAAAATCTTACCATAACTGTAGGTGTCCTTCTCTTCACTGCTGCAGTATTCATAACATTAAATCCACTGCCCATGGCAACCAGACATCTGGCCAGTATACCAAAGCCTTAGGTTGCTTTAAGGTAAGCCATGTGTCTCACACATGCTCCTCACGTAGCATATGGCATAAAGGCGATGTCCGTCCATACAGTCTCCTTAGAGCTGATAGCCCCAGTAGGAATGCCAGTCCAAGGAAAAACAAGAGGTAACCAGTACATCCAGAAGACAAATGGACCAAGGGGGAGGGAGTGAATACTGTAACAGTGAAGAGATCTACCCCTATGGTAAGATTTTACACAATTGTACTATGTCCATCCATTTTACTGTTGCTGTATTCATAACATTAGGGAGAGTGCCAAAGCTCAGGAAGGAAGAAACTTGAGAGGAGGGACCAGCATAGCCCTCTGGGAAGTCATGAAGGATGGCCCTAGCAAAACAGCTCTAGCTCTGAAGATTCCATCTAACTTGTAGTGCTTGGCAAATGTATGCACAGAAGTCCAACCAGCTGGTTCAAGAATACAGTTACCATCCAAACCATTGACAAAAGCACCAGAAGCCACCACAACCCTAGTAGAATGAGCCTTAACAGAATAAGGAATACTTTTGCCATGAAAGAAAACAATAAAAATAGTTTTTGAGATCCAAGAAGAAACAGTCTGCTTAGATACAGCTAATCCCAAGGACATGGGATGAAAGGAAACGAAGAACTGATCAGACTTCCTAATGGCCCTAGTCTTATACAAATCAGTACCATTTCACTGGCAGACTGCGGAGAAAGGAAAAAGAGGGCAAATGAACAGACTGATTAAGGGACAATTCATTCACCAACATGGGCATAAAAAGGATTAGTATGCAAAGACACACTGTCCTTATGAAGCACCAAAAATGGACAAGCTATAAGGGCTTGAACCTCAGACACTCATCTGGCAGAAGGACCAAAAAAAAAAAGAAGTGTTTTCCAACAGCAATGTTGCAAGGAAGCTGAAGCTGTTGGCTCAAAAGCAGTCCCAGGTCAATTTCTCCAAAAAAAATAAAGATCCTAGAGAGGAGGAAAAGGCTTTCTGTGAGGCCTAATAGGAAGGACACCTTTAAGGAATGGTTTAGCTTCAAATCTAGAAGATAAAGGCAGACAAGCAGAGATAGGTGACAAGTGGGCCTTAACAGAAGAATAAGCCAACCCAGTATTGAGCAATTCACACAAAGACAGAACCCAAAGAACATCCACAGAAAGTGGATCCAGGCTATGAGAAAGACACCAAACAGGAAACCTCTTCCATTTGGAAAAATAGGATTTCCTAGTACTGGGCTTCCTGGCCTCCTGCAGGACCTTAAACACTTCCTCAGAAAAAAAGGTTTCTACGTGGAATCAAAAAATCCTATCGCTCACAGTGCCAGTTGAAGAGTGGACAAGAGGGGCTGGATGAGAGATCCCTCAAATCTTGTGAGTAGGTCCACCCTGTGAGGTAATTTGTGATGACTACCCTTGGCTAAATGCAGATAATGTTACCAATGCTGTCTCAGCCAAAAGGGAGTTACCAACAAGATTTTGGGAGTGTCCAGTTGAATTTTCAGCAGAACTTTTGGAATGAGGGGAAAGGGTGGGAAAGCATAAAGAAACATCCCCTTCCAAGAAAAGTAGAGGGCATCCACCTTCCCCACCAGAGGACCTGGAACTCTGGCACAAAACAAAGGAAGTTGCCTGTTCATAAGGGAGGCAAATAGCTCCACTTGAGGAGTACTCCACTGGTGGACAATGTCCAGAAACACATCCCTGTGAAGCATCCATTCATGGGACTGAGTTAAAGATCTGCCCGGAGTGTCTGCCACAATGTTTTGACCTGAGGGAATGTAAACTGCTTGAAGAGCCACTTGATACTGGGCAAAGATCCCACACCAGGAGTGGCAAAGTACAGTTTTGTACCTACCATAAATGTAGATGTCCGAACTGGATAGCATCTGCAGTCATAACAAATGGGTTGTCCTGTCGTCAGGCAGCCCTTCGGTCGGCCGGATTCCAAAGTCCGGTCCGGCTCGCTGATGTCGCACTTCACCCAACATCATCTCTGCTGGTCTTCGGGTATAAAGGCATCAGCCGACGCCATTTTCCTCAGTGTTTCTTGCCCCAGATGCTAATTGCCCTCTTGGAAAGCTAAATTTTGGATAGATGCCAATGTTTCCAAAATAGTAGAAGGCAAACACAAAAAATAAACATGTATGTACATATATATACAAACAAATACACCATAAGAGACCCCCCCCCCCCCAGCTAGCTATTAGGAGGGTAAATACCCTAGGAGTACCACAGAGGGGAAGGAGGGAGGGTAATCCTGACTGCAGATGCTATCCAGTTCGGACATCTACATTTATGGTAGGTACAAAACTGTACTATGTCCTTCATGGATGCATCCGCAGTCATAACAAATGGGTAGAATACCATAGCCAAACTAGGGGAGGAGGAATAAAAGTTATGGTGTAGTCAGGATCCCTTGCAGTACAGCAGTGGCAAACCCTGCTCGGGATCTAGAATATAGAGGTAAATTATAATGCTTGGCAAATGTATGCACGGAGGTTCAAGTAGCCGCCTCAATAATGTCCTTGGTTGCCACTCCTCTTAAGAAAGCTGTGGTAGTGGCTGTAGCCCTTGTTGAGTGAGGTCTTATGTTCTGTGGAATTGGTTTTCCATGGTAGGAGTAACAGAATCTTATGCAATTTCCTATCCATTTGGAGATTGTCTGTTTGGAAATTGCTTTTCCTTCCCTTCCTGTTGCATAGGCTACAAAGAGCTGGTCAGTTTTTCTGTTACCTTTGGTTCTGTCCAGGTAGTAGCGTAACTGTCTATGTACATCCAAGGTATGCATTATTCTTTCACCTCTGTTTTGTGGATTTGGAAAGAAGGTAGGTAGGTGGATTGCCTGGTTTAAAGACACTCTGGATACCACCTTAGGCATAAATGTAGGATTAGTTCTCATGGACACCCTATCTTGATGGAAGATTAGGAAGGGTCGCACTGCCATTAAGGCCTGTAGTTCTGAAACCCTCCTTGCTGAAGTAATAGCCAGTAGGAAAGCAGTTTTCCACGACAGGTGTTGTAGATCTGCTGTTGCTGCTGGTTCAAACGGAGGGAGTGTCAACTTTTCTAGTACAAAATTCAAGTCCCATGCTGGTAATGGTGGTTTCCTAGGAGGTTTTACATTCTTGATCCCTCTGAGGAACTGCCTGAGTAGAGGATGTGAATAGACAGGAGGATCAAAGCTGTATTCTGCTGAAATAGCTGATGCATGTATCTTGGAGGAATAGGACAGGCCTGTATGTAGAAGCTCTGCCAAGTACTCCAGAATGTTAGCAATATCTATGTTCGACACATCTTTTCCTCTTTCAGTACTCCAAATGATGAACCTTTTCCATTTTCCTGCATAGTTCCTTCTTGTTGAAGGTCTGCGGGCTTCAAGGATAATGTCTTTAACCCTTTGTGAAAGTTCTGGGTTAGTTACTGCTATGTGATGTTCCAGGCAGTCAGTTGCAAGGTTTTTAGGTTTGGATGTATGATGTTGTAGTTGTTCTGAGTTAACATCAGAGGCATAAGGGGTATTGACCACATTTTCTCCCGAGACATGGTCCTCAGCAATGGGTACCAGTGTTGTCTTGGCCAGTTCAGAGCTATCAGAATTATCCTTGGACGTTCCTCTTTGATTTTCAGTAGTACCTTGTGCATCAAGGGAAGAGGTGGAAATGCATATGCTGTCAGGCCTTTCCAGATGAAGGATAGAGAGTCCACCTTCCATGCAAGTGGGTGGAATGTCCTTGTGCAGAATTTTTTGAGCTGGTGATTTTGTGGGGAAGCGAATAGATCTATTTGTGGCATTCCCCATTTCTTTGTGATGGCCTTGAAGATGTCCGGGTGTAGCATCCATTCGTGAGCATCCGAGGTGGTTCTGCTTAAAATGTCTGCTAGGGTGTTCTCTTTTCCCGGTACAAATATTGCCTGTAACTGGATGTTGTGGCTGAGAGCCAGATTCCAAAGGTCCAAAGTCATTCTGCATAGGGGGTAAGAATAAGTGCCTCCCTGTTTGTTGATGTACCACATGACTGTGGTGTTGTCTGTCCTTATCATCAAATGGCCTTCTTTGAGGAATGGTCTGAATTTTAGGATTGCCAGTTTTACTGCCAGCATTTCTTTTTGGTTTATGTGCAGGTGCAGCTGGTCCTGAGTCCACAGTCCTTGTACGCATTTGTCCAGCATGTGTGCCCCCCATCCTAGGTCTGAGGCGTCCGTTGTGATGGTTTGGTTTGCTCGAAAGTTGTGGAAGGGCAAGCCTGGGTTTGACTGGCATGCCCGAGCCCACAATAGGAACTCCTGTTTTAAGCATGGGATTAGTGGTATTTCTGTTTCTAAGCTGTGCCTGTGTTGAGACCATAAATTCTTTAGGTACCACTGTAACTTTCTCATATGCAGTCTGGCATGTGGGACCAAGATTATGCATGACGCCATGAAGCCCAAGGCCTGCAGAACTTTTCTTGCTGTTAGTTTGTTCTGCTTTGTTAATGCCAAGAAGTAAAGAGGGAGCTCTTTTTGTTTTTCTGCAGTTAGGAATGCCATCTGTTTGACTGTGTCCAATTCCGCGCCCAAGAAAGTTCTGGTCTGGGATGGTATCAGCCTTGACTTTTGTAAATTGACTGTGTATCCCAGGGCTTGTAGCAAGTGAATGACCCTTTGTAAATCTGTTGTCAGTTTGCTTTTGTTGTCCGCTTGTAACAGGCAGTCGTCCAGGTATGGATAAATTTGGATTCCCTGTACTCTGCAGTGAGCGATTACTGATGCCAGGCATTTTGTGAATACTCTGGGCGCAGTAGATAAGCCAAAGGGCAATGCTGAGAATTGATAACGCTCTGATCCTGCAAGAAATCTGAGGTATCTTCTGCAATTTGGTCGAATGGGGACGTGCAGGTATGCCTCCTTGAGATCTAGAGTTACCAGCCAACACTCCTTGCCCAGCATGGGAAGAAGTTGCTGTAGGGTCAGCATTTTGAATTTTGGGACAATGATGTATGTGTTTAAGATGGACAGGTCGAGTATAGGTCTCCAGCTTTTCTCTTTTCTTGGTACTAGGAAGAGTCTGGAGTAGAATCCTTTGCCCTGTTCTGTTATTGGTACTCTTTCCACAGCTCTCATCTTTATTAATTCCGCTATCTGGTGCAGGGCTTCTATTTTTTGATTTGGGGGCAGATTTGGCATTCCTCTTTTTACTGGTAAAGTGTGGAAGTGGAACCGGTAGCCTTGGTCTATGGTTTGCAAAATCCACTTGTCTTTTGTGATATAGTGCCAATTTTTCGAGAATAAGGCTAACTTTCTGCCTAATGGTGCTGCTATTTGCTCCCTGGTAGGCGGAGTCAGAGCCAAGTCACTGTGATTGTCCTGTTGCAGTGGCAGTGGTTGTGTCTGTGCCTCGGTTATTGCCTTGCCACGGTTGTCCTCTGTAGGCACCTCCTCTGGATTGATTTCTGCCCCTAGAGCGTCTGTTCCTGCCCCTTTGTGATCTTGTGGAGTCAGGAAAGGACCAGTTTTTGGCAGGCCAGTTCCTGCTAAACCTTGGTGGCTGAACCTGTAGGAAATCTTTAACTGTTTGCACAGATTTTGCCTTCTCTTCCATTTTCTTCATTACCTGCTGGGCAGGTTCCCCAAATAGACTGGCCTTATCCATAGGAGCATCCAATAGCTTAGCTTTAACATGATCCGGTAAGACCTGTTCTTTCAACCATGCATGCCTTCTTATCACTGTGCCAGTCATGGCTGATCTAAATGAAGCCTCCAGTGCATCATAGCCACATTTTAAAGAATGGTTACTAACCTGTTGGATGTTATTCACCATTTCTAATACACATTTCTTATCTAAAGATTCATCAGAGGACAGCTTTTTAATTAACTGATCAAGCATAAACTCTTGGTATTGGATCATGTGAAACTGGCAGTTTAAAGCTCTAGCTGAGAGAGTAGCAGAGGTGTAGACTTTTTTCCCCCATCTCTCTAAGGACCTGGATTCCCTTTCAGCGGGAATAGGGTTTTTTGCTGTGGTCGAGGCTACTGCCTTAGGCCCCTGGGATATAGTTTCGGGGTCTGCAAGTGGGGCCTTGAATAGGTGGTGATGAGTGTCTGGCACCCTGTAAAATCTATCTGGTTTGGCAGGGGCTGGTGGTAAAGAATCAGGTGCCGTGCAGACATCATTAAATGCATCGTCCACAACAGACAGGACAGGAGGTATAGATAAGGGCCTATGTTGTGGTAAGTGCAGAAAAGTCCTAAGCCTTTTTCTTGAATCTGAGAAGTCTTGTCCCTGCCATTGGAATTGTTCTCTCATGGCATGTAAGGTTTCCCCAAAGGAGAATTCCTCTGGTGGAGAGGCAGCTGGAATGGATTCTTCAGCATCTGAATCTTCATAATTGGAAAAAGGAGCCTCTGGCTGGTCTTTAATGTCTGAGTGGCTGGTCTGTAATGTCTGAGTCATCCGCAGAATCATCAGAGGACACAGGCTCGGGGGGCTCTGCTCTAGGTCTCTTTTCTGGGGGCTGAGAGGCCCTGTCTGGGTGAGATTGGGATCCCCTAATTAAGGATATTAAATCTTCTGCCAAAGTAAGCATTTGTGAACTAGAAGTGGGCCTGAGAGAGGGTGGTTTAACAGGCACTGATTTAGCTGATTTGGCTGCTTTAGCCCTGGCAAAGGCCTTAATAGACATGGCTGCAGGAGGCCTAGCAGCACCACGTGCTGGGGTAGAGATATCCAAAGGGATGGTGTCTGATAAATCAGTAGGAACCACAGTTGTAGGCAAAATTTCTGAGGCTGATTCAGATAAGGTAGCAGGAGCCTCAGTAGTAGTCATGGATTCGGCTGAAGATTGACCAGTTTTCTCGGTTTCGGCCGAAACCGAGACTCGCGGCTTGCGTAACCGTGGTTTCGGCCGAAACCGCGGACCGTGAGTTTCGGTCTTTTTCTTTGCGTTTTTTAACAATTTGGGTAGTCGGAGGATCCGACGGCATAATGTACGCAAAATCTGAGCCGAAAAACTGTTCGGCAAACTCCGACCGACGCCTAAGCGTTCGTCGGTTGAAGGAAGCACAGGCCGAACAGGCTGCTACGTCGTGGTCTGGGCCTAAGCAAGGCAAACAGTAAGAGTGGAAATCTTTATGAGGTATTTGTTTCCCACAAGTTAAACAGTTATTGACTTTTTCTGACATCGGCTGAGGCAAGAAAGAGTCCCCAACGGGGTACTTAGCTTTTAGAAGTCTTCGAAGTAGTATTCGGTAGTAGTAATCTCTGGATCTGACCGACCGGTACTTGCGAACAGCTTCTGCTTCGGGCGCCACGCGGCAAGAAAGACTGAGGAAAATGGCGTCGGCTGATGCCTTTATACCCGAAGACCAGCAGAGATGACGTTGGCTGAAGTGCGACATCAGCCGAAGCCGGACCCGGACTTTGGAATCCGGCCGACCGAAGGGCTGCCTGACTACAGGACAACCCATTTGTTATGACTGCAGATGCATCCATGAAGGACATCCAGCAAAGATAAGAGGTCTAGAACTGGTCTCCAAGTACACTCTTTTCTGGGTACTAGAAACATTGTGGAGTAAAACCCCCTCCCCCTTTGGGACACCTCTGAGGGAAAAAGGACAACTGTTCCCGAGAGGCCAGAGCAATATCCCTAAAAGGGGGAAGGGATTTCCACACTATGAAGTACACCTGGCAAATAATGGGTAGGAGACCCAGAAATTCTGCGTAATCTGTAGCCAAAGAGGGAGACAGCAAGAGGGGTGGGGAGGGGTGAAGAGAAAGAGGAAAATAACTGGGAAGAATAGGATAGGCACGGAAGGGCTGTGGCTGACTAAGTTTTCGGACGACTGCAAACTGGGTGCTATAAGAGAGTCTCCGGCCAACATGGAGATCCTCCAGAAGGGCCTAAATGAGACTGATGCGTGGTGTCAAAGCCATGGTCTCAAGCTAAATGCAAAAAAATGCGCAGTAATCCCCTTTGGAAAAAACAGAGTACCCACAAACTACAACATAGGAGGTAATCCCCTGAAATCTGAAGAAATAAGGGATCTAGGGACCCAAGTAGATACTCAGCTTTCCTTTGATAAAGTACAGTTTTGTACCTACCATAAATGTAGATGTTCGAAGATCCACATTGCTGCAGTCCTTACACTTGGGTAGTCCGCTGTCCTCGGTCGGCCCGAATATCAAAGTATAAGGCTGACGTCGGTCAAGGCGCATTTGACTGACATCAGGACGTCAGGGTACAAATGCGCATGACCGACGTCATATCCTCAGTCTTTTCTTGCCCCAGATGTCAGAAGACCCTAAAAGAAAGGTCAAAAACCAAAAGACAGCAAACAACCAACCAACCACCCTTGCACTAAAAATATGTACAATATATACAATATACACCATATTGACAACCCAGCCCACACAACCGCCTCTAACTACAGAGGGGAAGGAGGGAGGGTAAATTGGACTGCAGCAATGTGGATCTTCGAACATCTACATTTATGGTAGGTACAAAACTGTACTATGTTCTTCATCTCACATTGCTGCAGTCCTTACACTTGGGTAGAATCCCAAAGCAGAGGTAAGGGAGGATGGCAAAACTATAAGGAAGCAGGAGCTGCCAAAATGCCCTGCAAAATAGCAGTGGCAAAACCAGCCCTAGATTTAGAATAAAGTGGAAGGTGATAATGCCTAGAGAAAGTATGCACTGAACTCCAAGTAGCTGCCTCCAAAATATCCTTAGTTGCCACCCCTTAAAAAGCTGTCAGTGGCAGTAGCCCTAGTGGAATGAGGCCTAATCCCAGCTGGAACCTCCTTGCCATGATGGGAATAACAGAAAGCAATGCAAAACCCAATCCACTTAGAAATAGTTTGTTTTGACACAGACTTGCCCTGAGAACTCAAAGCAAAAGAAACAAATAACTGCTGAGACTGCCTGAACCCTTTAGTTCTGTCCAAATAATATCGCAACTGCCTGTGTACATCTAAAGTGTGCAAAATCTTTTCCCCTTTATTTTGGGGGTTTGCATAAAAAGTAGGCAAATGAATAGTTTGGTTTAAAGCCACACTAGAAACCACTTTAGGCATAAAGGAAGGATTAGTATGTAAAGATACCCTATCCATATGGAAAATTAAGAAAGGCTCAACCGCCATAAGGGCCTGCAATTCAGAAACCCTTCTTGCAGAGGTAATGGCCAACAAAAAAGCAGTCTTCCATGATAAATATTTCAACTCAGTAGTAGCTGCAGGCTCAAAAGGTTGTAGAGTGAGTTTCTCCAACACAAAATTGAGATCCCAAGCAGGAGTAGGAGCTCTCGTGGGGTCTTATATTCTTTGCCCCTCTAAGAAATTGCTTGAACAAAGGATGAGAAAACAATGGTGGGTCACAGTCATAGTGAGCCGAAATTGCTGCAGCATGAACCTTAATAGAAGAGGACGACAAACCTTTGTCCAGTAACTCAGTAAGATATTGAAGAGCCACACTTAAATTAGGCTCAGAAACATCAAAATCCTTTGCTGCACTCCAAAATAAAAATCTCTTCCATTTATCTGCGTACACTTTCCTTGTACTAGGCCTTCTAGCTTCCAAAATAACATTCAAAACTTGCTGTGGAAGTTGAGACCCTCTATGGTTAAAAACAGAATATGCCAGGCTGCTAGGCGAAGAGAGTAAATGACTGTCCTCCTGAGACAACAGGTGTGGAATCGAAGGCAAAGGCCATGGAGGCTCCCGTACCAGACTTCTCAGTAATGGGTACCAGTGCTGTCGAGGCCAATCTGGAGCTATTAAAATCATCCTTGGCTTGTCCTGTCTGACCTTTAGAAGTACCTTTGGGAGGAGAGGCAGAGGTGGAAAGGCATACACATGAAGATTGCTGCAATTGAAAGAAAGAGCATCCACTTTCCAAGCTGTGGGATGAAACCTTTTCGTGCAAAACTTTGGCAGCTGGTGGTTTAGTGGAGAAGCGAACAGATCTATGTCTGGAGTTCCCCATGACACTGTCAATTTCTGAAATACATGAGGATCCAATTTCCACTCGTGGGGATCCATAATTAGCCTGCTCAACACATCTGCTAAGGAGTTCTGTGCTCCCGGCAGAAACCTTGCCTGAAGATTTAGCTGTAAACTGCGAGCAGTCTCCCACAAAATCATTGCTTGCCTGCATAGAGGATAAGAATGTGTTCCCCCTTGCTTGTTGATGTACCACATGACAGTTGTGTTGTCTGTTAGAATCAACACCTGCCCTGGAAGAAGTAAATCCTTGAAAGCTATTAATGCAAACTGGACTGCTAACATCTCCTTCAGGTTGATATGTAGATGTTGTAGTCTGGCAGGCCACTTGTCTTGTATCCACTTTCCATTCAGATGAGCTCCCCAAGCTTTGTCTGAGGCATCTGTCGTTAGAATCTGACTCGCCTCTGGCCGGGTCACAGAGAGTCCCTTGTTTAGGTGACATTCCTGAGCCCACCACAACAATTCCTTTTGAATGCAAGGTATTATTTGAATGACAGTGTCCAGATCCTGGCAGTGCCGTTTCCATACATTTTTGAGATACCATTGTAACTTCCTCATATGCAGTTTGGCATTGGGAAGCACCAGAATACAAGATGCCATGAACCCCAAGGCTTGAAGGACTGTCCTTGCAGTCAGCCTGGACTGATGAGACAACTGATGAAAGTAAAGGGAAAGATTCTTTTGTTTGTCCGGGGTCAAAAAGGCCATCTGGGATGCTGTATTCAGTCTTACACCCAGAAAGCACATGTCCTGAGAGGGTACTAGACTGGACTTTATTTCGTTCACAGAATACCCCAGGCATCTTAGCACTGCTATCACATATTCCAAATGATGAAGAAGCTCGTCCCTTCCTTGAGCCAGAATCAGGCAATCGTCCAAATAAGGATAGATCTGTATTCCTTTTAGCCTGAGGAAAGCCATCACTGGAGCCAGAACTTTTGTGAACACTCTGGGCGCAGTAGATAAGCCAAAGGGCAATGCAGAGAACTGATAATGAGAAGTCCCAGCCCGAAAACGCAGATACTTCCTGCAACTCAGTCTGACAGGAACATGAAGGTAAGCCTCCTTGAGATCCAAAGTTACCATCCAATGATCTTTGCCCAGCAGAGGTAAAAGCTGTTGTAACGTCAACATTTTGAATTTTGGAATGTCCAGATAAGTGTTGAGGGTAGATAAATCCAAAATTGGTCTCCACATGTTCCCTTTCTTTGGTACCAGGAACAGGCGAGAATAAAATCCTAGGCCCACTTCTGGCATAGGAACCGGCTGTATGGCCCCTATTTGAAGTAACAGAGAAATTTGTTTGTGAGCCTCTATTCTTTGCTGAGGAGGAACGTCTGGCATGCCTTTGAAAGGAGGCAGGGTATGGAAATAAAACCTGTAACCGTGGTGTATGATATCCAAAACCCATCTGTCTTGGGTGATTAAGCTCCAATTTTCCTTGAAAAGTGCCAACCTTCCTCCCAAAGGTGCTGCCAGGCAGAAGGCTCTGGCAGCTGAAAAGGTAAGTCATTGGGTCTGTTTACGAAAGGACTGACCCCTGCCCTCACCCGAAGACTGTGCAGGTGAACTCCCTGTTCTAGGCCTGAAAGAGCCCTGAGCTCTGCCCCTACCACGTCTAGACCTACCCCTAGACTGGGAATCATAAGGAGGATACGTCCACCCCTTGGTAGGCCAATTTCTACTAAACTTCGGAGGCTGAACCTGCAAAAAATCTTTAACAGTCTGCATAGACTTAGCCTTGTCTTCCATTTTCTTTAAGACTGCCTCAACAGGAGAACCAAACACATCAGATTGTAAAGGAGCATCTAAAATCCTTGTCTTAACATGGTCAGATAAATTCTGATCCCTCAGCCAGGCGTGCCTGCGAAGAACTGACCCAGTGGCAGCCACCCTAGACGAGGCCTGTACAGCATCAAAACCACATTGCAAAGAATGCTTACCCACCTGTTCAGAAACATGTACTAAATCTTGTAACTCTTTACACTCAATACCTGCCAGAGCATCTACCTTAGACTTCAATTGTGAAAGGAGATAGTTTTGGTATTTCAACATGTGAAACTGGCAATTCAAAGCCCTCATAGCTAGGGTGGAAGAAGTATAAACTTTCTTTCCCCATCTATCCAAAGCCCTGGCCTCTTTATCTGGAGGAACCGGATTTTTGACAACAGAAGCCTTAACACCTTTAGGCCCCTGACTAACAGTTTCTGGGTCTGCCCTAGGACTCTTAAAAGATACTTATGAGCTTCAGGCACCCTGTAATACCTATCCGGTTTAACAGGAGCAGGAGGCAAAGAATCAGGATTAAGAGAAGCCTCTGCAAAAACATCTTCCACCACATCCAGAACAGGAGGTATAGCCAAAGGCCTATGCTGGGGTAAAAACAAAAATTCCCTAAGCCTTTTCCTGGAATCAGAGAAGTCCTGACCTTCCCACTTAAAATGCTCCCTCATGGAATGAAGAGTCTCTGAAAAAGAAAAAATCCTCAGGAGGAGAAGCAGAAGGAGTAGAATCATCCACATCAGAATCAGAATAAGGAGAGTACTCCCGCAAGTCTTCAGCCGAAGACTCTGAAACATCCGAAGCCTGCTCAAAACTCCCTAGCTCAGGTTCCACCCTAGGCCTCTTATCAGGAGGGGGCAAAGAACCTCTAATCAAAGTAATCAAATCTTCTGCCATTTTAAGCATATGCTTCTTGGGCACAGTTCCTGAAGAACTAGGGGTGACACCAACTGAAGCTAAACCTGGCCTGCCTCTGGGGGAAGCCTTGGAAACAGAAGGAGAGGGCCTAACCACCCTAGGAAGGGAGGGGAGTACAGTAACCTGAGAAGCCCCTTCAGCCTGACCTGCCTCCTGAGAGGCCACATCCTGCAATAACAAAGTCTCTCCCTGGGACTCCAAAGAAACCTCCGGCGGAACCACCGGCTCCACCGACACCTCTAAAGAACCGGCGTCCGGTACGGACGGTTCTTCTAGCCTAGGCTTAGCTGCTTTGTCCTTGCGCTTCTTCGAAGAAGCGGGCGTCGGAGCATCCAACGGCATTTTATAATTGCACCGCTTCCCGAAGACTAACCTGGCACAATCTAATCTTCTTTTTATAGTGCGCTTATTGAATCTAGCACAAGAGCGACACCCAACAACGTCGTGCTCAGGCCCTAAACAAGGAATACACAAAGTATGATAATCTCTATGCGGTATCTGTTTCCCACAAGAAATACAGTTATTCACTTTTTCTGACATCCGGTAAACCACTGAGGCAAGAAAAAACTAAAATATTCCCCAACGGGGTACTTAGCCAACTTTGACTCGGTCTGAAACTCCGAATTTGAAAAATTTCAGAACGCCGAACGGCACTTGCAACGCTGCTTCTGCATCGGACCATGCGGCAAAAAAGACTGAGGATATGACGTCGGTCATGCGCATTTGTACCCTGACGTCCTGATGTCAGTCAAATGCGCCTTGACCGACGTCAGCCTTATACTTTGATATTCGGGCCGACCGAGGACAGCGGACTACCCAAGTGTAAGGACTGCAGCAATGTGAGATGAAGAACATCCATGATGCCAAAGTGGTTAGAAAAACCTTCTATGTAACCCATCTGATCATGAAAGGGTTTGCATCAAGATCTAAGGATGCAATGGTGCCCCCTCTACTCTTCCCTTATCAGACCCATTATTGAGTACAATGCACCAATTGGAATGTACCTGGCTAGACATCTCCAGCAGCTGGAGAGACCACAGAGGTACCTAACCAAGAGGATTACTGGCCTCAAACAGTTGCCCTATGCAGCACGATTGAAAAAGCTAAGTCTGTTCTCTGTTGCATACCGCTTTCTCAGAGGTGATCTCTGTCTAACGTACGAGCCATGTCCAACCCAGAATTGTTGAACATGCTCCATCTTAGCAAAACCAAATCTACTCGAGCTACACGCTCTAGGGATATAAACCTCAACACAACAATGAACAGAACATGCTGGAGGGATAGATTCCCTTCGCAGAGACTTCCCTTACTATGGAACAGGGTCCCAATCTACACAAGACAGAGCCCCTCACTATCACTCTTCAAGAGGAACCTTGATGAGTGGATAGGTAACAGAAAGTTCACACCAGGGATCACACCAACAGCACTACCAGATAGGGGTCAAGGGTACTAGCTGCTAGTACAAGGGTCTAGGGAGCTACTAAAGGGGCGGTGAATACCGCACCAACGTGGCTAGGCCAATATACGTCTTTGGGCAGATAGCCCAGTACCAACCTATGAACCTATAATGAGACAGCACCTGGTTTATCTGGAAAGGAAGACTTCTAAGGCCACTCAGACTTCATTGACTCAGAAGGAAGAGCCCACTTGCCACTCTTTTTGCCCTTAAGAGTAGGGTGACACTGCCTGTGAATAAAGACTGGCTTATTGGGTCAGTTTATCTGAAATTTAGGCACAGGAGAAACAAAAGAGTTACGTACTTACCATAACTTGGAATCTATGCTATCCAGTGTCATTATACATCACGGATGGGTCCAGGATCTGAGCCAGCAACTAAGATGACGGCTCCTGAGCTCAAGCTCCTCCCCTTTCCAAGATCACCAGCTACCTACAACCCTCAGACAGAGTTTGCTGGATAGTAAAAGGATACTAAGGAATACATCCCCTCACTAATTCCTCGTTTACCAGCAGGAAGGGAAAGAGTGTGGGAACATGGTAAATAATGACACTGGATAGCACAGATTCCAAGTTATGGTAAGTACATAACTCTATCTAATGCTATCTGTATCATTACTGATCACGGATGGGTCAGAGTCCCCAGCTACTAACAACCCTAGGAGACCTCATGGAAGAATATGCCAGAACACAGAAAAACCAAAGGAAGTCCTGCTCCTGGACACCAAGTCTAACTTGTAATGAGCAACAAAGGTATGGGGATTAGACCAAGTAGCAACAGCACAAATCTCATCTAAAGATAGTTTAGTCAAGAAGGCAGAATACACTGTTACCAATCTAACAGAGTGAGCTTTGACTGGTCCGCACAGCTCCAGGTGTCTGCTTCTGTAAATGCAAGAAATACAACTGGCAATCCAATGAGAAATAGACACCTTGAAAACCACTTGCCCTCTCCTAGCCTGAGAAAGGCAATAAAGAGCTGATCAGACTTTCGAAAATTTTCTGCCTGCTTGAGATAAAAACGTACTTGTCTATGAACATCCAAACAATGCAACTGATATTTTCCCTTATTGGAAAAATTAGAAAGGAACACAGAAGATGAACTGACTAAAATTTGCCTCTGAAGCTACCTTAGGAACAAAGGAAGGATTAGTTCAAAGAGAGACCATATCTTTATGGAATACCATGAAAAGAGGATTTATACAGTCTGCAATTCAGAGACCCTCTTGGCTGAAGTAATCACCAGCAAAAAGGTGATCTTTCAAGAAAGAAATTTAAGGTTACAGGGAGCGGCAGGCTCACAAGGTTTCTGCGTTAAAGACCGCAGCACCAGAGAGAGATCCCAAAGAGGGGAGGTATCCTTTATGGGGGGGGGGGGTCCGAGAAGAAAGATCCCTTTAAGGAAGGCCATACAGTCTAGCAGAAACGGAAATGGAAGTTGGAGGTTTGGAGGTGGCGGCCAGTTGGGAGTTTAACTGTAGAAAGACTATCCCCTTGTTGAAAGAGAGAGGCTAGGAACAGTAAGATGTCCTGAATGGATGGTGAAAAGGGATGTAGATTGCACTGTTTTAAAATCTCCTGCATTTGCTGGAATAAACCTGCTTGGCAGACAGCTTCTGGGAAGCCAAAATAATAGACTTAACTGGGGAAGAAGGCCTGGACTCAACTTCGACAAATGTTCTACAGGAGGGGCTGACAGACAAAACTGGTGTTAGAGCCATGGACTAAAACTAAATTCCAAGACATGCATAATAATATCCTTTGGGAAGTCATCCATCCCTGGTAACTATCATATTGACAACACACCCATTAGAGTTGACTCAGTAGTCGGGGACTTGGGGACATACAGTAATCTAGCCTTTGATAATCACGTCTCTACAGTGGTGATAAAATCATTCTATGCTGAGCAACTTATAAACAAAGGTATGGCATCCAAGTCAAAGGATGTCATTGTTCCACTGTATTCAGTGTTCATCAAACCTATCATCGACTCCAATGCCCCCTTTGGTATGTACCTAACCCGGCATATCCAACAACTGGAACTTCCACAGAGGTTCCTCACTAAAAGAATACAGGGCGTAAGTAATGTGTCCTATGCAGTCAGCCTCAAGGCCCTATCCTTGTATTCTGTCTCCTACAGGATTTTGGGGGGAGATCTATGCCTGGCATACAGGGCATTGTCAGACCCCACTCTGATGGACCTCCTGCATATTCACAAAACAAACGGCACCAGAAATTACCCGTTCTAAAAATGTAAACCTTGCCTGCGATATAAATAGGACCTGCTGGAGAGAGAGGTATGTATCCCAGAGACAACCCAGTCTATGAACAGGCTTCCCCAGCCATGTGAAGCAGAGTTCCTCCCTAATCCAATTCAAGTGCAACTTGGACAAATGAATGGGAAACCGTAAATTCCTCCCTGGCACCTAAGTCTCAAATGGTCACAGGTAACCTGTAAATGGTTCATCTCTCAGGCCCATGCTTACATTAATCAAGGGTAGCTCATCAGAGATTTGGGATGCATGGCCAGGCTTAAAAAGGCATTTGTGGTCATTAGCCTAGTAAAACATCTATGAACCTATGGACTGGGAGAGAATCACTGAAATTGGAGGTACCAAGCAGTAAGATGAAGGATCTGAAGACTGGGAAGAAGCAGCCCCCAAGGATGGGAAATGAGATCCAGTATCGAGGGTGGATATTTCAGATGAGACCAAACGAGGGAGAACCACGCCTGAGGCCAGAAGTGGGCAATGAGGATGAGGGGAGTCTACAAGCGACAAGCTTTCTGTAAGACCTGGGAAATGAGAGGAGTAGGGGGATAGGCATACTGAAGACCTGGTGGCCAATCATGAACCAGAGTGTCTTTGGGGGACTCCCCCATTGGGGGGGATCAGGGCAAAGTATTTGTTACATTTTTGACTGATCAGAGAAGCAAAAGTATTGCAGCAAGGAAGATCCCAGAGGCTGAATATCTGACTTGCCACTGACTGACTCAGGGACCACTCATGGGGACTCAGGATAGATCTGCTGAGTTTGTAGGTCAAGATGTTGGAATTGCCGGGAATATGCGTTGCAAAAACCAAGCATCTGGAATACATTGTCCATTCACACACTCTTGTAGTCTCTATGCACAGGGGATAAGACCATGCCCCCCCCCCCTGCTTGTTATGTACCAGACCACCGCCATGTTCCATCTGAATTGCACTGGTCCCAAGAGGGAGAGACAGTCTTGGAAGGCTTGCAACATAAGGACTGCTCATCTCCAGGACAATGATGTGCAATTTGGTCTCTAAGGGGGACCAACTGCCTTGGACAGTCTTTCCCCAATATCATCACCAAACACAAAAATAAAAAAGAAAGGGCACACCACAACGCTGAAAAGCGAAACACTGCTTTATTTAAAAGTGATCCAAATGACTAAGCGCTTTCACCTGTACATCCCAGGCTTCATTAGAATAGACTCTGATGAAGCCTGGGATGTACAGGTGAAAGCGCTTAGCCGTTTGGATCACTTTCCCCAATAATGTCCCCCCACCCCAACAGACAGGCATCTGTGATCACCGTGGCTTGGGGTTGGGGAAGACAGAAGGGTCTGCCTAGGAGGAGTTCCAGAGCTTGGAGCTACCAAGCAAAGCAACATCTGCAAAATCCTGAGGGTCATGGACATGGGATGAAGGTGGGCTGACGACTGCACCCAAAGGGTCCACTGTAAAATTCGCATATGAAACCTGGTAAGGGGGACCAACTGAATCGCTGCTGCCATAAACTAGGGGCTTGCAAGATTAAGTGGACTGAGTGTAATTTCAGATCCAGGAGGAGATGGACCGGATCCTAAAACATCTCAACTCTGTGTGGGGGAAGTGCTGCAGTCTCTGACAGCGTCTAGAAGGACCCTAAAACTCCAGGCTCTGAAACAGGACAAGATGAGATTTAGGCAGGCTGACTGTAATGCCTAGGACCTGAAAGATAGTGTGTGTAATCTGTGAAGAGAATAAGTTGATGTCTTGTAGGTGCTGTGATGAGCCAACTGTCCAGGTACGGAAAGACGTGGAAACCTTGTAGCCAGAGATGTGTTGCTATCACTGCCATACATTTAGTGAACATGCGGGGGGGCTGAGGTGAGACCAAAGGGCAGAGCTCTGAACGGATATAGTGAGCGCAGGTATCTCCTGCAGCATTTGTCTATTTTGATGTGACAGTACACGTCCTTGAGATCCACTGAGCACATTCAATCATCCTTGTGCAGAAGAGGCAGAATGGACTAAACAGTGACCATCCGTAACTGACTTCTTGACCAACAGATTTAACATTCCGAGGTCCAGAATGGGACGTAGGTCCCCAGTCTTTTTGGGCACTAAAAAGAAGCAAGAGTAAGTTCCAGACCCTCGTTGCCCTGTTGGGACCTCCTGGGCGTCTCTTTTTTGAAGGTAGTCTCAAACCTCCAGAAGGGCCAACTCCCTTTGATGGGGTGGAACACCCAAGATAGATTTTTTGAGTTGGAGGGGGCTGAAAAATGGGCATGACGTAACCCCTGAACACGATGTTCAACACCCACTGATCTGAGGCAATACTTACCCAGGCTAGTGGGTGAAGGGATAGACGACCCCCCCCCCCCCGCTGGCTCCAGGGCAGGACAGTCAGGCAAGCACTTCAGGAATGCAGAAGGGGGTTTCTCTGAGAAGGGTTCCCAGAAACCCTGGTTCTGTGAACCCCCTCCGCATCTGGGATGTCATCTGCTGTCAAACTCCCTTCCCTGGCCAGAGGAAGAGGATTTCATAGGATGTTCAGAGGAAGAGGATTTCATAGGAACATCCTGGAAGACAGATGGAGACCTGTGGAACCACAGTTTCTTACTAACCCTCTGACTTTTGGAAAAGGCTTGTTGGGGAGTAGAGTACTTTATCCCGACTGCAGAGTTTTTCCCTCCTGCTTGCTACAGGTCAAAGTTTCCTTGACAGAAGGGCCAAACAAAGTTGCCCCATTGAAAGGGGCATTCGTGAATGACACCTTGAAGTTATCCACAAACCCGCAAAGCCAGGCAAGATGCCTAAGGGCAATGCCAGTGCCCACCAATCGAGAGGTGGCCTCCACCGCATTAAAGATCAACTTCATTAAGGAATTAGCTAGGGAAGTGAGAGTGGAATGCTTCAGAGAGACCAATTTAAGATTCTCTGGACCAAACAACTCAGAAAGGGAAGTGGAGAGTTCCGATACCAAAGTCCCTTTGCAGCCAAGTGTGCCATGTAGTTTGGTTGCCCTCAGTTCAAATGTAGCTGAAGCAAAAACGAGCTTCCCAAAATGGTCAATCGCCTGTGACTCCCTGTTCAGGGGTGGACTGTACAGCTGTGTTTAGCAAACTCCTTTTTTGTAGCTGCAGCCACCACAATGGCATCAATGGGGACACCTTTGCTCCAGAATGCCTTGTCTTTTGTGGGGACTTAAAGTACAGTTATGTACACTTACCATAAATGTAGATGTTAGAGTGTATTGACTGTTGCAGTCATTACATTTGGGTAACCTGCTTGCAGGATGCCCTCAGTCGACCTGATTAACAAAATCTTGGGTCCTGCATCGGTTGCTGTCCCTTCTTCCATGACGTCAGGTCATCAGGGGTATAAAACATGCAGCAGATGCCATTACATCAGCTTTTCTTGTCCCAGATGCAATGTGCCCACCTAATGGGAAGCAATTAAACATAAAAGCACACAGATATACCTCCAACAAAAAAACACACACACCAAAAAGGCTTTTAAGCATAGTAAAGGAAAGTAGAGGTATAGCCAAAAGAACTTAGGGGGCTGGAGGGAGGGTAAAGTACAGTTTTGTACCTACCATAAATGTAGATGTTCGAGTGTTTACCCTGCTGCAGTCATCACACTTGGGTTATATCCTGCCGTCAGGCGGTCCCGCAGTCGGCCAGAGTTCCAAAGTCTTGGTCCAGCGTTGGTTGCTGTCGCTTCCTCCCTGACGTCAGTGCGCCAGGGATATATAAGAGGCATCCAACGCCATTTTCTTCAGTTTTTCTTGCCCCAGATGTCAGGTGCCTCCAATAGGTAGGCAATACATATTGCTATATAAAAACATACATGTAAAAATAAAATACTTTCAGTCACAAGCAAATATACCACAGAGTTTGTATAGGATAGAAAGGTATGGATACGTCCAGCTAGTTCAGAGGGGATGGAGGGAGGGTAACCTGGACTGCAGCAGGGTGAACACCAACATCTACATTTATGGTAGGTACAAAACTGTACTATGTTCATCGTGTTACCCTGCTGCAGTCATCACACTTGGGTTGAATCCCAAAGCTAAGGATGGGTGGTGGAGTTAAACAGGGTTAGAAGATGCTAGCAGGCCCTGCAAAACTGCAGTGGCAAAGCCAGCTCTAGTCTTAAAATATAGAGGTAAGTGATAGTGTTTGGTGAAGGTGTGCACTGAACTCCAAGTTGCAGCTTCCAGAATATCCTTGGTTGGCACCCCCCTGAGAAAGGCTGCTGATGTAGCTGTAGCCCTGGTGGAGTGGGGCCTAATGCTAGCAGGTACTGGTTTCCCATGATGCGTGTAGCAGAAACGTATGCAATGTCCTAACCATTTTGAAATGGTCTGTTTTGAGATAGCTTTTCCTTGCGATCCTGCAGCATAGGCTACAAAGAGCTGGTCAGAGTTTCTGAAAGCCTTAGTTTTAGCCAAGTAGTAACGTAATTGTCTGTGAATGTCCAAAGAGTGCAGGAGTCTTTCTCCTTTGTTCTGGGGATTTGGAAAAAGGTGGGCAAATGAATGGTTTTGGTTTAGGGCCACACTGGATACCACCTTTGGCATAAAGGAAGGGTTAGTTCGTAGAGAGACTGTCTTGATGAAAAATGAGGAAAGGTTCCACTGCCATTAGTGCCTGTAGCTCAGACTTCTAGCTGAAGTTATTGCTAGCAGCAGGGCAGTTTTCCATGAAAGAAACTTTAAATCAGCTGAGAAAGCTGGTTCAAAGGGCGGCAGTGTAAGTTTTTCCAGAACAAAGTTGAGATTCCCAAGTAGGTGTTGGTGCTCTCCTGGGCAGTCTTATGTTCTTAGCCCCTCTGAGGTACTGTCTTAGGAATGGATGTGAAAATAAAGGAGGCTCCGTGTTGTAATGAGCTGAAATTGCTGAGGCGTGGATCTTAATAGATGAAAAGGAAAGTCCTTTGTGCAACATCTCGGTTAAATATTGTAGAATCTGAGGAATGTTTGGATCAAGGGGATTTTGGCCTTTAGCCTGGTTCCAGGCGCAAAATCGTTTCCATTTGTCTGAATAGGTTTTCCTGGTGCTGGGCCTCCTGGCCTCCAGAATGACATCCATAACAGCTTTGGATAGAGGCGTTGGTTGATTGTTTAGGTAATTTGCCATGCAGCCAGGTTTAAAAGTCTTGAGCTGGCTGTGTAGAATTTCATTGTCTTGCTGGGTGAGCAGGTGAGGAATTTGTGGTAAAATCCATGGTGGGCCGTGGGCCATGTTCTTTAGAATTGGATACCAGTGCTGGCGTGGCCAGTCTGGTGCAATGAGTATCATTTGTGGCCTCTCTAATCTGACTTTCAGCAGCACCTTTGCTAGAAGAGGCAGTGGAGGAAAGGCATATGTTTTCCAACAATGAGAGGGCATCCACTTTCCAAGCTTGTGAGTGGAATGTCCTTGTACAAAATTTTTGAAGTTGGTAGTTTTGGGGGTTGGCAAACAGATCTATGTCTGGGTGTCCCCATTTTTGAGTTATCATTGCAAACACTTGTGGATCCAGTTTCCACTCGTGGGGATCCATGATGTTTCTGCTTAGGTCGTCTGCTAATGTGTTTTTCTTTCCTGGCAGGAATTGTGCTTGTAGTTGAACTTGGTAAGACAGTGCTGTGTTCCACAAGGTCATTGCTTGCCTGCATAGAGGGTAGGAATGTGTGCCCCCTTGCTTGTTGATGTACCACATTACTGTGGTATTGTCCGTCTTTACTATTAGTTGTCCTGGGTGTAAGAGGTCCTTGAAAGCTGTTAGGGCATTCTGTACTAATAGCATTTCCTTTTGATTGATATGCAGATGCCTTTGATCTGTAGTCCAGTTGCCCTGAATGCACTGTCCTGCCATGTGTGCTCCTCAGGCATAGTCCGATGCATCTGTTGTCATAGTTTGCCTGGCTGTGGGTAATGTGAAAGGCTGACCCTTGTTGAGGTGACATGCCTGTGCCCACCATAGAAACTCCTGTTGAAGGCAGGGAATGAGTGGTATCATTGTTTCCAAGCTGTGGCTGTGCTGAGTCCATACGCTTTTCAGGTACCATTGTAATTTCCTCACATGCAGTTTTGCAAATGGTATTAGTAGTATGCAAGATGCCATGAATCCCAAGGCCTGCAGAATTTTTCTTGCAGGGAGTTGGGTCTTTGTTGCCATTATTTTGAAGTATTGAGTCAGCTGTCGTTGCTTGTCTGGCGTGAGGTAAGCCATCTGGGCCATTGTATTCAAGCTGGCACCCAGGAATATTATGTTTTGAGAGGGCACTAGTTTTGATTTCTTTTCGTTTACTGTGTACCCTAGGCAACTTAGGTGTTTGACAAATGCCAGATGTTTTAAAAGAATGTCCTTGCTTTCTGCTTGAATAAGGCAGTCGTCCAAGTATGGGTATATTTGAATTCCTCTGTCTGCAGTATGCAATTACTGGTGCCAGGCATTTTGTGAAGACCCTGGGAGCAGTAGATAAGCCAAAGGGCAGTGCAGAGAATTGATAATGGGTTGAACCTGCAATGAAGCAGAGGTATCTTCTGCAATTTTGTCTGATAGGGACATGCAGGTATGCCTCCTTGAGATCCAACGTTACTAGCCAAGCCTTCTTGACCAGCATGGGAAGAAGCTGCTGTAGTGTTAGCATCTTGAATTTTGGTACTTGCAGATAGGTGTTCAGAATCGAAAGATCCAGAATGGGTCTCCATGCTTTGTCCTTTCTGGGGACTAGAAAGAGTCTTGAGTAAAATCCTTGTCCTTGCTCCTGTGTAGGTACCTGTTCAATGGCTCTCATATCCATGAGAGCTGTCATTTGTTTTTGTGCCTCTGCCCATTGATTTGGTGGCAGGTTTGGCATTCCTTTTATCCTTGGCAAGGTATGAAAGTGGAATTTGTACCCTTGTGAGAATGTTTAGGACCCATTTGTCTTTTGTGATGATGTGCCAGTTGTCTGCAAAAAGTGCTAATTTTCCTCCCAAGGGAGCTGCCAAGAGAGATTTGCTTGGTAGTTGGAGGGTTGAGTCATTGTGTGTGTCTTCTGCTAGCTTGGGGCCTGTCTTCACCTCCTTTCTGGGTTGCGGCACCCCATTGGCGAGGTTTGTAAGGGCCTTGTGACTGACCTCTGCCCCTTGGGCATTTGTCAGATGCTGGAAAGGACCAGTTTTTTGTTGGCCAATTTCTGCTGAAACGAGGGGGTTGTACCTGTAAAAAAATCCTTGACCGTCTGCATAGACTTTGCCTTATCCTCAATTTTCTTTAAAACCTCTTCTGCTTTGACACCAAATAAGACATCCTGCTGTAAAGGTGCAGCCAATAATTTTGCTTTAACATGATCAGGTAGGGTTTGTTCTTTTAATCAAGCATGTCTGCATATGACAGATCCAGTAACAGCTGCTCTACAGGAAGCTTCCAATGAATCAAATCCACATTGTAAAGTATGTTTGCCCACCTGTTCAGCTGCATGCAGCAGATTCTACATTTCCTTTAATTCAGCCTGTTCAGAATGTGTGCTCAGTTTTTAATTGAGACATCAGGAATTGCTGATATTTCAGCATGTGAAACTGACAATTTAATGCTCTCATAGCCAGAGTAGCTGAGGTGGATATCTTCTTTCCCCATCTATCTAGGGCTCTGGAATCCCTTTCAGAGGGTACAGGATTTTTAGCCATGGAAGCTTTAGCCCCTTTGGGACCCTGGGAAATTGTTTCTGGGTCAGCCAGAGGGTTTTTATAAAGGAATTTGTGTGTGTCAGGTACTCTGTAGTGTCTGTCTGGTTTGGCTGGAGCAGGAGGTAGGGAGTATGGATTTAGACTAGACTCTTAAGTAAACATCATCCACAATATCTAAAACTGGAGGGATAGCAAGTGGTCTGTGCTGGGGTAGTAAAAGAAACTCTCGGAGCCTTTTCTTAGAATCAGAGTAGTCCTGGCCTTCCCACTGGAAATGTTCCCTCATGGTATGTAAAGTTTCCCCAAAGGACTAGTCTTCCGGGAGAGATGCTGAGGGAATAGAGTCTTCAGCATCAGTCTCTTCATAAGGGGGAAACGTGTAATCCTGTTCCTCAGAAGAATCTGAGGAAATAGAAACCTGGTCAGAGGAAGCATAATCCTCCTATTGTCTTGGCCTTTTATCAGGAGGGGGATGGGAAACCCTGATTAGGGTATCTTCAGCCATCTTAAGCATCTGTTTCTTAGGCATGGGGCCTTGAACAGGAGACTGATGTACAGTCTTTTTTGGTTTTAATGGAGTCTTTAGCTTAGCATAAGATTTAATGGCGAGTGTAGTCTGTCTGAAGACACCTTCCGAAACCGAAGGCGTTTCTACTGCACCGGGATCACCTTCTGCTCCGGTGTCAGAAGGGCCTAATGAAGATGGTTGTGACGACCTATTACACTCCGCTTGAGAATCCGAAGCTGTCTGGGGTTCCATTTCCATGGTTGTCAGGGGCTGCGTAGGCGCCTCACTGAAAACCGGAGAACCGGCGACAGGACCAGCAGAGGCCTCGGAGTCTAGCTTGGTTTTAGGCTGCCTGTCCTTAGCCTTGCGTTTTTTTTGCGTTTTTTATGCATGCCGGTCGGCTGCTCCGACGGCATGATATAATTAAATTTCCTACCAAAGTAATGTCGTGCGAAGTCAAAACGGCGTTTGATAGTTCGTTTATTAAACCTAGCACAAAACTGACAACATGTGACGTCATGGTCTGGGCGTAGCAAGGAATACAATAAGAATGGAAGTCCTTATGAGGTATTTCCTTCCCACAAGAAATGCAATTGTTAACTTTTTCTGACATCGGACTGAGGCAAGAAAAGGTTCCCCAATGGGGTACTTAGCTTTATTGAAGACTTCTGACAAATTCGATTCGAAAATCTCAGGTGTCGGCTGACCGGCACTTGCAAACTGCTTCTGCTTCGGGCACCGTGCGGCAAGACAGACTGAAGAAAATGGCATCGGATGCCTCTTGTATACCCCTGGCGCACTGACGTCAGGGAGGAAGCGACAGCAACCGACGCCGGACCAAGACTTTGGAACTCTGGCAGACTGCAGGAACGCCTGACTCAGGATAACCCAAGTGTGATGACTGCAGCAGGGTAACACGAACATCCAGGACTGCAACAGTGAATACACTCTAACATCTACATTTATGGTAAGTGTACACAACTGTACTCTGTTCTTCGTGTTTCACTGTTGCAGTCATTACATTTGGGTAGATTCCCAAAACTGTGGTTGGGAGGAGGAGTTTAGATAGCATTAGGGCCAGCTATAAGGCCCTGCAAAACTGCAGTGGCAAAGCCAGCTCTTGATTTAGACAAAACTGGCAACTGATAATGCTTGGTGAAAGTATATACAAAACTCCAGGTAGCAGCTTATAAGATGTCGCTGGTAGGGACACCTCTGAGAAAGGCTGTAGAGGTAGATGCAGCTCTGGTGGAGTGAGGTCTGATCCCCTGGGGGACAGGTTTTCCATGGTGTTATAGCAGAAATGAATGCAATGGCTTATCCATTTAGAAATGGTTTGCTTTGAAATGGCCTTCCCCTCTGCCCCTGCAGCAAATGCTACCAGCAGTTCAGATTTCCTTTGAGGTTTTGTCCTGTCCAAGTAGAATCCAAGCTGTCTGTGCCCATCTTAGGAATGCAGCATCTGTTCCCCTTTACTCTGTGGATTGGGAAAGAAGGTTGGCAAATGAATGGACTGATAAAAAGCCACACTGGATACCACCTTGGGCATGAAGGATGGATTGGTTCTGAGTGACACCCTGTCCGCATGAAAGATGATGAAAGGCTCCACTGCCATAAGAGCCTGTAATTCAGATACCCTTCTAGCTGAAGTGATTGCTAAAAGGAAAGCTGTTTTCCAAGAAAGAAATTTTAAGTCTGCAGTAGCAGCTGGCTCGAAAAGAGGTTTTCCTGGCACAAATATTGCCTGGAGTTGAATGTTGAGGTTCAGGGCCACATTCCACAGATCCATTGCCATCCGGCATAGAGGATATGAGTGTGTTCCTCCCTGTTTGTTGATGTACCACATGACTGTGGTGTTGCCCGTCCTTATCAGCAAAGGACCCTGTTGAAGAAAAGGTCTGAATGTCTGTAGTGCCCATTTCACTGCCAGCATCTCTTTTAGATTTATGTGAAGGTTCAGCTGGTCTTGTGTCCATAGGCCTTGTATACACTTGTCCACCATGTGTGCCCCCCAGCCTAGGTCTGAGGCGTCCGTGGTGATAGTTTGGCTTGGGTGAGGTTTGTGGAAAGGCAGTCCTCTGTTCATCTGACAGGCCTGAGCCCACCACTGAAATTCTTGTTTCAGGCATGGGATTATTGGAATCTGGGCTTCTAGACTGTGCTTGTGTTGAGACCATACATTCCTTAGGTACCATTGCAACTTCCTCATATGCAGCCTGGCGTGTGGTATCAATATTATGCAGGATGCCATGTAACCCAGGGCTTGCAGGACTTTCCTTGCTGTAAGCTGGTTCTGTGTTGTTAATGCCATGAAATAGAGTGGTAGTTGCTTTTGCTTTTCTGCTGTGAGAAATGCCATCTGATTTGATGTGTCCAGTTCTGCACCCAAGAATGTTATCCTTTGGGATGGTATCAGCCTTGACTTTTTCATGTTGACTGTGTATCCCAGGGCTTGTAGTAGTTGTATAACCTTTTCCAAATCTTTTGTTAATTTGGTCTTGTTGTCCGCTTGTATTAGGCAGTCGTCCAGGTATGGGTAAATCTGAATTCCCTGAAGCCTGCAATGAGCAATTACTGATGCCAGGCATTTCGTGAATACTCTGGGCGCAGTAGATAAGCCAAAGGGCAATGCTGAGAATTGATAATGCTCTGATCCTGCAAGAAATCTGAGGTATCTTCTGCAATCTGGTCATATAGGGACGTGTAGGTATGCCTCCTTGAGATCTAGAGTCACCAGCCAAGACTCCTTGCCCAGCATGGGAAGAAGTTGCTGTAGGGTCAGCATTTTGAATTTTGGAACAATGAGATGTGTTCAGAGCGGACAGGTCGAGAATAGGTCTCCATTGGTTTTCTTTTCTTGGTACCAGGAAAAGTCTGGAGTAAAATCCTTGCCCTTGTTTCATGGGAGGTACCTTTTCTATAGCTCTCATCCTTAGTAGTTGGTTGACTTGTTCTAGAGCGTTTGTTTTTTGGTTTGGTGGTAGGTTTGGCATTCCTCTCTTTTTTGGTAGCGTGTGGAAGTGAAACCTGTAGCCCTTGTCTATGGTCTGTAAAATCCATTTGTCTCCTGTAATGTAATGCCAGTTTACGGAAAATAAGGCAAGCTTTCCGCCTAAGGGTGCTTCCAGTTGTTCCCTGGTAGGCGGTATCAGAGCCAAGTCATTGTGTCTGTCCTGTGGAAGTGGTCGTAGCTGGATCTGTGGCAGTACTTCTCTGGTTGTTAGGCTGCCACTGACGTCCCCTGTAGGCACCTCTGGATTGACCTCTGCCTCTTGGGCGCCTATTTCTGCCTCTCTGTGCTCTGGAGGTGTCTGGAAAGGACCAATTCTTCGAAGGCCAATTTCTACTAAACCTTGGAGGCTGGACCTATAAGAAATCCTTGACTGTTTGGACAGATTTTGCTTTTTCTTCCACCTTCTTTTAGCACTTGTTGTGCAGGGGAACCAAACAAACTTTGTTTCTCCATGGGAGCATCTAGGAGTTTTGACTTTACATGGTCTGGTAAGGATTGTTCTTTTAACCATGCATGCCTTCTAATCACTGTTCCAGTCATAGCTGATCTAAAGGAAGCCTCCAGTGCATCATAGCCGCATTTTAAGGAATGATTACTGACCTGTTGAGTGTTATGTACCAAATCCTGAAGGCACTTGCGGTCGATAGACCAGCTAAATAAAAAACTGTCCTCTCCTGAACCTAACAAAAATTCCTGATACTGTATCATGTGGAATTGACAGTTTAAGGCCCTAGCCGAAAGAGTAGCAGAAGTATACACTTTTTTACCCCATCTCTCTAATGCTCTAGATTCTCTTTCAGAGGGGAGGGGGTTTCTGCCAGAGGCAGCTGCTACAGCTTTGGGGCCCTGTGAAATGGTTTCAGGATCTGCAATAGGAGCCTTATACAAATGAAAGTGAGTGTCCGGGACCCTGTAATATCTATCGGGCTTGGCAGGGGCCAGGGGGAGAGAGTCAGGGGCAGTACAAGCGTCATTATATGCATCAACAACTGTTAGTACTGGAGGAATGGCTAAAGGCCTATGCTGTGGTAAATGTAAAAAGGTCCTTAGCCTTTTCCTTGAATCTGAAAAATCCTGGCCCTGCCATTGAAAATGCTCTCTCATAGCATGTAAGGTTTCCCCAAAAGAAAATTCCTCAGGAGGAGAGGCAGAAGGAATGGAGTCTTCTGCATCAGAATCCTCATAAGGAGAATATGGGCCTTCGGGAGGTTCTGAGTTTTCTGAATCATCCGAGGAATAGTCTGTAGAAACTGGATCGGGGGGCTCTGCTCTAGGCCTCTTCTCTGGAGGGGGTTGAGAGGCCCTGTCAGGGTGAGGTTGGGATCCCCTGATCAAAGAAATGAGATCCTCAGCCAGGCTGAGCATTTGGGAACTAGAGGAAGGACTGTGTGAGGGGGTTTTAGCAGGCAAGGCCTTAGAAGATTTAGCTGCTTTAGCCCTAGCAAAAGCCTTGATAGACATAGATGCAGGGGGCCTAGCAGCTCCACGTGCAGGAGTAGATATGTCTAGAGGAATAGTATCTGATAAATCCTGGGTACCTGCAACAGCAGTGGAAATTTCAGTAGCAGACTCAGCCATGCTGTGTGAGGCCTCGGCTATAGGAGGCATGCTTTCGGCCGAAGGAAGAACCGTGGACTCTGTTTCAGCCAAAACAGAGACACTCGCGGTTGGCTTAACCGTGGTTTCGGCCGAAACCGCGGGCCGCGAGTGTCGGTCCTTTTCCTTACGCTTTTTAACTAATTGAGAAGTCGGAGTCTCCGACGGCATTTTGTAAGCAAAAGCGGGGCCAAAAAAACTCCTCTGCAAACTCCGACCGACGTCTAAGTGTTCGTCGGTTGAAGGAAGCACAGGCTAGACAAGCTGCTACGTTGTGGTCTGGGCCTAAGCAAGGAAGGCAGCAAGAGTGGAAAATCCTTATGAGGTATTTGTTTCCCACAAGTTAAACAGTTATTTACTTTTTCTGACATCGGCTGAGGCAAGAAAGAGTCCCCAACGGGGTACTTAGCTTTTTAGAAGTCTTCGGTAGTAATCTCTGGATCTGACCGACCGGCACTTGCGAACAGCTTCGGCTTCGGGCACCACGCGGCAAGAAAGACTGAGGAAAATGGTGTCGGCTGATGCCTTTTATACCCAATTGACTGCAGCTATGACGTCGGGTGAAGTGCGACATCAGCCGAGGCCAGACCCAGACTTTGGAATCCGGCCGACCGAAGGGCTGCCTGAGGCAGGACAACCCATATGTTAGGACTGCAGATGCATCCTTGAAGGACATCTTTTCCATTTTCAGCATAAGATTTTCTAGTACTAGGCCTCCTTGCCTCTAAGATGATATCCATCACAGGTTTGCTGAGGGATAGTAAAGGAGAGATTAAGTAATTACCAGGCTGCAAGGTTCAGTGTTGGAAGCAGAGAGTGCAGAATCTGGTTCTCCTGCTGAGACAGCAGGGAAGGAGTCTGATGCAGGTGCCATGGAGATAACAGTGACACTGCGCAGGAGGGGGTACCAGTGTTGGCGCGGCCAGTCTGGAGCATCAAAATCATCCTTGGTTTGTCCTGTTTGACTTAGTAGCACATTGGAGAGCAAAGGCAGAGGGGGAAGGCATAAAGTGATAGATTTTTCCAGCTGAATAACAGTGCATCCACTTTCCAGGCTTGTTTGTGGGGAGCCCTTGTGCAAAATTTGTCCAATTGGTAGTTTTGGGGAGAGGCAAACAGGTCTATATCTGGGCTCCCCAGTTTCCACTCGTGGGTCCATGAGGTTTCTGCTTAGTCCGTCCTGCCAGTGCATTTAATTTTCCTGGCAGGAACTGAGCTTGTAGGTGCACTTGGTAGCTCAAGGCTGTGTTCCACAGTGCCATGGCTATTCTGCAGAGGGGGTAAGAATGTGTGCCCCATAGTCTGATGCATCTGTTAGGGTTTGGGCGGCAGGGGGTGGTGTCAAAGGTAGTACCTTGTTTTGGTGGCAGGCAAATGCAGGAGGCCATGAACCCCAAGGCTTGCAGTATTTGTCTAGCATATAGCAGGGTTTTTGTGGCCCTTTGTTTGAAGTAGGTTGTCAAATGAATTTGCTTTTCTGGCGTGAGCTAAGCCATCTGGGAAGTTTTATTCAAGCTTGCTCCCAGGAATATAATTTGTTGACAAAGTACCAGTTGTGATTTATTTTCATTTATGGTGTATCCAAGACAAGTCAGAACCATTTTTACAAAGGCCAGATGATTCAAAAGTATGTCCTGGCTTTCTGCCTGAATTAGACAATCGTCCAGGTAAGGGTACATTTGAATACTTCTTTGCCTGCAAAATACAGTAACTGGAGCTAGGCACTTTGTGAATATCCTGGGTGCAGTGGATAAGCCAAAGGGCAGTGCAGAGAACTGATAGCGCGTGTAGTCTGCTTTGAAGCGTAGCCATCTTTTCAAGATTCCCTGATTGGGATGTGCAGGTATGCTTCTTTTAAATCTAGAGTTGCCAACCAGGCATCTTTGCCTAGTATAGAAGTAATTGAAGAGTCAGCATCTTGAATTTTGGAATCTCCAAAAAGGTGTTTAGAGTAGACAGGTCCAGGATAGGATGCCATGAATGGTCTTTTCTGGGTACCAGGAAAAGTCTCGAGTAGAAACCTTGTCCCTTTTCCTCTTCTGGTACCAGTTGAATAGCCCTCATGCTTGAGAGAGAAAGTACTTGTTTTTGGGCCTCTGCCCACTGATTTGGGGGTAGGTCTGGCCACCCACTTGGTGTTGGCAACCTGTAGAAGTGAAATCTGTATCCCTGGGACACTATATTTGAAACCCATTTGTCCTGGGTAATGAGTTCCCAGTTCTTTGCATGAAGAGCAATCTTTCAAAGAGGCAGTCAGATAAGTACTTGGAAATTTAAAAAGCAAGTCATTGAGACAGTTTACCATGGTGGGGGGGGGGGTCTTATTATTCCCAGACTTGTAATTGGAGGCCCCCCACTGCTTAGTTCTAGGAGCCCCTGGGACTGAAACCTGGGAGTTTTGCTGAGTCTGGGTTTGGCTTGAGAAGACCTGGAAGGGACCAATTCTTAGAGCGTCAGTGCCTACTAAATCTAGGAGGCTGAACTTGTAAAAAAATCTTTAACTGTTTGCATAGATTTAGCTTTATATTCCATCTTTTTAAGAACTTCCTCAGCCTTGTTGCCAAACAGCCGGTCCTGATTTAAAGGAGCATCCAACAATTTAGCCTCAACATGATCAGGCAAAGATTGCTGCTCAAGCCAAGCATGCCTTCTGAACACAGACCCGGAAAAAGCAGCCCTGCAAGAGGCCTCTAATGAATCAAAACCACATTGCAAAGTATGTTTTCAACTTGTGCGGCAGAATGCATTAAATCCTGTAATTCTTTATTTTCCACACAGTCAGGAATCAACATCATTTTCTGTTTAAACAGTTCAATAACATGCTGCTGATATTTTAACATATGAAACTGGCAGTTTAAATGCCCTAATGGCAAATGTTGCAGAAGTGTAAACCTTCTTATCCCAACTATCCAGCGTCCTGGAGTCTCTATCAGAAGGGGTAGGATTTTTAGCAGTAGAAGCCTTAATGCCCTTGGGGCCCTGTGAAATAGCCTCTGGATCTGCAATAAGATTTTTAAAAAGGAACTTGTGGGACTCAGGGACCCTACAATATGTCAGGTTTACTGGGAGCAGGAGGCAGGGAATCATGGGCCAAACTAGATTCCGAAAAAGCATAATCAACAATGTCTAGTACAAGAGGAATAGCTAAAGGCCTATGCTGAGTAAGAAGGAGGAAATCCCTAAGCCTCTTTTTTGAAACCGAAAAATCCTGGCTTTCCCAGTGGAAATGCTCCCTTAGAGTATATGTAAGGTTTCCCCTAAAGAAAAATCCTCAGGAGGGGAAGCAGAGGGAATAGAATCCTCTATCAGAATCATAAGTAGGTAAGCACAAATCCAGGCCATCAGAAGAGTCAGAAAAAACAGAATCCTGATCAGAAGATCCATAATCAACCTCAGTCCTAGGCCTCTTAGAAAGGGGGGGGGGGGGTTGGCTACCCTGAATTAGAGTTATTAGATCTTCAGCCATTCTTATTTGTTTTATAGGCATAGAGGCCTGAGCCATTGGTTTTTTAGACATGGATCGAGATTTAGGCCTAAGTAATGAAGGAGGCGTCAATTTAATATGCAAGTCTGTAGGCCTGAATACACCCTCAGAAGCCAGTGCCTGCACAATGGCTCTGGACCCATCCAAGATAGAGACATCCGCGGGTCTCATAGCTGAAGCATCTCACGGCATACTGGACTTGTAATAGGTCTCAGTAGAGGCCTGCGAATCATAAGTAGTGGGTATCACGGGCTGCGAAAGCGCCTGAGTACCGGCGAACTGGTGACCGGCTTAGAAGCACTGTTGGCAGTTTTGGACCTCGGCGGCCTGTCTGTCTTTATCTTTGCTGTTTTCAGAATCCCGGTAGTCGGATGGCTAACAGACAACATTTCTGGATAATTAAACAGAGAACCGAAATATTTAGAGGCAAAAATATGCAGACGATGGATAGTGTGCTGAAGTACAAAACCAACAGCAAGCTACGTCGTGGTCAGGGCCTAGGCAAGGACTACAGTATGAATGAAAATCTTTATGAGGTATTTGCTTTCTACAAGTAATGCAATTATTAACTTTTACTGACATCGGTAAGGAGCAAGAAAATGTTTCCCCAAAGGGGTACTTAGCTTTTATTTGAAGACTTCGGTTCTGAAACTCAAAAACGAAAATTTCAGGAGTCGGCCGACTAGCACTTGCAAACTGCTTCTGCTTCGGGCACCACACGGCAAGAAAGACTGATGTAATGGCATCAGCTACATGTTTTATACCCCTGACGACCTGACATCATGGAAGAAGGGACAGCAACCGACACAGGACCCAAGACTTTGTTAATCAGGCTGACTTGAGGGCAACATGCAAGCAGATTACCCAAATGTAATGACTGCAACAGTGAAACACTATCAGCTCTTTTGGGAATTGGTTCTACTGTGTCCGGCTCCTTCCACGCCTTGCTGGAAATTAGCTGGACGAGCTCATCAGCAGGGGGAGACACCCAGGCAGAAGATGAGCATGTCCCGAACACCTTCAGGAAACACAAATTCCTCTGAAGATGGGCAGGGGAAGACTAAAGTACAGTTTTGTACCTACCATAAATGTAGATGTTCGAAGATCCACATTGCTGCAGTCCTTACACTTGGGTAGTCCGCTGTCCTCGGTCGGCCCAAATATCAAAGTATAAGGCTGACGTCGGTCAGGGCGCATTTGACTGACATCAGGACGTCAGGGTACAAATGCGCATGACCGACGTCATATCCTCAGTCTTTTCTTGCCCCAGATGTCAGAAGACCCTAAAAATAAAGGTCAAAACCAAAAGACAGCAAACAACCAACCAACCACCCTTGCACTAATTATATGTACAATATATACAATATATACAATATGTACAACCCAACCCACACAACCACCTCTAACTACAGAGGGGAAGGAGGGAGGGTAAATTGGACTGCAGCAATGTGGATCTTCGAACATCTACATTTATGGTAGGTACAAAACTGTACTATGTTCTTCATCTCACATTGCTGCAGTCCTTACACTTGGGTAGAATCCCAAAGCAGAGGTAAGGGAGGATGGCTAACTACAAGGAAGCAGGAGCTGCCAAAATGCCCTGCAAAACAGCAGTGGCAAAACCAGCCCTGGATTTAGAGTAAAGTGGCAGGTGATAATGCCTAGAGAAAGTATGCACTGAACTCCAAGTAGCTGCCTCCAAAATATCCTTGGTTGCCACTCCCTCAAAAAGCTGTCGAAGTGGCAGTAGCCCTAGTGGAATGAGGCCTAATCCCAGCTGGAATCTCCTTGCCATGATGGGAATAACAGAAAGCAATGCAAAACCCAATCCACTTAGAAATAGTTGGTTTTGACACAGGCTTGCCCTGAGAACTCAAAGCAAAAGAAACAAACAACTGCTGAGACTGCCTGAACCCTTTAGTTCTGTCCAAATAATAACGCAACTGCCTGTGTACATCTAAAGTGTGCAAAATCTTTTCCCCTTTATTTTGGGGATTTGCATAAAAAGTAGGCAAATGAATAGTTTGGTTTAAAGCCACACTAGAAACCACCTTAGGCATAAAGGAAGGATTAGTACGTAATGATACCCTATCCTTATGGAAAATCAAGAAAGGCTCAACCGCCATAAGGGCCTGCAATTCAGAAACCCTTCTTGCAGAGGTAATGGCCAACAAAAAGCAGTCTTCCATGACAAATATTTTAACTCAGAAGTAGCTGCAGGCTCAAAAGGTTGTAGAGTGAGTTTCTCCAACACAAAATTGAGATCCCAAGCAGGAGTAGGAGCTCTTGGGGGTCTTATATTCTTTGCCCCTCTAAGAAATTGCTTGAACAAAGGATGAGCAAACAATGGTGGGTCGCAATCATAGTGAGCGAAATTGCTGCAGCATGAACTTTAATAGAAGAGAAAGACAAACCTTTGTCTAGTAACTCAGTAAGATATTGAAGAGCCACACACAAATTAGGCTCAGAAACATCAAAATCTTTTGCTGCACTCCAAAATAAAAATCTCTTCCATTTGTCTGCGTACACTTTCCTTGTACTAGGCCTTCTAGCTTCCAAAATAACATTCAAAACTTGCTGAGGAAGTGGAGGTCCACTATGGTTCAAAACAGAATATGCCAGGCTGTTAGGTGCAGAGAGTGAAGCTTGACATTGAGCAAATGGCTGTCCTCCTGTGACAACAGGTGTGGAATCAAGGCAAAGGCCATGGAGGCTTCCGTCAGACTTCTCAGTAATGGGTACCAGTGCTGTCGAGGCCAATCCGGAGCTATTAAAATCATCCTTGGCTTGTCCTGTCTGACCTTTAGAAGTACCTTTGGGAGGAGAGGCAGAGGTGGAAAGGCATACACATGAAGATTGCTCCAATTGAAAGAAAGAGCATCCACTCTCCAAGCTGTGGGATGAAACCTTTTTGTGCAAAACTTTGGCAGCTGATGGTTTAGTGGAGAAGCGAACAGATCTATGTCTGGAGTTCCCCATGACACTGTCAATTTCTGAAATACATGAGGATCCAATTTCCACTCGTGGGGATCCATAATTCGTCTGCTCAACACATCTGCTAAGGAGTTCTGTGCTCCCGGCAGAAACCTTGCCTGAAGATTGAGCTGTAAACAGAGCAGTCTCCCACAAAATCATTGCTTGCCTGCATAGAGGATAAGAATGTTCCCCTTGCTTGTTGATGTACCACATGACAGTTGTGTTGTCTGTTAGAATCAACACCTGCCCTGGAAGAAGTAATTCCTTGAAAGCTATTAATGCAAACTGGACTGCTAACATCTCCTTCATGTTGATATGTAGATGTTGTAGTCTGACAGGCCACTTGTCTTGTATCCACTTTCCATTTAGATGAGCTCCCCAAGCTTTGTCTGAGGCATCTGTCGTTAAAATCTGACTCGCCTCTGGCCGGGTCACAGAGAGTCCCTTGTTTAGGTGACATTCCTGAGCCCACCACAAAAATTCCTTTTGAATGCAAGGTATTATTTGAATGACAGTGTCCAGATCCTGGCAGTGCTGTGTCCATACATTTTGAGATACCATTGTAGCTTCCTCATATGCAGTTTGGCATTGGGAAGCACCAGAATACAAGATGCCATGAACCCTAAGGCTTGAAGGACTGTCCTTGCAGTCAGCCCGGACTGATGAGATAGTTGATGGAAGTAAAGGGATAGACTCTTTTGTTTGTCCGGGGTTAAAAGGCCATCTGGGATGCTGTATTCAGTCTCACACCCAGAAAGCACATGTCCTGAGAGGGTACTAGACTGGACTTTATTTCGCTCACAGAATACCCCAGGCATCTTAGCACTGCTATCACATATTCCAAATGATGAAGAAGCTCTTCCTTCCTTGAGCCAGAATCAGGCAGTCGTCCAAATAAGGATAGATCTGTATTCCTTTTAGCCTGAAGAAAGCTATCACTGGAGCCAGAACTTTCGTGAACACTCTGGGCAGTAGATAAGCCAAAGGGCAATGCAGAGAACTGATAGTGAGAAGTCCCAGCTCAAAAACGCAGATACTTCCTGCAACTTAGTCTGATAGGAACATGAAGGTAAGCCTCCTTGAGATCCAAAGTTACCATCCAATGATCTTTGCCCAGCAGAGGTAAAAGCTGCTGCAACGTCAACATTTTGAACTTGGGAATGTCCAGATAAGTGTTGAGGATAGATAAATCCAAAATTGGTCTCCACGTGTTCCCCTTCTTTGGTACTAGGAACAGGCGAGAATAAAATCCTAGGCCCACTTCTGGCATAGGGACCGGCTGTATGGCCGCTATTTGGAGCAACAGAGAAACTTGCTTGTGCGCCTCTATTCTTTGCTGAGGAGGAACGTCTGGCATGCCTTTGAAAGGAGGCAAGGTATGGAAATAAAACCTGTAGCCGTGGTGTATGATATCCAATACCCATCTGTCTTGGGTAATTAAACTCCAATTTTCTTTGAAAAGCGCCAACCTTCCTCCCAAAGGTGCTGCCAGACGAGAAGGCTCTGGCAGCTGAAAAGGTAGGTCATTGGGTCTGTTTACGAAAGGACTGACCCCTGCCCTCACCCGAAGACTGTGCAGGAGAACTCCCTGTTCTAGGCCTGAAAGAGCCCTGAGCTCTGCCCCTACCACGTCTAGATCTACCCCTAGACTGGGAATCATAAGAAGGATACGTCCACCCCTTAGCAGGCCAATTTCTACTAAACTTTGGAGGCTGGACCTGCAAAAAATCTTTAACAGTCTGCATAGACTTAGCCTTGTCTTCCATTTTCTTTAAAACTGCCTCAACAGGAGAACCAAACAACACGTCAGATTGCAAAGGAGCATCTAAAATCCTTGTTTTAACATGGTCAGACAAATTCTGATCCCTCAGCCAGGCGTGCCTGCGAAGAACTGACCCAGTGGCAGCCACCCTAGACGAGGCCTGTACAGCATCAAAACCACATTGCAAAGAATGCTTACCCACCTGTTCAGAAACATGTACTAAATCTTGCAACCCTTTACAATCAATACCTTCTGCCAGAGCATCAACTTTAGCCTTCAATTGTGAAAGGAGATAGTTTTGGTATTTCAACATGTGAAACTGGCAATTCAAAGCCCTCATAGCAAGAGTGGAAGAAGTATAAACTTTCTTTCCCCATCTATCCAAGGCCCTGGCTTCTTTGTCTGCAGGAACCGGATTCTTTACAACAGAAGCCTTAACACCTTTAGGCCCTGGCTAACAGTTTCTGGGTCTGCCCTAGGACTCTTAAAAAGAAACTTATGAGCTTCAGGCACCCGGTAATACCTATCCGGTTTAACAGGAGCAGGAGGCAAAGAATCAGGATTAAGAGAAGCCTCTGTAAAAACATCTTCCACTACATCCAAAACAGGAGGTATAGCCAAAGGCCTATGCTGGGGTAAAAAAAATTCCCTAAGCCTTTTCCTGGAATCAGAGAAGTCCTGACCTTCCCACTTAAAATGCTCCCTCATGGAATGAAGAGTTTCTGAAAAAGAAAAATCCTCAGGAGGAGAAGCAGAAGGAGTAGAATCATCCACATCAGAATCAGAATAAGGAGAGTACTCCTGCAAGTCTTCAGCCGAAGACTCTGAAACATCTGAAGCCTGCTCAAAACTCCCTAGCTCAGGCTCCACCCTAGGTCTCTTATCAGGAGGGGGCATAGAACCCCTAATCAAAGTAATCAAATCTTCTGCCATTTTAAGCATATGCTTCTTGGGCACAGTTCCAGAAGAACTAGGGGTGACACCAACTGAAACTGAACCTGGCCTGCCCCTGGGAGAAGCCTTCGAAACAGAAGGAGAGGGCCTAGCCACCCTAGGAAGGGAGGGAGTATAGTAACCTGAGAAGCCCCTCAGCCTGACCTGCCTCCTGAGAGGCCACATCTTGCAATAATAAAGTCTCACCCTGGGAACACAAAGAAACCTCCGGTGGAGCCACCGGCTCCACCGACACCTCTAAAGAACCGGCGTCCAATACAGACGGTTCTTCTAGCCTAGGCTTAACTGCTTTGTCCTTGCGCTTCTTCGAAGAAGCGGGCGTCGGAGCATCCGATGGCATTTTATAATTGCACCGCTTCCCAAAGACTAACCTGGCACAATCCAACCTTCTCTTTATAGTGCGTTTATTGAATCTAGCACAAGAGCGACAGCCAACAACGTCGTGCTCAGGCCCTAAGCAAGGAATACACAAAGTATGATAATCTCTATGCGGTATCTGTTTCCCACAAGAAATGCAATTATTGACTTTTTCTGACATCCGGTAAATCACTGAGGCAAGAAAAAACTAAAATATTCCCCAACGGGGTACTTTGGGCAACTTTGAACTCGGTCTGAAACTTCGAAATCGAAAAATCTCAGAACGCCAACCGGCACTTGCAATGCTGCTTCTGCATCGGACCATGCGGCAAAAAAGACTGAGGATATGACGTCGGTCATGCGCATTTGTACCCTGACGTCCTGATGTCAGTCAAATGCGCCCTGACCGACGTCAGCCTTATACTTTGATATTCGGGCCGACCGAGGACAGCGGACTACCCAAGTGTAAGGACTGCAGCAATGTGAGATGAAGAACATCTGCCTCACTTTCAGGATCTTAAGGATGTCCCCAAAGGACACCTCCCTCAGACAGAAGCCTGGGGGACCCATCTCCTTCGAAATAAGTGTCTTCAGTGAAAGACTCGAGGGGAGTCCAAGTACCTCCTCTTGGAAGTCCTCTTCCGAGGAGGTTCCTCCACTGCAGGCTTTGGGCATGACTCGGAAGAGGAAGGAACCCCAATGGGGGGAATGCCTATCTGAAGGCACTAACAGGAGGGCTGACCCTGGCAGGATGATGTCTCGCCACCCAATATTGAAAGGGGCTGGAGGGGATTCAGAGCAGAGGTAGAAGCAGCTGCCCAAAGAATCCTCTATGGCCAGGAAGGCCGACAGGCTGAACAAAGCTTCCCCCGCCTCCCTGCTGTCCGCAGCCAACTGGGATGGGAAGGGTGACCCCAATGCAGCACCAATGTCAAGACAATATTGGCCCCAAGCTGTCCATGGAGCAGGCCTCCACAGGTAGGCAATGGTCCAAGAACTGCAGTCCTGACTAGACACCCCGGTGACCCCCACAGACCTTGCGGGGCTGAGATGGTGCCAGCTCCAAGGGCAACGGAGCTGAACCCGCCAGGGACCCAGACAGTGTAGGAAGGGAAGAGATGCCCAACATTGCTGACCTTTCCCTAGGGATGCCCTGATAATGCGGGACTGGAACTCAGATTGTTCGGTTGGGATGTCTATAAGGAATTAAAATCCAAATACTCAGAGTCAGCTGAAGAGTGGACAGGTGGGGATGGATTAGGGATCCTTTGTCCTGTGTAAGTAGGTCCACCCTGTGAGGTAACTTGTGACAACTGCTCCTGATTAAATGCAGAAGAGGGAACCAATGCTGTTTTGGCCAAAACAGAGTCACTAGCAAGACTTTAGGTTTGTCCTGTTGAATCTAACAGAAAGGGGGGGGGGTTGCATATAGAAACACCCTTTTCCAAGAGAAAAAGAGCACATCCACCTTCCAAACCAGAGGACTTGGGACTCTGGCACAGAACTGTGGAAGTTATCTGTTCAGAAGTGGAGGCAAAAAGGTCTATTGGAGGAGTATTCCACTTGTGGACAATGTCCAGAAACACATCCCTCTGAAGCATCCACTCGTGGGATTGAGTCAAGGACCTGCTAAAAGTGTCTGCCACAAATTTTGACCTGAGGAAATATAAACTGCATCAAGAGAGTCGCATGATGCTGAACCACAAACTTAGATGCTAGGAGAGCAAGCCGGCAGAGAAGCTATGATTTCATCCCCCCCCTCCCCTGTTTGTTTACATACCAGAGGACTGTGGTGTTGTCTGTAGACAGTTGGAGAGGACCAGAAGATGAGAGGATGGAAGGCCTGAACAGCCAGGAGGAACACTCATCTATGTGCCCATTTTGTTGAAGAGGAGTCCAGACTCCCACTGTACCAAATGCCGCTCTCTACCCCATCCTCTGTGAACAATCTTTGAGATGGAAGAGGTGGATGAATGGGAAAGCCTGAGTTACAAGACAACTGCTGAATCCACAATTGAAGCTCCTTCTTTAGACACGGGAAAGGAACTGCAAATTCTAGGGGATACTCATGTTGTTGCCAGACTGATTTTAGGAACCACTGAAATTTTTCTCATCTGGAGTTTGGCTAAAGGTAATATAGGCATGGTGGATGCCATAAATCCCAGAAGTCCAAGAAACTCTGGCTGTGACAGAGGTCAGAGGAAAAAGATTTTGAAAGAAGGCAATGAGAGTCAAAGCCTTTGGTGGAGGCAAGGATGCCAATATAGGTACTTTCTGAATCCGCATCCAAGGAAGACACGATCTTCAGTTGTTAGAGGTGACTTTTTATAGTTTATAGTGAACCTCAGACTTTGCAAGAGAGAAATTGCAAAGTATAGGTTTTACAGTAAGATGTCTGGAGAGTATACCCGAAAAGTACAGTTTTGTACCTACCATAAATGTAGATGTCCGAGAGGTATGCATCTGCAGTCCTAACATATGGGTTGTCCTGCCTCAGGCATCCCTTCGGTCGGACGGATTCCAAAGTCTGGGTCTGGCCTCGGCTGATGTCGCACTTCACCCGACGTCATAGCTGCTGTCAATTGGGTATAAAGGCATCAGCCGACGCCATTTTCCTCAGTGTTTCTTGCCCCAGATGCCAGATGCCCTCTAGGAAGGCTAAATTTGGATAAATGCAAATGATTCCAAACAGTAGAGAGCAAACAAAAATAAACAAGTATATACATATATACTAACAAATACACCATAATAGATTCCCCCAGCTAGCTAAAAGATGGGCAATTACCCTAGGAGTACCACAGAGGGGAAGGTGGGTGGGTAATCCTGACTGCAGATGCATACCTCTCTGACATCTACATTTATGGTAGGTACAAAACTGTACTATGTCCTTCAAGGATGCATCTGCAGTCCTAACATATGGGTAGAATACCATAGCCAAACTGGGGGAGGAGGCAGTAAGATGATTATGGTGTAGTTAAGATCCCTTGCAAAACAGCAGTTGCAAAACCTGCCCAGGATCTGGAATATAAAGGTAGATTATAATGCTTGGCAAATGTATGCATGGAGCTCCAAGTAGCAGCCTCTAAAATGTCTTTGGTAGCCACTCCTCGTAAGAAAGCTGTAGTAGTGGCTGTAGCCCTTGTGGAGTGAGGTCTGATGTTTTCTGGAGTTGCCTTTCCATGAAAAGAGTAACAAAATCTAATGCAATTTCCTATCCATTTTGAGATTGTCTGTTTTGAAATTGCTTTTCCTTCCATTCCTGTTGCATATGCTACCAGAAGCTGGTCAGTTTTTCTATTGTTCTTGGTTCTGTCCAGATAGTAGCGCAATTGCCTGTGCACATCCAAGGAATGTAGTAGTCTTTCCCCCCTGTTCTGTGGGTTGGGGAAGAATGTTGGTAGGTGGATTACTTGATTCAATGAGATCCTGGAGACCACCTTTGGCATAAAAGTGGGGTTAGTTCTCAAGGACACTATCCTGATGGAATATAAGGAAGGGCTGTACTGCCATTAAAGCCTGTAATTCAGAAACCCTTCTTGCTGAAGTGATTGCAAGCAGGAAAGCAGTTTTCCAAGATAAGAACTGTAATTCTGCTGTTGCTGCTGGTTCAAAAGGGGAAAGTGTTAACTTTTCCAGTACAAAGTTAAGATCCCATGTAGGCAAAGGTGGCTTCCTTGGAGGCTTTACATTTTTAATTCCTCCCAGAAACTGCCTGAGTAGAGGATGAGAGAAGACTGGAGGATCCATGTTGTATTCTGCTGAAATTGCTGATGCATGAATCTTAATGGAGGAGTAAGACAGGCCATTGTGGAAAAGTTCTGCTAAATATTCCATGATGTTAGCTATGTTTGCTAAAGATACATTTTCTCCTTTTGCTGTACTCCAAATGAGGTATCTTTTCCATTTGGCTGTATAAGTTTTCCTAGTGGAGGGTCTGCGAGCCTCCAGGATAATGTCTTTAACCCTCTTGAGATAAAACTGGGTTATTTTGTTTTATGTAATATTCCAAGCAGCTAGCTGCAGAGTTTTCAAGTTTGGATGTATGATCTTGAAGTTGTTCTGTGTTAGCAGTAAAGGAACTAGAGGCAGAGGCCATGCATGTGCCCGAGACATATTCCTCAGTAGTGGGTACCAATGCTGCCTCGGCCAGTCTGGAGCTATCAGGATGATCCTTGGGTGATCTTCTTTGATCTTTATTAACACTTTGTGCATCAAAGGAAGAGGTGGGAATGCATATGCTGTCAGGGTTTCCCAACTGAAGGATAGGGAGTCCACCTTCCAAGCAAGAGGGTGGTATGTCCTTGTGCAGAATTTCCTCAATTGGTGGTTGTGTGGGGATGCAAACAGGTCTATATCTGGAAGCCCCCATTTCTTTGTAATGGATTTGAAGATGTCTGGATGCAGCATCCATTCGTGGGCATCCGTGGTAGTTCTGCTTAAGGTGTCTGCTAGTATATTTTCTTTTCCTGGCACAAAAATGGCCTGGAGCTGAATGTTGAGGTTCAGGGCCACATTCCACAGTTCCATCGCCATCTGGCATAGAGGATATGAGTGTGCGCCTCCCTGTTTGTTGATGTACCACATGACTGTGGTGTTGTCCGTCCTTATCAGCAAATGACCCTGTTGCAGAAACGGTCTGAATGTCTGAATTGCCTGCTTCACTGCCAGCATCTCCTTTTGATTTATGTGCAGATTCAGCTGGTCTTGTGTCCATAGGCCTTGTATACACTTGTCCACCATGTGTGCCTCCCCATCCGAGGTCTGAGGCGTCCGTGGTGATAGTCTGGCTTGGGTGAGGCTTGTGGAAAGGCAGCCCTGTGTTCAACTGACAGGCCTGAGCCCACCACTTGAATTCTTGCTTCAGGCATGGTATGATTGGAATTTGGGTTTCTAGGCTGTGCTTGTGTTGAGACCATAAATTCCTTAGGTACCATTGCAACTTCCTCATATGTAGTCTGGCATGTGGAATCAATATTATGCAGGATGCCATGTAACCCAAGGGTTGCAGGACTTTTCTTGCTGTAAGATGGTTCTGCGTTGTTAATGCCATGAAATAGAGTGGTAGTTGCTTTTGCTTTTCTGCTGTGATAAATGCCATTTGATTTGATGTGTCCAGTTCTGCACCCAAAAATGTTATCCTTTGGGATGGTACCAGCCTTGACTTTTTTATGTTGACTGTGTATCCCAGGGCTTGCAGTAGGTGAATAACCTTTTCCAAATCTTTTGTTAATTTGACCTTGTTGTCCGCTTGTATCAGGCAGTCGTCCAGGTATGGATAAATTTGAATTCCCTGAAGCCTGCAATGAGCAATTACTGATGCCAGGCATTTCGTGAATACTCTGGGCGCAGTAGATAAGCCAAAGGGCAATGCTGAGAATTGATAATGCTCTGATCCTGCAAGAAATCTGAGGTATCTTCTGCAATCTGGTCGTATAGGGACGTGCAGGTATGCCTCCTTGAGATCTAGAGTCACCAGCCAAGACTCCTTGCCCAGCATGGGAAGAAGTTGCTGTAGGGTCAGCATTTTGAATTTTGGAACAATGAGATATGTGTTCAGAGCGGACAGGTCGAGAATAGGCCTCCATTGGTTTTCTTTTCTTGGTACCAGGAAAAGTCTGGAGTAAAATCCTTGTCCTTGTTCCATAGACGGTACTCTTTCTATAGCTCTCATCCTTAGTAAGTGATTGATTTGTTCTAGAGCGTTTGCTTTTTGGTTTGGTGGTAGGTTTGGCATTCCTCTCTTTCTTGGTAGAGTATGGAAGTGAAACCTGTAGCCTTTGTCTATTGTCTGTAAAATCCATTTGTCTCCTGTAATGAACTGCCAGTTTACTGAGAATAAGGCTAGCTTTCCGCCTAAGGGTGCTTCCAGTTGTTCCCTGGTAGGCGGTATCAGAGCCAAGTCATTGTGACTGTCCTGTGGTAGTGGTAGTAGCTGGATCTGTGGCAGTACTTCTTTGGTTGTTAGGCTGCCACTGACGTCCCCTGTAAGCACCTCTGGATTGACCTCTTCCTCTTGAGCGCCTATTTCTGCCTCTCTGTGTTCTGGAGGTGTCTGGAAAGGACCAATTTTGAGGACCAATTTCTACTAAACCTCGGAGGCTGGACCTGTAAGAAATCCTTGACTGTTTGGACAGATTTTGCTTTTTCTTCCACCTTCTTTAACACTTGCTGTGCAGGGGAGCCAAACAAACTTCTCCATGGGAGCATCTAGGAGCTTGGATTTCACATGGTCTGGTAATGATTGCTCTTTTAACCATGCATGCCTTCTGATCACTGTGCAAGTCATAGCTGATCTAAAGGAAGCCTCCAGTGCATCATAGCCGCATTTTAAGGAATGGTTACTGACCTGCTGAGTGTTATGTACCAAATCCTGAAGGGACTTACGGTCTATAGGTTCAGGAGAAGACAGTTTTTTATTTAGCTGATCTAACAAAAATTCCTGATACTGAATCATGTGGAATTGACAGTTTAAGGCCCTAGCCGAAAGCGTAGCAGAAGTATAAACTTTTTTACCCCATCTCTCTAATGCTCTAGATTCCCTTTCAGAGGGGAGGGGGTTTTTGGCAGAGGCAGCTGCTACAGCTTTGGGGCCCTGTGAAATAGTTTCAGGATCTGCAATAGGAGCCTTATACAAGTGGTAGTGTGTGTCTGGGACACTGTAGTATCTGTCGGGCTTAGCAGGGGCCGGGGGAAGAGAGTCAGGGGCAGTACAAGCATCATTAAATGCATCATCTACAACTGTTAGTACTGGAGGAATGGCTAAAGGCCTATGCTGTGGTAAATGTAAAAAGGTCCTTAGCCGTTTCCGTGAATCTGAAAAATCCTGGCCCTGCCATTGAAATTGCTCTCTCATAGCATGCAAGGTTTCCCCAAAAGAAAATTCCTCAGGAGAGGCAGAAGGAATGGAATCTTCTGCATCAGAGTCCTCATATGGAGAATAAGGGCCTTCTGGAGGATTTGAATTTTCTGAATCATCCGAGGAATAATCTGTTGAAACTGGCTCAGGGGGTTCTGCTCTAGGCCTCTTCTCTGGAGGTGGACGAGAGGCCCTGTCAGGGTGAGATTGGGATCCCCTGATCAAAGAAATGAGATCCTCTGCCAGGCTGAGCATTTGTGAACTAGAGGTAGGCCTGTGTGAGGGGGTTTTAGTAGGCAAGGCCTTAGAGGATTTAGCTGCTTTAGCCCTAGAAAAAGCCTTGATAGACATAGATGCAGGGGGCCTAGCAGCTCCACGTGCAGGAGTAGATATGTCTAAAGGAATAGTATCTGATAAATCCTGAGGGCCTGCAATTGCAGGTGGAATTTCAGTAGCAGATTCAGCCATGCTGAGTGAGGCCTCGGCTGTAGGAGGCATGCTTTCGGCCGAAGGAAGAACCGTGGACTCTGTTTCAGCCGAAACAGAGACACTCGCGGTTGGCTTAACCGTGGTTTCGGCCGAAACCGCGGACCGCGAGTGTCTGTCCTTTTCCTTACGTTTCTTAGCTAATTGTGAAGTCGGAGTTTCCGACGGCATGTTGTAAGCAAAAGCGGGGCCGAAAAACTCCTCTGCAAACTCCGACCGACGCCTAAGTGTTCGTCGGTTGAAGGAAGCACAGGCTAGACAAGCTGCTACGTCGTGGTCTGGGCCTAAGCAAGGAAGGCAGTAAGAGTGGAAATCCTTATGAGGTATTTGTTTCCCACAAGTTAAACAGTTATTTACTTTTTCTGACATCGGCTGAGGCAAGGAAGAGTCCCCAACGGGGTACTTAGCTTTTTAGAAGTCTTCGGTAGTAGTAATCTCTGGATCTGACCGACCGGCACTTGCGAACAGCTTCTGCTTCGGGCACCATGCGGCAAGAAAGACTGAGGAAAATGGCGTCGGCTGATGCCTTTATACCCAATTGACAGCAGCTATGACGTCGGGTGAAGTGCGACATCAGCCGAGGTCAGACCCAGACTTTGGAATCCGGCCGACCGAAGGGATGCCTGAGGCAGGACAACCCATATGTTAGGACTGCAGATGCATCCTTGAAGGACATCAAAAGATTGTCCAGGTAAGGGAAAATTTGTTTGCCTTAAAGCCTGCAAAAAGCAATCACAGAAGCTAGACATTTGTTGAATGCCCTTGGGGCACTAGAAAGGTCAAAGGGCAAAGCAGAGAAAGTACAGCTGTGTACCTACCATAAATGTAGATGTTCAAGTGTATTCACTGTTGCAGTCATTACACTTCGGTTATCCTGCTGGCAGGCTACCCGCAGTCAGCCTGAATTCCAAAGTCCTGGTCCGGTGTCAGTTGCTGTTGCCTCTTCCCTGACGTCAGAGCGCCAGGGACATATAAGATGCAGCAGGCACCCTTTTCTTCAGTTTTTCTTGCCCCAGATGTCAGGTGCCCCCAAAAGGGTAGGCTAAAAACTTTGCTTATAAAAAAGCAAGCAACAACAAAAACATTACCTACATCTACAAGCAAATACACCACATAGGTTGTATAGAATAGAGAAGTACAGACAAGTCCCAGCAATGAAAAGGGGGATGGAGGGAGGGTAACCTGGACTGCAACAGTGCATACACTCGAACATCTACATTTATGGTAGGTACACAACTGTACTATGTTCATAGTGTTTCACTGTTGCAGTCATTGCACTTGGGTTGAATCCCAAAGCTGAGGTTGGATGGCTAGGCCTGAATAGAATTAGGAGTGGCTATGAGGCCCTGCAGAACTGCAGGGGCAAAGCCTGCTCTGGATTTAGAGTAAAGAGGTAAGTGGTAGTGCTTTGTAAAAGTGTGCACTGAAGTCCAGGTTGCAGCCTCCAAAATATCCTTGGTTGGTACTCCTCTGAGGAAGGCTGCTGAAGTGGCTGCTGCTCTGGTAGAATGCAGCCTAATGCCCTTAGGCAGTGTTTTGCCATGTTGTGAATAGCAGACATGAATGCAGTGGCCTAACCATTTTGAAATAGTCTGCTTTGAAATAGCCTTTCCTTGTGATCCTGCAGCATATGCCACTAAAAGTTGCTCAGTCTTTCTGAAAGCTCTAGTTTTGTCCAAGTAGAAGCGTAGCTTGTCTGTGTATGTCCAAAGAATGCAGAAGTCTCTCCCCTTTATTCTGTGGGTTTGGATAAAAGGTAGGCAAGTGAACAGTTTGGTTAAGAGCCACACTGGACACTAACTTAGGCATAAATGTTGGGTTTGCCCTTAGAGAAACCTTGTCCGGATGAAAAATAATAAAAAGTTCCACAGCCATTAATGCCTGTAACTGAGACTCTTCTTGCTGAAGTTATTGCTAGGAGCAGAGCTGTTTTTCCATGATAAGAACTTTATGTCAGCTGTATTGGCTGGCTCAAAAGGAGGCAGTGTGAGCTTTTCCAAGACAAAATTGAGGTCCCATGTAGGTATTGGTGCTCCCCTTGGAGGTCTTATGTTTTTGGCCCCTCTGAGGTACTGCCTCAGCAGTGGAGGCAAAAAAATAGGTGGGTCCGTATTTTAGTGAGCTGAAATGGCAGAAGCATGGATCTTAACTGATGAGGATAGGCCTTTGTCCAGCATCTCAGTTGGGTATTGTAAAATCTGAGGAATAGTGTGTCAATACCTTGTGCCTGGTTCCAAGCACAGAAACTCTTCCATTTTTCTGCACAAGATTTTCTGGTGCTGGGCCTCCTGGCCTCCAAAATAACATCCATAAGTGCTTTAGAGACAGGTGTGTCCTGAATGACTATAATATTTGCCATGCAGCCAGATTTAGTGTTCCGAGTTGGCTGTGCAGGATCTGATTGTTTTGTTGGGTCAGTAGATGAGGAATTTGAGGTAACGTCCAGGCTGGGCCTTGAGACAAGTTCTTAAGAATTGGATACCAGTGCTGGCGTGGCCAGTCTGGGGCAATCAGTACCATTTTTGGCTTCTCTTGTCTGACCTTTAGGAGTACCTTGGGGAGGAGAGGCAGAGGAGGAAAGGCATAAACTGTAAGGGTTTTCCAGCTGAATGATAGAGCATCCATTTTCCATGCTTGTTCGTGGCAAGTCCTTGAGCAGAATCTCTGTAGTTGGCAGTTGCGAGGGGAGGCAAATAGATCTATGTCTGAGCATCCCCATTTCCTTGTTATCATCCTGAAGACTTGTGGATCTAGTTTCCACTCGTGAGGGTCCATGAGGTTTCTGCTTAGTTCGCCTGCCAGAGTATTTGTTTTTCCTGGCAGGAATTGTGCTTGCAGGTGCATTTGATAAGTCAATGCTGTGTTCCACAACATCATGGCTTGTCTGCAGAGGGGGTAGGAATGAGTGCCTCCTTGCTTATGTACCACATGACTGTAGTACTGTCCGTTTTTATCAGCAGTTATCCTGGTTGGAGCAATTCCTTGAAGGCTGTCAGGGCATTCTGTACAGTTAGCATCTTTTTGATTGATATGAAGATACATTTGGCTTGCGGGCCATGTGCCCTGAATACATTTTCCTGCCATGTGGGCCCCCCAGGCATAATCTGATGCATCTGTTGTTAGTGGCTGCCTGGCTGTGGGTAAGGTGAATGGCTGTCCCTTGTTGTGGTGACAGGCCTGTGCCCACCATCGAAACTCCTGTTGCAGGCAGGGAATGAGAGTAATTGTTTCCAGGCTGTGGCAATGTTGAGTCCAAACACTTTTTAGGTACCACTGTAGCTTCCTCATATGCAGTCTTGCATATGGAATTAGCAGAATGCAGGATGTCATGAAGCCCAAAGCCTGCAGAATTTTTCTTGCAGATAACTGGGTCTTTGTTGCCATGCTTTTGAAGTATGAAGTCAGTTGCCTTTGTTTGTCTGGCGTGACATAAGCCATCTGGGCAGTTGTATTTAAGCTTGCACCCAGGAATATTATCTCTTGAGAGGGTAATAGTTTTGATTTCTTTTCGTTTACTGTGTACCCTAGGCAAATTAGTAATCTTTTTACAAATGCCAGATGCCTTAGTAGAATGTCTTTGTTCTCTGCCTGAATAAGGCAGTCGTCTAAGTAGGGATATATTTGAATTCCTCTTTGTCTGCAAAGAGCAATTACTGGTGTCAGGCATTTTGTGAAGACCCTGGGCGCAGTAGATAAGCAAAAGGGCAGTGCAGAAAATTGGTAGTGCATTGAACCAACTATGAATCTGAGGTATCTTCTGCAAGATTGTCTGATTGGGACATGCAGGTATGCCTCTGAGGTCCAATGTTACAAGCCAAGCCTTCTTGCCCAGCATGTGCAGAAGCTGATGCAGTCTCAACATTTTGAATTTTGGAACATCCAAAAAAGTGTTTAGAATAGACAGGTCCAGAATTGGTCTCCAAGCTTTGTCCTTTCTGGGTACTAAGAAAAGTCTTGAATAAAATCCTTGTCCCTGCTCTTGCTGTGGTACTGGTTGAATAGCCCTCATGTCCATGAGAGATGAAACTTGTTTTTGTGCCTCTGCCCACTGATTGTGTGGCAGGTCTGGCATACCTCTTGCCTTTGGAAGGGTGTGAAAGTGGAACCTGTAGCCCTGAGAGACCATGTTTAAGACCCATTTGTCCTGGGTGATTATGTGCCAATTTTGTGAAAAAAGTGCTAGCTTTCCCCCCTAAGGGTGCTGCCAAAAGAAAAGTGCTTGGCACTGGCAGAGGAAAGTCAATGGCACTGTTTCCTATATGGCTGTGATTTGTCTTCTCCGCTTCTGGAGGTAGTAGCACCCCATTGTTTGGGCCTGTATGAGCCCTGGGGTTGTTGCCTGCCTCTAGGGCATCTGTATCAACCTATTTGTGGTCCGACACTGGAAAGGACCAATTCTTAGAAGGCCACTTCCTGCTAAATCTGGGAGGTTGTACCTGTAAGAAATCCTTTACTGTCTGCATAGATTTCACTTTATCCTCTATTTTCTTCAACACCTCTTCTGCCTTAACACCAAACAAAGTATGCTGTAATGGAGCATCCAATAATTTTGCTTCAACATGATCAGGCGGATGCTATGCCTTTAACCAAGCATGCCTTCTAATAACAGAACCTGTAACAGTGGCCCTACAAGAGGCCTCCAGTGAATCAAAACCGCATTACAAAGTATGCTTTCCCACTTGTTCAGCTGCATGCAATAAATCCTGCATTTCCTTGTTTTCAGAACATTCAGAATTTGTCAACATTTTCTGCTTTAGCAGTGACATTAAGTATTGCTGATATTTAAGCATATGAAACTGACGATTTAAAGCCCTTACAGTCAAGGTAGCAGAAGTGTAAACTTTTTTCCCCCACCTGTCCAGTGACCTAGAATCCCTATCGAAGGGAACAGGATTTTTAGCTGTAGAGGCCTTGACCCCTTTGGGACCCGGAGATATTCTTTCTGGGTCAGCAGCAGGGTTTTTATAAAGAAATTTATGAGAGTCTGGAACCCTGTAGTATCTATCTGTCTGGCTTAACAGGTGCAGGAGGCACAGAATCAGGAGATAGGCTGGACTCTGAGAATATATCATCTACATTGTCTAGAACAGGTGGAATAGCAAGAGGTCTATGCTGGGGAAGTAGAAGAAAGTCTCTGAGCCTTTTCTTTGATTCTGAGTAATCCTGGCTCTCCCAGTGGAAATGCTCCCTCATAGTATGTAGGGTTTCCCCAAAAGAATAATCCTCAGGAGGAGAAGCTGAAGGGATAGATTCTTCATCATCAGAATCCTCATAGGGACTCAGAGAGTATTGCTGTTCTGAAGAAGAGTCAAAGAAAATGGAAACCTGATCAGAGGAGTCATTCTGCGTCTTGCCTAGGCCTCTTATCAGGAGGGGGATGGGAACCCCTAATCAAAGTAATTAGGTCTTCGGCCATTTTAAGCATCTGTTTTTTAGGTATCGAAGTCTGTCCAGGAGAATGATGTACTTGTTTCTTTGTCTTTAAAGCTGTTTTTAGTCTTTGTCTTGGAAGCTGAGGTTGGCTTAACATTTAAATGTGTAGGTCTGAAAACACCCTCAGAAGCCGATGCCTGCTCAGCGGCTCCGGACCCATCTGAGGGAATAGTTTGAGTGTCCAATACCTTGAGTATCCAGAGGCCTAGCTGTCTCCACGTGGGAGTCTGTAGCGGCCTGTGGCTCTGAGGTAGCAGGCGTCAGGGGCTGCGAATGCGTCTCACTGAGAACCGGCAACTGGCCTAGCGGAGGCCTTGGTTTTGGACCTTGGATGCCTGTCCTTTTCCTTGCGCTTTTTATAAACTCCGGTCGTCGGCTGTTCCGATGGCATTATATAATTAAACCTTCAGCCAAAGTAATGAAAGGCAAAATCGTACAGATGCTTAATAGTGCATTGGTTAACTCTAGCACAAAACCGACAGCTAGCAATGTCGTGGTCAGGGCCTAGGTAAGGAATACAGCAAGAATGAAAATCCTTATGAGGTATTTGCTTCCCACAAGAAATACAATTGTTAACTTTTTCTGATATCGGTCTGGAGCACGAAAAAAGTTTCCCCAATGGGGTACTTAGCTTTATTGAAGACTTCGGATCTGAAATTCGTTTTTAAAATCACAGGAGTCGGCCGACCGGCACTTGTGAACTGCTTTTGCTTCGGGCACCGTGCGGCAAGAAAGACTGAAGAAAATGGCGTTGGCTGCATCTTATATACCCCTGGCACACTGACGTCAAGGAAGAGGTGACAACAGACGCTGGACCAGGACTTTGGAATTCAGGCCGACTGCGGGTAGCCTGCCAGCAGGATATCCCAAGTGTAATGACTGCAACAGTGAAACACGATGAACATCAAAAATGCCAGGAAGCAGAGAAATGTAAACATTTCCTGAAAAGGGGATGAATAGGAATGTGAAGGTAGGCATCCTTGTATCCAGACAGGCCAAGAAAGCCTGAGGAAGAAGTAAAAGGGAACAGCTGGTACAGACAGCATGCAAAAGGAAGGAATCTTCAGAAAAGTATTTAGATGAGAAAAATCCAGAATTGGTCTCCAAGGACCCTCCTTTCTGGGAAATAGAAACATTCTTGAAGAAAACCCTTTGCCCCTTTGATCCTGTGGAACTGTTTAATAGTTCTCCATTTTAACAATTCCTGAAGTACCTCTGGGGAAAACAATTAACTGTTGCTGAGGTATCCCCATGAAGGGAGGTATGGATTTCCAAACCATGAAATACCCTTTTTGATTTACTGAAAGAACCCATGAGTCTTGGGTAATGCTTGACCAAACTGGGTGATAGAGAGATGAAGTGAGAGGAATGAGGGTGAAAGAAAAGTGAGTCAGACACTACCTGGTTTGTTTGGAAAGGGCTGCTTCTATGTAGAATAAGCCTGAGCAGTCTCTGGTGGAAGACACTTCCCTTCCACCTTTTTTACCTTCAGGAGGATGACGGGTGTATCTCCAAATGAAGGTGGGCTTGGACGGATAATGGCTTTGAAACAAAGGCATAGGTGAAATCAAAAGATGTTTCAAGTCCTGTAACTCCTTACCATTCTCCTGTAAAGACTTGAACAAGTCTGCCACAGCAGTACCAAACAAGCCATTGTTTTCTAAAGGAGCATCCATCAACTTAGCTTTTATTTCATCTGGAAGTGGTTGAAGCCTTACCTAGGAATACCTCCTCAACATAGATCCTGAAAAAGCCGCCCTAGAGGAAGCTTCTAGTGCATCATAGCTCACTTAATAGAGAGATACCTGCGATGATTCCCCTAACAAAGATGAGGCTGAAGCTTTTCCCTCAGAATCTGGAAGGTCAAATAGCTTGAGTAGCCTGGGACAGGGTGGACCAAAATATATCTGGCCATATGAGTTTGGTTATTAGTACCATGAAAGGCAAGAGTGGCAGAAGTGTAAAAGTAGTTGTGTACACTTACCATAAATGTAGATGGTCGAGCATATTCACTGCTGCAGTCCTAACAAATGGGTTATCCGGCTCCCGGTAGCCCTCAGTTGGCCAGAATACGGCAAGTAAAAACGACGTTGGCTGCCATCGGTTGTAAAGGACGTCAGGGCGTCCGATACTAAAGGAGGCAGCCGACATCACTTCCTCAGACTTTCTTGCCGTAACAGTCAGGAGCCTCCAAGAAAGTAAGGCTTAAATTAAAAACCAAATTGACAATAACAAATTAAGCCTGCACCTCAGGAAAAAAAAAAAATAGGAGAGGACCACAAAAAGGGGGAAGGAGGGAGGGAAACCAGGACTGCAACAGTGAATACACTCGAACATCTACGTTTATGTTAAGTGTACACAACTGTACTATGTTCGTGTTTCACTGTTGCAGTCCTAACAAATGGGTTGATTACCAAAGCCCAGAGAAAAAAGGGGGGAGGAACCAACAGCATCAAGGGTCGGAGATAATGACCTGCAACACCGCAGTGGCAAACCCTGCCCTGGCTCTGGAAAACAGAGGCAAATTATAATGCTTTGTAAAAGTATGAACAGAAGACCAGGCAGCCTCCAAAATGTCTTTAGTGGGAACACCCCTTAGAAAGGCTGCTGAAGTGGAAGCGCCTTAGTAGAGTGGGTCCTAAACCCTTGAGGCAGAGCTTTGCCACGAAAACAATAACAAAAAGTAATACAATGAGCAATCCATTTAGAAATGGCCTGCTTAGATATAGCCTTGCCCTGGGCTCCAGGGGCAAAACTTACCAATAACTGTGCTGATTTCCAAAGGTCCTTAGTCCTCTCCAGGTAAAACCTGAGCTGTCTGTGCACATCAAGAGAATGTAGGATCCTTTCACCCCTATTGCAAAGATTCAGAAAGAAGGTAGGAAGGTATATGGACTGATTAAGAGTCAGGCTAGAAACCACCTTAGGCATAAAGGATGGATTAGTCCTCAGAGAGACTATCTGCATGAAAAATAAGAAAAGGCTCCATGTCCATCAAAGCTTGCAGCTCCGAAATCCTCCTTGCTGAAGTTATAGCCAAGAGGAAGGCGGTCTTCCAAGAGAGAAACTTTAAATCTGTAGAGGCAAGCTGGCTTAAAAGGAGTAAGTTTCTCCAGAACAAAATGAAGATCCCAGGCTGGAGTAGGTGCTCTTCTGGGAGGTTTTAGATTGCAAGCACCTCAGAAACATTTTCATCAGGGGATGACAGAAAATGGGCTGTTCAAGAGAACAATGAGCAGAGATGGCTGAACCATGGATCTTGATAGAAGAAAAAGAAAGACCACCATGAAGCAAATCAGCCAGGTATTCCAGGATCAGAGGAAGGGAAGGATAAGAAGCAGACTCCCCCCTCTAACCTGCATCCATTGAGAGAACCTTTCCCATTTGCCAGCATATGATTTCCTAGTGCTAGGCCTCCTGGCCTTCCTCCGCACGTCAACCACCTGTTGGGAAAGAGAGGAAGAAAGGGAAAGGAGTCATACTATGAGCCATGCTGCCAAATGGAGAGACTGAAGAGGAGGATGTAGAATGTTTCCCCTTTCTTGAACCAAAAGATCTGGCTTCAGGGGAAGATGCCAAGGAGGAAGATGGGATAGACTGCGAAGCAGTGGTTACCAATGTCTGGGCCAGTCCAGAGCTATGAGAATAGTCTTTGGGCGTTCGTCCCTGATCTTCACTAATACTGTGGGAAGAAGAGGAAGAGGAGGGAAGGCGTACACTGACAGCAACGTCCAAGGGAAGGACAGAGCGTCCACTTTCCAGGCTCTGCTGTGCTGCTGTCTGGTGCGAAAGAGAGGTAGCAGATGGTTGCCTGGGGAGGAGAAAAGATACACCTGCGGATTGCCCCAACATTGAATGATGCTGTAAAGGACTGCTCTGTTCAGCTGCCACTCGTGAGGATTTAGGGTGTAACTGCCAAAACATTGAGCCCTCCTGAAAGAAACTGAGCTAGAAGATGCAGGTCCAGTGATGCTGCCATGGACCAATGATTCGCTTGCACAGGGGGTAAGGGTGAGTCCCTCCCTGCTTGATGTACCACATGACCATAGTGTCGTCTGTCCTGACAAGCAGGGTCCCTGGAGAAAGAAGATGCTTAAAAGTCAGTAAGGCCTGCTGAACTGCAATCAACTCTTAGACTTATATGCAGGTGCATTTGCTGGCATTCCAACGTCCCTGTATGCATCTGCCATCCAAGTGTGCTCCCCAGGTGCAGTCCGATGCGTCTAGTCCGAACTTGAGTGGCAAGAGGTGTCCAAAAAGGCATGCCTTTGTTTTGCAGTTGCTCACCATAGAAACTATGTCTGCAGAGATGGAAGCAGAGAAATCATTATATCCAGGTCCTCGAGTGTTGACACCAAAATGTTCTTGAGGTACCATTGCAGTTTCCGCATATGTAGTCTTGAATATGGAATCATGCGAATACAAGATGCCATGAATCCCAGAGCTTGCAGGTACTTCCTTGCAGGGAGCTGGGACAGGCTTGCCAAGTCCTTGAAGTAAACTGAAAGTTGTCTGCTTCTCCTGGGTGAGATCATCAGGGCGGCTGTGTTCAGACTCACTCCCAGGAATGTTACCTCCTTGGAAGGTACCATTTTCGATTTTTCCACATTGAGAGTGCAACTCAGGGAAAAGAGAAGAGTCTTTACGAATTCCAGATCCTTTAATAGCTGTTCTTGAGAACTTGCTTGAATCAGACAGTAGTCCAAGCAGGGGTAAATCTGAATTTTGTTCTGCCTGAAAAAAAAAGCAATGACTGGGGCCAGGCACTGTGAAAACTCTGGGAGCAGTAGATAAGCCAAAGGGCAGCGCAGAGATGTTGCTCGCCCACTCTGAAATGAAGGTACTGCCTGCAACTTTCCCTGAAAGGAATGTGCTGACAGGCCTCTGAGATCCAGGGTTACCAGCCAGGAATTTCTAGAAGTGGTAGCAACTGATGTAGAGTGAGCATTTTGAACTTTGGAATTACTAGAAAAAGAGTTCAGAATGGAAAGATCCAGGATAGGACGCCAGCTGCCTTCTTTTTCTGGAACTAGGAAATGCCTGGAATAAAAGCCCTGGCCTACTTGCTGAGCAGGGACTGATTCTATTGCTCCCAGATGAGACAGACAAAATTTGTTTTTCTACTTCTGCCCTTTGGTTTGGAGGAACGTCAGGGAATCCCTTGGGAGCTGGAAAGGTGCAGAAAAAAAAACTTGTACCCTAGGGACACTGTTCTGAGCACCCATTTGTCGTCTGTGATAGTGGCCTCAGACATCCGCAAAAAGGGCCAAACTTCGCCCTAAAGAACTCTCCCGGCAAGCAAGAACAGGCAGAAGTTGTAAAAAGTCATCGAGAGTGTTTTGATTGAGATGCAGGCTTGGAGCTTCCCCCTTTAGAAGTGGAAGCTCAACACCTAGAACTTTGAGAGGTAGCCCCCCCTGCCCCCTAGAAGATTTGTAACCTCTAGTCCTGGAACGGTCCTGTCTGCTGGTATCAGGAAAGGTCCAACTCTTGAAAGGGTAATTCCTGCTAAAGCGAGGGGATTGAACTTGCAGAAAATCATTAACAATTTGCATGGACTTGGCCTTACTCCATCTTCTCCAGTACATCCTCTCTGCTTTGCTGCCAAAAAGACTGTCTTTATGCAAAGGTACATCCAAAAGCTTAGCCTAACAGGTTGTGGAAGAGGTTGTTCTCTGAGCCAAGTGTGCCTTCTAATAACAGATCCTGTAGCCATAGCCCTGCTGGAGGCCCCAAGGATGTCAAAACCACAATGCAAAGAATGCTTACTGACCAGACTGGCTGAATTCAGTAAATCCTGCACGTCTTTACTCTCTGCCAAAAGAGGTACACTTGCTATTCTAGCCTAAATAGCCTCCAAGGTGTGCTGCTGGTACTTCAGCATATGAAAGACAATTGGTAGCCCTAATAGCTAGGGTGGCAGAGGTATAAAACCTTCTTGCCCCACCTATCTAGGTTCGTAGACTGTCAGAGGAAACAGGATTCCTAGTAACAGTGGCCTTAACTCCTTTGGGGCCCAGAGAAATAACCTCTGGATCAGCCAACGGATTCCTGAAAATAAACAGATGAGAATCAGAGACTCTGTAGTACCTGTCAGGTTTCCTGGGAGCAGGAGGAACCGAATTTGGAGACCAGGAATTTTCCAGAAAACCATCAACAACTTCCAACACATGAGGAATAGCAAGAGGCCTATGCAGAGGTAAATCCAGAAATTCCCTAATCCATTTCTTGGTTTGGGGATAAAGAGAAATCCTCTGGAGGAGAGGCCGAAGGGATGCAACTCCTCTGCATCTGAATCCTCAAAAGGAGAAAAAGCCTGAGAAAATTCCTCTTCATCAGCAGAAATGATGGAAGAATCAGAACCTGAGCAGGACAAAGCCTTAAGGGAAACATTCCTATCCTTTTAGGAGGAGAAGGCTGAGAACCCCTAATAAGAGTCAACAAATCATTAGCCATTTTAACCATTTGGGATTGAGGGGAACGAGAAGAAGCTGGAGCCTGCCTTTTCAAAGGCTTACAAATGAAAGATTTACCTGCAAGCCTGAAGGATACGGGAGGCCTGGCAACCGCCAAAGTGTAGCAGAGGTTGAAGGAAGAAGTTTGCTGTCAGAAAGCAAAACTGAGGCCTTTGACACAGCAGTCAGCTTAGCGGCTTCGGCTCCAGCAGAAGAGGCGACCAGCAACAGGTCGGAAGGCAAAACGCAGGCTGAAGGCCTAAGGGACTCTGACTCAATCGAGGCCTGCGGACTGCAGGGACTGCAAAGGCATCTCACTGGCTACAGCCTGACTGACGACCAACTTAACCTCATCAGAGGACTTGGCTTTGAGGCCGCGGTCATTATCCTTATGTTTCTTTGGAACATCTGAAGCCTGAAGACTGGCGGATGCCATACCAATGAACTTAGGCCAAACTCCAAAATGCCTAGCCACAATCTTAGCCCAACGACAGATAGTACGAGGATTAAAGGAGGCACAGAGATCACACTAGGGACCCGTTATGGTCAAGGCCTAAACAAATAATGCAATAGGAATGAAAATCTCTCTGGGGAATCTGCTTTCCACAGGTAAGGTAATTAACTTTTTCTGACATTCGTTAAAGCAAGAAGAGAGGATCCCCAACAAGGTACTTAGCTGTAGTAGACTTCAACTCTTGTAGTCAGAAAACAACAAAGGTAAACTGCTGACCAGCACTCGTGCATGAAAAGCTTCTGCTTCAAGCTCCGCGGCAAGGAAGACCGAGGAAGTGACGTCGGCTGCCTCCTTTTGTATCGGATGCCCTAAAGTCCTTTACAACTGACGGCAGCCATCATTTTTATTTACCTTTGGTATTCTGGCCAACTGAGGGCTACCAGAAGCCGGATAACCCATTTGTTAGGACTGCAACAGTGAAACACGATGAACATCCTTCTTTCCCAATCTTTCCATTGTCCTGCTTTCCTTAATATAGAGAAAAAAGTTTAGTGGTAGGCAGTAATTTGGAAGGCTTATTTCAAGCCAGAGACCACTGAAGGGTCAAGCAAATGGGCACTTGCAAAGAAATTTGCAAATCATGCACTTTCTAGAAACTGTCAGGCTTCTTAGGGGCAGGGGGCTGGAAATCAGGAGCCTGACATGCTGAGGAGAAAGCATCCAGTAATGAAGGTAAAACTGGAAGGACAGCATATAGTGAAGAAGACTCCGTTTGCAGGAGCTCATCTCTCTTTTTCACGTCTGAAACTTGGGAACAGTCTCACTTGAAAGTACTCTATCTTAGCAAAAGTATCCCCAAAAGTAATCTCAATAGAGGATTCTGGACCAATAGATTCCTCTCCAGGAGAGGCATACTCTAGAGGTGACCTAATTTGGATGGAATAGGCCAAAGATTCCTCATCTGAGGAAATGTCTTCAGAGGAATCCTGCTCCCTTGTCCTCTTGTGAGGGGAAGAAGTCCAAGGGGAACAGGAACAGAGACCCCCGAAGGAGGCTTCAGAGGCACAAGGACATTAAGTCCTGGGTGAAATTCTGCCACTCGCTGAGGGTCTCTGGAAGAAGAAACATGCTTTGCCTTTTGCTTTTACTTTAATTGGACATCTACCTTGTGAAAAGTGGAAGGGCCCAATGTCAGCCTACATGTGATTATTGTAGTCATAACTTCCTCTCTCGCTAAAACTTGGGGAACCCCCCTACGGCCTACTTGGGGAACCCCCCCTACGGCCTTCAGTAATAAGTCTTAGTTCCCCCTGACCATTTGAAATGGACATCTGCAGTGCCTCAAAGGACGTGTCTATTATAGGAATCACGGCAGTCTCGGAAGCAGTTCCAGCCAAAGAACACCCAAGAACTGAGTGAACCTCCAGTCTTTCATCAGCCTCAAGAGAGATATTTGATGTAGGAGGTGCAGCAGAAGAGTCCAACCTTGGTTTTTTTGGCCTTTCTCTTCAGTGAAGACAACGTCAGGCCTGAAAGTTCCTTCTACAGTGTCTTCAGCTAAAAGATTAAGATGCTGATTTTCTAAATAAATAGCAAGAGAAGACAGGCAGCTACATGAAGCCTTAGTACAAAGGCCTGACAAATGGTATAAGAGTAGTGATCATGAGTAGGCCCCTAAACTAACACACTGATTATGACCATCTTCCTGGAGAATTTGTCTCCCACACTAGCATTTGGCTTTTCTGGATGACATGAAAAAACCATAGTAAAAAGCACTAAATAAGAAAACCTTAATGGGGCACTTATCTGAATGGCTTGATACATCAGCAAAGAACTCGGGCCAGCAGACAGACTATCAAAAATGGCATTCGGACTGGCAGCAGAGAAGTTTTTAAGATGGGACTTCTAGATTTTGCTTTTATGCCCTACATATGCGAAGAGCATACGTGCGACATATGGCATACCATAGGTAGTAAAGGCTTTGGTATACTTGGCCAGACTTCAGTCCACCCAAGCAGGGAATCCCTCCTGTTAAGAATAGTACAATACAATGGAAGGGCATCTACTGTTATGTTCAGTTTACGCAACTATACTATGCTCATCATTAGATCACTGTAATGGTAGCCCCAAAACATATGGGCCAAATACCAGAGCTTAGAAAAAGTGAGACTAAAGAAGGATCAGAGTCTAGGAATCCCTGGGAGACCGTCCTAGCAAACCATACTCTGGATTTAGAGAAGGAATCCTGTATGTAGTACTTGATAAAGATGCATACAAATGACCAAGTTGCAGCATCTTGCATATTTCTAGAGTCCATCCCTTTCCAAAATGCTATGGAAGTAGCCAGTCTGAAAGTGTCTTGTTTTGGTGAGAAAAACAAAAAGCAACAACACAAGGCAATTGTACAGTCATTAATCATCGCCTCACCCCATTTTCTACAAAGGGTTCAGTTTTGTGTTGACTGTTGCCATCTCTTTACTCAATACTCAATGCCATTCCCCCACCTTCATCAGTCATGCCAGACTGTTGCAGGTGCTCTCGCACAGTTCATTTACCTCTTTGCTGGACACCCACTTTTCCTCTTGCCTTCTTCCTGCCTGTCCAAATCATATTCACTAGATTATCTTCCACTTTCCTGCACATACACCCGAACCACCATAACCTGCACTCTTTGACCTTCTCTGCAAATGAAGCTACTTGGTCTTCTGCTCTGATGTCCTCATTTCATCTGTCCCACAGTGTGCATCCTAATACCTGCCTCAGATACTTCATGTCCATCACTTCTAGATTCCTCAAATGCTCTGCCTACATTGCCCAGTTTCCTGTACCATATGGTAGTAATGGTCACACCACTGTTTGTACATCTTACTTTTCAGCTTCTTTGGAATTCTTCTGTCGTATACTACCCTTGACACACTATGCCAAGTTGGCTACAACCCCTCTGCTTCTAGTTTTGGATCTCCTCATTCATATTTCCTTATCTTCAACCACCCCCCAAGTCTTTGAAGCTGTTAAAGTGTTCCACACTTTTCCCTTTTATCTCAGACCTCAGCTTCTTCTGACCCTTCTCCTACTTGTTGCCATTACAACAGTCTTATCTGCACTCAGATTCATCCCATGTGCCTTCAGTTCTGCATTCCATTTCCCTAGCCTTTACTGATGCTCTTGTTCAGAGTCTGCCTGTAATGCCACATTGTCTGCATACAGAAACTTTGTTGATCTGTCTCCTCCTCCCCATTTGCTAATGTAGTCCATCACCAGTATGAACAGCAGTGGGCTCAGAGGTGAACACTGATGCACACCCACTCCCACTGAGAACACCTCTGAGTCACTATACTTTGTCACTGTGTCCTTTGTACAAAGCCTTCACTAATTCTACCAATGTTTCTGAAACCTCAAACCATCATAGGACTACATAAATCACTTTTTGGCTCCTTGTCATATGCTTTCTCCAAGTCTAGAAATACTCACAGTTGGACTTTTCCTCATCTCTAGCTTTTTTCAACTGTACATCTCATTGTACTGTTCTGAGCAATCATTTATCACCCTCTCCAGAGCTTTCATGCAATATGACAGGAGTTTGATGCCTCTATGCCCCCTTTGTGTTTTTTACACTGGGACTAGTATGTTTATTCTCTAGTCAGCTGGGATACGCCTCTCCCCAATACTGCTAGGAGTACCCTCAGAAACCATTTCTCCCTTAACTCACCAAGCATCTTAATCATATCTGCTGTGATCTCATTGATCCTGCTTTCTCAGACTTAATTTCCCATATTGGTGTTCCTACTTTTTACATGATGCATCCTCTTCTTTCATCATAAGCTGTGTCGGGAGCAGTACAGCTTCTGTGGGGATTTTTTCATTCAGAAGCTGGATAACCACAAACAAATACTGCCCAACCAAAGCAGCATAAGCCTTAAAGAGGACCCTAATTCTTGAATTGGAACCAACTAAAAAATATTTTCTACTTTACCATATATGACTCCCTAACAGCAGGTTCTTTGCCTCTTAATACTTGCTGCAAGTTGCACATGCACAGAAAAAAAGGTGCCTAAAATGGTACTAAAGTTCTATCATCCAAATAATCGACTGAAGTTGAAGGCTAGGGTGTGTAAAACAACACTTGCCTCTGAGTAAGTCCAGTGTGTGAGGAAACTTGTGGTAATTGCCCTTGCCCTTTCTCAAAAGAAGAGCTGGGGGTTCCACAACAATTATCTTTGGGGAGTCTTTCCCTAGTTGTAAGAGGAAAGGGTTGAAAAACATACAAGAACATTCTCATCAATGAGAATGAAAATGCATCTGTCATCCGGGCCTCATGGCAAGGCGTTCTGGAGCAGAATATTTTTACCTGTCTATTGCAGCTGGAGGCGAATAGAATTAGAGGATTGACCCACAGATGGCTCAATTCCTGGGAGACCTCTGGGTGTAACTGCCATTTGTGAACTAGCCAAAAAGGTGACGAAATCTTCAATACTGATTACTTCTAACAGAAAGCTCTCCTGGCAAGGAAAAAAAGGACAGTACCAAAAAAAAAAAAAAAAAGACAAGACTGGCTGCAGACCCCCCTTCTAAAGGTAATCAGCTAGCACACAGGGGACACTTTGGATTTAGCCTAGAATGCTGCTACAACCATTTTCTTCTCCTATAAATGTGGGAAACAGAATATGAAAGACCTGGACCCTCCAAATGAGGAAAGGGCTCACCTCCCACCAGTGAAGGCACCAAGCAGAGTCTTCAATCCCTGGCTAAGGACCATTTCTCAATCACAAGGAAAAATCCAGTTTAAAAAAGTCCAATATGAAAAGAAACAACCTCAGCCATGCCAAACTGCACCAGCACATCTTTACTAACCACATCATCTAATGCATCAAAGACACAGAAAGCTATATGAAAGCACACCTGACAAGCCACAAACAAGATCATGGAAAGGCCACCCCCAACCCCTCTCACTAACAATTCTATTAGAAGGGACTGGGACCTAGACATGCATTATGCATGGCATATAGTCCTGGAACCCAGAAGTGGCAGAAGAATACACCCTTCTTGCACAATTTACCCTGTCAGCTGCCTGAATGGAAACAGAACATGCTCTTTAGAACCAGTGGTAATGCCATGCAACCATGATGGAAGCGTTCTTTTTTTTTTTAAAAAACAGCTTTATTAAATTGAAATAGATAAGAAAACATTATCTTGAGTGATGTACAATTTTGAGTATGAATAATAATGACAATGTAAAAAACACAAATTATTTACCATGACACTTTCCACAAAGACAAGTTAATAAATTGGAAATACTTATAAATATTATTACAATAATATTCAATTATTTGTCTAACAAATCATACTTTCTTCCAAGATGGAAACGTTCTTGAGGTGCTAAAACAAGTCAGACCAATCAGGAGGCAAACAATCAACATCAACTTTCTTTGCAGAGGGAAGGGGGGGGGGGGGCAGCAGCAAAGTAAGAACTGTAGTGTTCCAAGGTAGAAATCCTTAAAGGACAGTGTTAAAGTACAGATGACTGCTAGCTTGACAGCTCCAGATTGCAGGGGAAAAAAGTCTTATGTGATGTCATGGCATGCATCATTACGGCAGTGCATACATCACAGAGCATGCTAAATTTTGGAAAAAAGAAGCTGACTGGAGGAAAGGATAAACCTAATCATGCAACACCCCATTTACCCATGGAGGTTCCTCAATCTTAAAATTTACACGGGACACCCCACAGGCATTACTTTCCTGCCAAACTCACTCTTACCTCATCTATTTCCTTGATCCATCGGTCTATACCATCAAAGGACCAGCGATTTGTGATGTCATATACCAACAGAATTCCCTACACAAAAAACAAAAAAAAAGTGAAACGGCAATGCAGTTGAGACAAAAATATGCATCTTACAAGTGCTAGCAGTCTGTCTACGTTGTGTACACTTACCATAAATGTAGAAGTTAAGAGTGTATTCACTGTTGCAGTAATCACATTTGGGTTATCTGCCTGCAGGTAGCCCTCAGCCGGCCTGAATACCAGAGTCTTCGGATTTCTGCGTCGGATCCTGTCACTTCTTCCATGACATCAGGTTGTCAGGGGTATAAAACATGCAGCTGACACCATTACATCACTTTGTCTTGCCCCAGATGTCAGGTGCCCCCACAACAGGAAGCAATTATATGGTATGGAACACCCCCAGCAAAAAGCAAATACACATGATATAATATATGCCAAACAAGGAGGAAAGGTAAAAGTCAGGGGAGCTGGAGGGAGGGTAACCAGGACTGCAACAGTGAATACAATTGAACATCTACATTTATGGCAAGTGTACACAACTGTACTATGTTCTTCGTGTTTCACTGTTGCAGTCATCACATTTGGGTTGATTCCCAAAGGGTGGAGGTAGTTAAAGAGCATTAGGGCTAGCAATAAGGCCCTGTAAGACTGCTGTGGCAAATCCAACTCTGGATTTAAAAAAGATAGGCAGGTTGTAATGCTTGGTGAAAGTATGTACAGAGCTCCAGGCTGCAGCTTCTAGGATGTCCCTGGTAGTGACTCCTCTGAGAAATGTAGTAGAGGTAGATGCAGCCCTGGTGGAATGTGTTCTTATCCCCTGTGGGGTAGGTTTTCCATGGTGTTTGTAGCAGAAATGGATGCAATGTGCTATCCCTATGGAAATGGTTTGCTTTGAAATGGCCTTCCCCTATGCCTCTGCAGCAAAGCTAACTAGCAGACGGTTAGATTTTCTGATAGTCCTGTTCAAATAAAATCTAAGCTAAGCCTGTGTACGTCTAGAGAATGCAGTATCATTTCCCCTTTATTCTGAGGATTAGGGAAAAAGTAGGCAGATGAATGGGCTGGTTTAGAGCCACACTAGACACCACCTTGGGCATAAAGGATGGATTAGTTCTGAGGGAAACCCTGTCTGCATAGAAGATAATGAAGGGTTTCACTGCCATGAGGGCCCTGCAGTTCAGACGCTCTTCTTGCTGAAGTGATGGCTAGAAGTAAAGCTGTTTTCCAAGAAAGGAATTTCAACTTTGCTGTAGCAGTTGGTTCAAAGGGGGGGGGGGGGTGGAAGAGAGTTTTCCCAATACAAAGTTAAGGTCCCAGGCTGGAGTGGGAGCTCTCGGGGGGGGGGGGTCTTAAATTTTTGTCCCCTCTAAAGGAATTGTTTTAGCAGGGGATGAGAGAAGAGGGGTGGCTCAGTATTATAATGTGCTGATAAGACAGAGGCATGAATCTTAATTGGAGAAAGACAGGCCCTTGTGGAGCATTTCTGTTAAATAATATAGAATATGAAGCACGCTGGGCATCGTTGTGCCCATCCCCTGAGCCTGGCTCCAGGAACAGTATCTTTTCCACTTTTCTGAATAGGATTTTATAAGTACTAGGCCTCCTTGCCTCAAGAATGACATCCAGCACCTGCTTACTGAGGGTTGCTGGAGGTGAAGTCAGGGAATTACGCAGGCTGCAAGGTTCAGGGTTTGAAGCTGAGGGTGCAGAATCTGGCCCGCGTGCTGGGACAGCAGGGAAGGGGTCTGAGGCAGGTGCCAAGGTTGTAGCACTGAGACTGTGCAAAAGGGGGTACCAGTGCTGGCATGGCCAGTCTGGTGCAATCAGAATTGTCCTTGGCTTGTCCTGTTTGATCTTCAGTAGAACCTTTGAGAGGGGAGGGAGAGGGGGAAGGCATAACCTTGAGAGGCTTTCCCAGGTAAAGGACAGGGCATCCACTTTCCAAGCTTGACTGTGGAGAGTTCTGGTGCAGAATTTGTTCAATTGGTAGTTCTGAGGGGAGGCAAACAGGTCTACCGCTGGTGTCCCCCATTTGTTCAAGAGCTTGAATATTTTGGGTTCTAGTTTCCATTCGTGTGGGTCCATGTGATTTCTGCTGGTCGTCTGCCAGTGAATTTAGTTTGCCTGGCAGGAATTGAGCTTGTAGGCTCACTCGGTAAGCTCAAGGGTGTGTTCCACAGAGCCATGGCTAGTCTGCAGAGTGGGTAGGAATGGCTTCCCCCTGCTTGTTTATGTACCACAACTGTGGTGCTGTCTGTCTTTACCAAAGTTGTCCTGGAAGAATAAGGTCTTTGAAAGCTGTCAGAGCATTCTGTACAGCTAACACTTCTTTTTGATTGATACGCAATAAAACAACTTTCCTGGGTGGCATAAGTTATGGAACCTTGCTGGCTAGGCTTACGCAGGCCCTTGGGCCGAAAGCCTAGTACCTACCTATGAACCTATGCAGGTGCATCTGTTTTGGGTTCCATTTGCCCTGAATGCAGTGCCCTGCCATGTGAGCCCCCCATGCATAGTCTGATGCGTTTATTAGGGTTTGGGCTGCAGGGAGTAGAGTGAAAGGGAGTCCCTTGTGGTAGCAGGCCTCTGCCCTTAGACAAGGAATGAAAGAAATCATTGTTTCCAGGTTCCTGAGAATGTTGACACAATAGACTTTTTAGATACCATTGAAGTTTCCTCATATGTATTCTTGCATATGGAATTAACAGAATGCAAGAGGCCATGAACCCCAGGGCTTGCAAGATTTTCCTTGCAGATAGCTGTTTGTTTTTTTGTGGCCAGTAGTTTGAAGTAGGTTGTCAAATGAACTTGTTTCCCTGGAGTGAGGAATGCCATCTGGAAAGTTATGCTCAAGCTTGCTCCCAGGAATACAATCTGTTGGCAGGGTAATAGGTGTGATTTCTTCTCGTTGATGGTGTACCCCAGTGAAGTTAGAAGTCTCTTTACAAATGCCAGGTGCTGTAAGCAAGTCCTGACTCTCTGCCTGAATCAGTCAATCGTCCAAGTACAGGTAAATCTGAATATCTCTCTGCCTGAAAAATGCAATGGCAGGAGCTAGGCACTTTGTGAATACCCTGGGCGCAGTAGATAAGCCAAAGGGAAGTGCAGGGAACTGATAGTGCATGGAGCTTGCCCTGAAGCGTACAAATTTTCTGCAGGATTCCCTTATTGGGATGTGCAGGTGAGCTTCTTTTAAGTCTAGAGTTGCCAGCCAGGCATCCTTGGCTAGCATAGGAAGAAGTGGCTGAGTTAGCATTTTGAATTTTGGAACCACCAGAAAGACGTTGAGAATAGAAAGGTCCAGGACAGGACGCCAAGAGTTTTCTTTTCTGGGAACCAGTAACAGTCTTGAATAAAAACCTTGTCCCCTGTGTTCTGCTGGGACAGGTTGAACAACCCTGATACTGAGGAGAGAAAGCACTTGTTTTTGGGCCTCCGCCCACTGGTTTGGGGGGAGGTCTGGCCATCCACTTGGGGTTGGGAGTGAGTGGAAGTGGAATCTGTATATCCTAGGGAAACTATGTTTAACACACATTTGTCTTGGGTAATGAGTTCCCAGTTTTTTGCATGCAGGGCGAGCTTTCCCCCTAAGGGAGCAAGTAGTTGAGCAAGGCTTGGTTGAGTCAAGGATAAGTCATTATGCCATTTTTCCATTGGGGGTCGCTTACTACTCCCTGCTTTGGAAGTGGGGGTCCCCCACTACTTAGATCTGTGCATAGCCTGAGACTGAAGTCTTGGTGGTCTGCTGCTCCTGGGTTTGGACTGAAGGCCTGGAATGGACCAGTTCTTTGAAGGCCAATGCCTACTGAATCTAGGTGGCTATACTTGTAAGAAATCTAACAGTTTGCATAGATTTAGCTTTTTCCTCCATCCTTTTGAGGACTACTTCTGCTTCGTTGCCAAAAAGGCACTTTTGGTATAAGGGTGCATCCAGTAATTTAGCTTTAACATGATCTGGCAAGTTTTGTTCCTTAAGCCAAGCATGCCTTCTAAGTACAGACCCAGTGACAGCAGTCCTGCAAGATGCTTCTAAAGCATCAAAACCACATTGCAAAGTATGTTTACCTACTTGGTCAGCAGAATGCATTAACTCTTGTAAATTTTTGTGTTCAGCACAGTCAGGAATCAACATCATTTTCTGTTTAATTAATCCCATAATCTACTGCTGATACTTTAACATATGAAACTGGCAATTTAAAGCCATAATGGTCAAAGTAGCAGAATCTGTCTAAATCTCTAGAATCCCTATCAGAAGGGGTAGGATTTCTAGCAGTAGTAGCCTTAATGCCTTTTGGTCCTTGGGAAATGGTCTCTGGATCCGCAGTAGGATTCTTAAAAAGGAATTTGTGAGTCAGGTACTCTGTAGAACCAGTCAGGTTTCCTGGGAGCTGGAGGCAGTGTGTCTGGGGTAAGGTTGGATTCCAAGAACACATCTACAATCTCCAGAACAGGAGTGACAGCTAGAGGTCTGTGTTGAGGCAGGTTTAAAAATTCCCCAAGTCTCTTTTTGGACTGAGAATAGTCCTGGCTTTCCCAGCGGAAATGCTCCCTAAGGGTATGCAAGGTTTCATCAAAGAAAAATCTTCTGGAGGGGAAGCAGACAGAATGGAATTCTCTGCACCAGAATCCTCATAAGTAGATAAGGGTAAATCCTGGTAGTCAGACGGAACAGAGATATCAGATTCCTGATTAGAAAAATCAGAAAGAAAATCAGTTTTAGGTCTCTTGGAGGGGGAAGGATGGCTTCCCCTAATTAAGGTAATAAGGTCTTCAGCCATTCTAATCATTTGTTTTTGAGGCATATGGGCCTGAAAATGCCCTTTGGTCATCTTTTTTAGATTTGGTGCAAGGTTTAGGCCAGAGGAATTCAGTACTCTTAGCTTGAAACGAAGTAGTCTGGTTGATATGAAAATTAGTGGGCCTGAATACACCCTCAGAAGCCACTGCCTGCACAGTGGCTCGGACCCCTCCAAGGTAGAGACATCCGCAGGTTACATAGTCAAAGAAGCATCTCGCGGCATACCAGACTCCGAATGGGTCTCAGTAGAGGCATGTGAATCTGTAGTCGTGGGTATCCCGAGCTGTGAAAGTGCCTCAGAGTACCGGCGGACTGGCGACTAGCTTATCGGAAGAGTCATCGGCAGTTTTGGACCTATGCGGTCTGTCTTTATCCTTACGTTTTTCGGTAGCCTGATGGCTTAAAGCCATTTCGGAGTACGGAGATAGAGAACGAAAGTATTTAGCTAAAAAAAATAGCCAGATGACCAACAGTTCGGGCATTGAACAAAGCACAAAACCAACAGTGAGGGACGTCGTGATCTGGGCCTACACAGGTGACGCAGTAAGAATGAAAATCTCTGAGGTATTTGCTTTCCACAGGCAAGACTTTTTCCTGACGTCTGTTACAGCAAGAAAAAAAGGATACCCAATGGGGTAATCTTTTTGAAGACTTCAGGTCTGAAACACGAAAATGCAAATTTCAAGAGTCTGACTACCGGCACTTGTGAACTGCTTCTGCTTTGGGCACGGCAAGAAAGACTGATGTAATGGCATCGGCTGCATGTTTTATACCCCTGATGACCTGATGTTATGGAAGAAGCGACAGCATCCGATGGAGAAATCCAAGGACTCTGGTATTCAGGCCAGCTGAGATCTACCTGCAGGAAGATAACCCAAATGTGATGACTGCAACAGTGAAACACGAAGAACATCTGAAACCACAACACAAACAAACTGTTTAATCAGAGTCTAATAGACTATACCATCTCTCTCTCTCTCACCAGAAATAAAGTGTTTAGGAAGCTTAAAACATCCAATACTTTTTGGTCACATCACCACGCAGTCTGCTGCTATAGCTGAAACACCATATGCTTCCTTTACAAATTTTACTTTTTTCTCCTGCTGAAGGTCCTGCTGAAGGCAGTAAATACCGTAGTTCTTTTATTCAACTGTGTGAGTGTACAGATTTAAAAATATGGGTACACTACTGTCTGCCTTCAAAGCAGTTATGTACTTCT